>NC_092711.1:280947562-281257718 GCF_047496885.1 Scyliorhinus torazame | reverse complement strand
AGAAAATGCAAACTCCACACAGGCAGACATCCAAGGCTGGAGTTGAACCTGGGACCCTGGAGCTGTGAGGCAGCAGTGCAAATCACTGCCACTGTGCTGCCTACACATGATATAGCTTCTAAAAGATACAGCTACAGAGGTAGTTCCTTAGATTCAGAAACACTCCCATTAGTTTGGAAGTTGACCAATGTCGCAACACGTTTCACAAAAGAAGGGACATCTATTGGGAAAATGCACTCAGAAAAGCTTAGTATGATTAGAATAAGTCAGCATGGTTTTACTGAAGAGAAATCTGATTGGCAAATCGATTTGGTTTTTGTAACTTGTTGGGTAGATAAAAATGAACCAGTAGATGTATACCTGGATTTCCAAAAGGTATTCAGTAAGGTGCCAGACACAAAGTCGAGATAAGGTCTCATGGAGTTCTGGGTGATATTTTAGCATGGATAGACAGTTAGTTAACATAAAGCAGACTGGGCAAAAATGGCATCTTTTAAAGCTGACCGGCAGTGAATAGTGGAGTGCTGCAAGGATTGGTGCTAGGCCTCAGCTAATCACAATTTATATTAATGATTTTGATGAACTGATAGTAATGCATCTAAGTTCTCAGATGATACCAAGCTAGGTGGGAAGGTAATTTGCAATAGGCTGCGAAGAGATACAACTGGGTTCAGTGAGTGGGCAACAAAATGGCAAATGGTAATGCTAGGAAGTGTGAAGTTATTCACTTTGGTCTAAGTAGATAAGCAGAATATTTTTAAATGTGTGAAAACATTCGCATCCAAGCGATGTTGGTGTGTTCATACAAGGAATGCAGAAAGTTAGCACAATTATGAAGGCAAATGGCATGTTGACCTTCATTGCGTGGGGATTGGTGAACCGAATAAACAGGTGTTGCTTTAATTGTACCAGGTTTGCTGAGACCACATTTAGAATACGGTGTGGAGTACTGGTCTCTGCATTTAAGAAAGAGGATGTACTTGCATTGGAGGCTGTAGAGCAAAGGTTCACAAGAGTGATCCCTGTGTTGAGGGAATTGTCCTATGATAGGCTAAGTACATTGGGCTTGAATTTTCTGGAGTTTAAAAAAAAATGAGGCGCTCTCATTGAAACGTACAAAATTCTGAAAGGGTTTGACAGGGTAGGTGCTGAGAGGTTGTTTCTCCTGGTTAGTCTCTGGACCAAAGGCAAATCATTTAGGACTGAGATGAGGCGAAATTACTTTACTCATAAGGGTTGTGAAAAGTTGGAATTCTATCCAGAGGCTTCAGGATGCTCTACCATTTAATACATTTAAGATGTTTAGTCTCAAGGGATTAAGGGATATAGAGAGCGGGCGGGAAAGTGAGTTGGAATCCAAGATCAGTCACGATACAATGTTGAATGGAAAAGCAGGCTCTTGTTTTCATGTTCTTTAGGGTTTAAAGGTATATATTACCTCTGACTATTTCCAAATATTGACATAGTTGCAATATGTGGCGAGTGCATTTTAAATACAGAATTGCTGAAACCTTCATCAAAAATTAATAGTTTATTTGATTAGAAAACAGACTTAGAAGTGACAAAGTACGTTAAAAAAATATAGGTAGAAATTGTCTTGCATCATGTGGTCTCCATTACAACATCACACTGTAATAGCTTCCAGCAAAAAAAACCTTCCAGCAAAAATTCTATTTCCCCCCCCCCCCCCCCCCCCCCCCCGCACCCGCCCCGCACACTTGTTCCACCAGTTACAAATGATGCTGAACATTGCATTATCAGCGAACATTCCCACTTCTGACCCTATGATGGAGGGAAAATCAATGACGAAGCAGCTTCCTGCAAGCACTCCAGCAGTAATGTCCTGGAACTAAGATGATTGACCTCCAGCTACTATATAAACACCTATCTTTGATCTATGACTGATTGTATGCAGTTCTGAATGCCACACTATAGCAAGGATGGGTAAGCATTGGAGAGTGTGTGAAAGGTATTCACAAGAATGTTTCCAGGGATGAGGAACAACCTATGAGGATAGATTGGAGAGTTTGGGGCTGTTGTCCTTGGAAAGAAGAGGGCTAAGAGGAAATATGATAGAGATGTTCAGAATCATGCGGGGACTAGACAAGAGTAGATGGGAAGAAACTGTTCCCTTTCATAAAAGGATGAAGAACGAGAGTGCACAGATTTTAAGTGATTTGCAAAAGAAGCAAATGTGATATGAGAAAAAACTTTTGCACACAATGACAGTTCAGGTCTGGACTGCAGTGCCTGGAAAAGTCGTGGTGGCAGGTTTAATTGAGACATTGAAGGGGGCATTAGATGATTAATTACTTGAATAGAAACCATGTGCTGGGGCCTGGGGAAAAGGCAGCAGAATGGCACTCAGCTGAAATACTCTTTTGGAGGGCCAATGCAGACACGATGGGCCACATCCTAAGGCAAGTCTGTGAACTCAGTGAAGAGTTTTTGCCTTTGCCCTGTCCAATGTATTCTGTTTCTGCTGCTTAGCATGAAAGTACTCTGGCGTTGTGACGTTACCAGATTGACAGCTCATCTTTAGGAATGCTTGATGCTGCTTCTGGGATGATCTCCTGCACTCTCTGCACTAGGTTTGAACCCCTGGTTTGATATTGGTAGAGTGAGGGATAGGTCTGGCTGAGATTACAGATTGTGGTGAATATTACTCTGCTGTTGCTGATGTCTCCAGGATGCTTATTTTTCCTGAGTTGCTAGTGTTGCTCTTATTAGCCTTTGTTTTATTAGCTCTAATTCTGTCACCTTTGCTCACGAGTCGCCAGGTACCTTTCTGATACCGCCACGTGGTTCAAGTTCAAGTAATGATTAATAATGCAGCACACTGCTTAGTAAAAGTTAAATCACCGATCATTTATTATATACAGCAATAAATACTTATACAATAATCCTACTTCTAGACTATTACCTACCACTAAAGGCCAATACTTAATTGATGGCCCACCAGATCAGGGGAACGACTGGTCTATCGAATTGGGTCTGGCATGCGGGATTCAAAAAGGCTGGTACGAGTCGATAATCTGGAACACCTATCTGGTAGCGATCGCTGGAGTAACACTTGTTTCTTCGTCGAAGGGTCTCGAAGGTTGCGAGTAGGAGAAGAAGGGCCGATCTGAACTTGGCCCCTTAATTTTATAGTTCCCAGGGGATTCCCGCCTCTCGGGGCGGACCCTGACCCTGGTTCCAAGTGATTGGATTTGGTCCCAATCACTGGGTTCGATATGCTCCAATAATGGGGCGATTTCTTGATCGGGGGGGGGGGGGGGGGGGGGGGGGGGGGGGGGTCGTCCACCTTTCTTTGTCTCAGCCACTGCTGGCGCCGAAAAGTCTGGATCGGCTTTATGTTGCTAATGTGTAGCAATTATTCCCGGGGATGGCTGCTTCGTATGCAGATGGCTGGGTTGATGTGCTGTTAATGGTTGCAGGTATCGGTCTGGGCCGACTTCCCCAGAGCCGAATACACTGTTTTACCTGCAGCTGTCCGTTTGAGTCCTGTTGGCTGATTTTCCCATCAGCCTCTTTCGTTCGCCATTTTAGATCGGGGTTTGACCATTTTACTCAGGAATAAGCCATTTTAGGTGGCTACACTAGATGTGTGCTAAAGGAGAAAGATTCAGAATAGAATCAGTTCTCAATGTTGAACACCAATTGGAAGAGGCACTGAGCCAAGAGCACAGAATTTATTCTAGGCGAGCGTCGTCAACCCGACCACGCTGAGCATGCCATTGACAGTGTTGTGCGAGAGTACCACTATGCTGAAAGAGGTAGGTTCAGAAAAGTCCCTCACCCAGAGTAAATTCTATGCTCTTGTTACCCTCAGTGCTTCTTCCAAATGGTGTTCATCATTGAGGAGAACTGGTTCACTGCCTGTAGGTAGAAACCAGCAGGTTTCTTGCCTACGTTTGACTCTGGACTCCGTAAGTCTCCTGGCATCAAGTCAATGTTGAGGATTCCCAGGGAAACTCCCTCCCGACTGTATAGCGCTATACTGTTCCCTCTGGGTCAGGCAGGATGTGTGCGCCATTTTCGCTTCCTGTGCCTAAGTCGATGCCAGGTGAACTGTCCTTTGGAATTTGGCTGTGGCAGTTTAATACAACTGACTGGATTGCTAGACCATTTGGGACTGTAATTTAAATTTTTTCTTTAGAGTAGTCAATTATTTTTTCCAATTAAAGAGCAATTTAACGTTGCCAATCCGCCTATCCTGCGCATCTTTGGATTGTGGGGGTGAAACCCACACAGACATGGGGAGAACATGCAAACTCCACACGGACCCAGGGCAGGGATTCGAACCCGGGTCCTCGGCGCCGTAGGCAGCAATGCTAACCACTGTGCTGCCCCTATTTGGGAGGGTAATTGAGAGTCAGCCACGTGTGGGAATGGAGGTCAGATCAGTTAAAGATGGCTGATTTCCTTCCTGAAGGGACATTGGTGAACCAGATGAGTGTTTCCAACAATCAATAATAGTTTCATAGTCATCATGATTGGTATTAGCTTTGACCGAATCACATTGTCACAATGCAGAAGGAGGTTATTTGGTCCATGATGTCGGCACAGGTTCTCCAAATGAGTATTATAACTCAGTCCATTCCTAATTCTTTTCCACGTACTCCTGCACTTTGTTTCTATTCAATTAATCATTGAGTGCCTCGATTGAACCTACCTTAATCATACTTCCAGGCAATGTATTCCAGACCTGAACCAATCGTGTGAAAAAGCTCTGTCTCTCACGACATTTGCTTCTTTTGCATATCACTAAATCTGTGCCCTGCTGTTCATGATCCTTGTATGAGCAGTGTCAGTTTATCCCTATCTATTATCTCCAGCCTCCTCATCTCATGATTTTGAACATCTCCTTTTAGCCTTCTCTCCAAGGACAACTGTCTCAACTTCTCCAATCTTTCCTCATAACTGAAGTTTCTGATCCCGGAAACTATTCTTGCAAACCTCTCCAATGCACTCTCTCCAATGTGTTCATATCCTTTCTGGAGTGCCCTTCTTTTCCATGAGCTAAAATGTTCCTCTCAACTTTGTGTGGCACTGTATGGAATGTCGTTTAAAAGTCCATTTACACCACATTAACAGCATTCTGCTCATAGATCCTATCTGTAGGTGTGCCCCCCCCCCCTCCCCCCCCCCCCCCCCCGCATGCGCTGTGCCGTCCCCAAGGAATATTTGACAAATAATTCACCATGGATGTGCATACTTGTGTCTGAGAATTGTATATTTGCACATTGGAATTAAAATATATAATACTTTTAAAATTTTGAGTACCCAATTCTTTTCTTCCAAATGAGGGGCAATTTAGCATGGCAAATCCACCTACCTTGAACATCTTTTTGGGTTGTGTGGGTGAGACCCACACACACTGGGTGAATGTGCAAACTCCACACGGTCAGTGACCCCGACATTTGCAATTTAATATACTTGCCGAATTTTCTTTACTTCATTATATTCTAATTACCTTTATAATTTAGCTGTTTTGAAAAATGCAATGGGTGCAAGTTGAGCATGGTATTGTATTTTGTATTTTGTAATTTGTACAAATAAATCAAAAACATTAGTGTTTATGTTCCTTTGAAATACCATGTGCAGTAGTTATAGTGGGTTTTTAAAATATGTTTTTCTTCAGAGTTATTCCATTTTTACAAAAACGCAACAATTCCTCAAAACCTGTCTGGTACAGCATGAATATTTCTCCTAATATGAATACAGAAAAATACAGGACAGCAATGTAATTGGTTCAGTTTAATCGTTAGGCTGGCACGTCCATTTATGCAGAAAAGATCATTAAAAGGACAAGCGCGAGGATGGGGATGGAAAGGTTAGAGCCATGAAAAAAATGGCAAGATGGGGCACACCCTCGAAGCATGTTGAAGGCAGTGATACATGGCTTAAAAAAAACCTTGCAGGAACATAGGAGCAATTCCTGCATTATGGAATCCTATTTATTTGAGATAGGGGCCGCATAGTTTACAGAATGCATCCGATTCGGATTGGAGTATATGGGTTAAGAATTCCATTAATAATAATAATAATAATAATAATAATAATAATAATGACTCTTTATTGTCACAAGTATGAAGTTACTGTGAAAAGCCCTTAGTCGCCACATTCCGGCAAACATTCCATGATTTTATGCCAATTCTGAACTGAAGGAGATTTATCGCTAATCCAGGAGCAGAAGATATTCTTCTGTGCTGCAAATGTTAGAATATTATACACCCTTTTTTCATGAGCGTCAATTATCTTTCTAACTAGGAGCCCAAGATTTACGAGCAAAGGATTAAATTCTAAGGCTGTTTTGGATATCTTCTCAAGCTCTTTGAGTACCCAGACCAGTAGGATTTAATTTTGACATGGGACCAAACAAAATGTGTGCATTGCCCCTTGATTATTTTGTACTTTCAGCACAGAATGAGGCCATTTGACCTATTCTGTCCACACCAGCCCGAGGACACCCAGGTGGCCTTTCAAATCCCACTTTCCTGCACCTGGTCAAACCTGTGTATTAAGCTTGGCATGATATGCAGGTGTGCAATATTTTAAACTGAGTCTCCTTCATTCTATTAGAGACTAAGACTTTTATTGGCATTTTCCCATATCCTGCCCCAAGTCTCCTCACCAATATTCACTGTGAAGACTTTTTCCCAAGATCGCCAAGTCTCTCGTCTATTCACACACGAGCTAGAACAAAAGTGTTATAAACTTGCTGATTAATTGCCTAAGTTCCGTGGTTATCAGGATTCTTTCCACCGGGGAGACAATTAGCATTGAGATGGAAGATGTCTTATTGAGGATAAAGTTACTGAAAAAGGATATTGGGATGTCAAATTGTTGGCAGACTTGCTCAATCGATAACAAAGGTACCACTAAACATATCACCCAACCTACAAATACACCTATTCCTCCATCTGACCTGGTGGGAAATCCGGCTTGCCCTGCATGGGGCAGAGAGAAAGGAAGCTAAATTCAATATCCGTTTCAGCTCACAGACCATCATCCATGCTCTGTATGTTAATAATTATTATAGGATTTTCACATTTCACAGGCACAGTCTTAAGCAAGGTATTGTTTTGTTCCTTATTAAAGAACTGAATACCCCATTAATTTCGGACCATAGCAGAAAGCATAATTGCTAGCACCTGGAAAGGATATAATAACTTAGGCAGCACTATCATCTTAATCAGTTCTATCCTACCCAGCCATGATATCGGTGAGGCGGGCCATCACTATAGTTCCCACTTGATAGACGTAAGTTGGGTTGGGGGGGGAGGAGAACGGATGGATGAGTTTGCCCCACACATGTCTGAAAGAAGGGGTAACAAAAATATCCAAATCGGTAAACCCTGAGGGGGATTATCTGTCTGGGAAAGAGGTGAGGTCTCCCTCTTAAGCCTTCCCAGAGGCATAACCTCAGACCTGTAAAATTGTTTTTTTAACTTGAATCTATTCATCACATAAATAATAGCAGGAACAGACACATCTGGCTTACATACAAATAGTAACTCACCATCTGGATATAGCGTAATCTTTTGTTCTTTCCTTCACTGAATAGCCCAAATACCAAAGGATCCTGTCCAATAGCCTCCGCTAGAGGCTCGATCGAAATTGTGAACAATAGCAGGTGATAACAGACAGGCCTGTCCAGTCCATCACTGGCGATTAAACATATCCGATCTAATACCGCTAATAAGAACTTTGCCAGTGGACTTTTATAAAACATTTTTATTCACTTAACAAACTCTCCTATCAACTCGAACTTCTGCGGCATACAAAATAAATAATTTCATTCCGCCTGATCAAAAGCTTTCTCTGCATCAAAAGAGATCACTAAACCATCTTACGCTCTCTTTTGAAAGACCTGAATGATCAGGCGGAGGATGTTTTCTCGACACCGTGCCAGCATCTTCTTGGACAACAATTTTGAATCTCCATTCAGAAGTAAGATTGGCGCAGCACGGTGGCACAGTGGGTTAGCCCTGCTGCCTCACGGCACCGAGATCCCCGGTTCTGGGTCACTGTCCGTGTGGAGTTTGCGCATTCTTCCTGTGTTTGCATGGGTTTCGCCCCCAAAACCCAAAGATGTGAAGGCTAGGTGGATTGGCCATGCTAAATTGCCCCTTAATTGGATAAAAATGAATTGGGTACTCTAAATTTATTTTTAGAAAGTAAGATTGGTCTATAATTCTTTTCTGCCTTCAAAATTAAGGAAATATTCGCTTCACAAAACCTTTCTGTCAGCAACGAGTGGTTATACATACCAACCAGAAGATCTATTAGCAAGTCTTTAAAATTCACATCCAGGATCGACTTTTGGTCACCAGAAATAATTGGACGAGAAGAAATACGTCATATATGTCAGTGCATCTGCAGATTGGTCTGATTTTTTTTGGTCGGCAGAAAAACCTTTGGTGGATTGATTAGCCATGGTAAATTGCTCCCCAGTGTCCCAAGGTGTGCAGGTTGGGTGGGGTTGGGGGGCGGGGGGGGTGCACTTTCCAAGGGCTTAATGGGCTGAAGGCCTCCTTCTGCACTGTGGGATTCTATGAATAATATACTCCATCTTAAGTCCATGAAACTTCAGTAATAAAATCAGAGAATAATATGGAGGACCATAGATATTCATTATCAAAACATTTTAGTCATAGAGCCTCTTGACAATTGCAGAGTTACTCCTTTTATCCTTCACACGGTCCTCCATTTTAAAAGGCGCATTTTTCATGATTGACACTGCAACACCCCGGCTACTGGTTGAGAATAAGGCAAAAAACTTCTGCTCCAATCCCTCCATTTTAGATGTTCCTTATCATCTAAATGAGTTTCTTGCAATAAAGCTACATCAACCTTTTTATGCAGACAATTTTGTTTCTTTTAAAAGGATGATGTACTCCATGCACATTCCAGGAGCAAAGTTTCAAAATAGCTGCTGCAATTGCTTATGCAGCCAAAGAGAGTATAGGATTTGACACAAAGAGAAAAAAGGCATCCATGTCAGAGATTTTAGCACCCCACTCTGGCATGCACCAAAAGATACCTCCCCATCTCCAGCCATACCAGAGGCACTATTGATGCCATTTTTAGGATATGAGACCTGCCCTGTAACTTTGCAGGAACCAGTTAACAATTATTTAATCTCAAAATATGCCCTAGTACCATACAACCTGTACAGCACACTCCTTAACGCGAAGGAACATGCTTTGGGGTATTTTCCATTCAAGACCAATGGACATCCCTGATATTCTTTTGGGTAAAACACTCATTGCAGTGCTTAATTACTAGATCACCACCATTAACCTGATAAATAACATAGGACCAGGAAGGAATTATAATGACAAGGGGTATCCAGAATTTGCAGTGAACTGCATATTGTCACTCCAAATTAATGTCTTCCACTGACCTCACAAAGCCCATGGCCATTGCCGGGTTGTTGAACATCTTTACATTGTTGTTGGATATCACCCTCCAGTGGAGCAGGATATAGCGGCATCAAAACCCTTATGCCTCTGTTGTATTACTGCTGAGAAATTGTGGAAAAAAAAGACCTTCGCTCCATTATAGAGCAAGTCCTCATTATGCCTCACTTCCAAAACTCTTTAACAACCTCCGAAGTTCGAAAATATATAATTAAGGGCCAGGGACGCTGATTGTCCCTCAACCTCAAAGACCGGATACAATATGCAATTTCTAACGTAATACGCCCAACTTTAATTCCAGATTTAAAAAACGTGGTAGTCAGCTCTCAAAAGAATTTAACTGGGATAACCTTCTTGGCATTTTGTCACCACATTTAGCCAGAAATCCTCCAGGGACATAAGGATATAACCCTTGAGTGAGAACACCACATTGTGTAATTATGGGCTCTGTGAGCACAATAAAACAGGATTAAAGAATGAGTAGCGCCAGAGTCCACGGAAACACAACTGTTCCCGCGCTCGCAGCACATGACCACCCCGTGTACAGTTGTATTTTTAATGCTGCATACATTTGTCATGTGTGGTTGTTGAATAGTTGTGTTTTATTCTGTGACTCGATAATCCTGATTTTGGATCTAAACCCATTTTCTGTTGTTTTCCCAACCAAACGCCCCTATCAAATATTTCCTTTGCTTCAGGATTCAGTAAATCTATACTTGTTAAAACACATGCAACTGTCATTCTGCTAATTTTCTGTTCAAATGTGCTGAAGGGAATGAAATATATCACTTAAGAACCCAATAGCTGAATACAGCTAGTTTTGGTACAGGATATTCAGTTTGCTGTCATAATTTCTCAAGCTGTCTAAACTTGTGACCTCTGCCTAAGACTCCCAGTGCAGTGGGAGTCGATTCAATTTCTTGCTCTATGGGTTTGCATTCACAAACATTTGACTGGAGTATCCATGGATTAATTGAGTAAGTTTTACTGAGCCTCTTACAGAAAGGAGATCTTGATTGTAATTACTTATTTAAACTGGAAAAGAACACCGGTTGTTGAGATAAAACTCTTGTCAGTTAACTTGAAAATGAAAGAAGCCGTTGCTTTCCTTTAAAATTATTTATTTGAACTGTTGCTTTGAATTTGCTGTGGGTCTCTTAGTATAGTGACAATTAATTATTTTACTTTTTTAAAATTTACTGTAAAAATATGTTAAATCTGATTTTATTGCTAGCAGTAATGTATAAGTACCAAAGAATTGAAGTATTTTATTACGTTTTCTCAAGTTCTTAATTGAAGGCTTATGTACCAGTTACACTACATGGGGATAATGATCAAAGGCCGGTTCCCCAGAGAAATTAATTAACATCCTTCGACTCCTCCACGACAAGATGTTAGCTTTTGTCCTCACTGTGAGAAGTATGACAGAAACCTTCTAGGTCAAGACTGGAGTCAAGCAGGGATACGTTATCGCCCCTATCCTTTTCTCCATCTTCATCGGCACCATCCTTCACCTTGTCAAGAACAAGCTTCCCAGTGGAGTGGACATCGTCTGCAGAATGGACGGAGAACATTTCTACTTCAACAGGTGGAAATCCAAGAAAATTACACTGATATTGCTTGTGGAATTTAGGATGTTGGTGGCAATGCCATCTTCGCTCTTTCGGAAGAGAATCTCCAAGCCATGCTTGACGCCTTTGTGGAAGCATACCAAAGAGTTGGTCGCAGCCTTAACCTCAAGAAGAATCGAGTCCTTTACCAACCCATCCCAGGGCATGATCCAGTCTCTCTCTCCATCAAGATCGATGGAGAAATCCACCCAAACGTTGAACATTTTCCCTACCTGGGGAGCCATCTCTTCTCTAAGGCTGACTGTAATGCAGAGAGCCAACATTGTATTCAATCCGCGAGCAGTCATCCTCCCAACTCTTTTTTACAGCTTCGAACCCTGAACTGGGTACAGATGCCACCTTGAGACCCTGGAGAGGTACCATCAACACTGTCTGAAACAGGTTCTTCGCATCAACTGGGAGGGCAGGCATACTGTCATCAGTGTCCTTGAAGGAGCCAAGAGCATGAACATCGAGAGCATGATCATTCGAAACCAACTCCGCTGGACCGGCCATGTGCTTCGGAGGTTGAAGTCCCTACTGCCAAACAAATCATCTTCGCCTAGCTCAAGGAAGGCACCCAAACAGGAGGCGGAAGTGCTTCCAAGGATACCCTGATGGCATACCTCAGGAAATGCAACACAGATGCTAGTGCATAGAACATAGAACAATATAGCGCAGTACAGGCCCTTCGGCCCACGATGTTGCACCGAAACAAAAGCCATCTAACCTACACTATGCCATTATCATCCATATGTTTATCCAATAAACTTTTAAATGCCCTCAATGTTGGCGAGTTCACTACTGTAGCAGGTAGGGCATTCCACGGCCTCACTACTCTTTGCGTAAAGAACCTACCTCTGACCTCTGTCCTATATCTATTACCCCTCAGTTTAAAGTTATGTCCCCTCGTGCCAGCCATATCCATCCGCGGGAGAAGGCTCTCACTGTCCACCCTATCCAACCCCCTGATCATTTTGTATGCCTCTATTAAGTCTCCTCTTAACCTTCTTCTCTCCAACGAAAACAACCTCAAGTCCATCAGCCTTTCCTCATAAGATTTTCCCTCCATACCAGGCAACATCCTGGTAAATCTCCTCTGCACCCGCTCCAAAGCCTCCACGTCCTTCCTATAATGCGGTGACCAGAACTGTACGCAATACTCCAAATGCGGCCGTACCAGAGTTCTGTACAGCTGCAACATGACCTCCCGACTCCGGAACTCAATCCCTCTACCCATAAAGGCCAACACTCCATAGGCCTTCTTCACAACCCTATCAACCTGGGTGGCAACTTTCAGGGATCTATGTACATGGACACCTAGATCCCTCTGCTCATCCACACTTTCAAGAACTTTACCATTAGCCAAATATTCCGCATTCCTCTTATTCCTTCCAAAATGAATCACCTCACACTTCTCTACATTAAACTCCATTTGCCACCTCTCAGCCCAGCTCTGCAGCTTATCTATACCCCTCTGTAACCTGCTACATCCTTCCACACTATCGACAACACCACCGACTTTAGTATCGTCTGCAAATTTACTCACCCACCCTTCTGCGCCTTCCTCTAGGTCATTGATAAAAATGACAAACCGCAACAGCCCCAGAACAGATCCTTGTGGTACTCCACTTGTGACTGTACTCCATTCTGAACATTTCCCATCAACCACCACCCTCTGTCTTCTTTCAGCTAGCCAATTTCTGATCCACATCTCTAAATCACCCTCAATCCCCAGCCTCCGTATTTTTTGCAATAGCCTACCGTGGGGAACCTTATCAAACGCTTTGCTGAAATCCATATACACCACATCAACTGCTCTACCCTCTTCTACCTGTTTAGTCACCTTCTCAAAGAACTCAATAAGGTTTGTGAGGCATGACCTACCCTTCACAAAGCCATGCTGACTATCCCTGATCATATTATTCCTATCTAGATGATTATAAATCTTGTCTCTTATAATCCCCTCCAAGACTTTACCCACTACAGACGTGAGGCTCACCGGTCTATAGTTGCCAGGGTTGTCTCTGCTCCCCTTTTTGAACAAAGGGACCACATTTGCTGTCCTCCAGTCCTCTGGCACTATTCCTGTAGCCAATGATGACATAAAAATCAAAGCCAAAGGTCCAGCAATCTCTTCCCTGGCCTCCCAGAGAATCCTAGGATAAATCCCATCAGGTCCCGGGGACTTATCTATTTTCAGCCTGTCCAGAATTGCCAACACCTCTTCCCTACGTACCTCAATGCCATCTATTCTATTAGCCTGGGGCTCAACATTCTCCTCCACAACATTATCTTTTTCCTGAGTGAATACTGACGAAAAATATTCATTTAGTATCTCGCCTATCTCTTCAGACTCCACACACAATTTCCCATCCCTGTCCTTGACTGGTCCTACTCTTTCCCTAGTCATTCGCTTATTCCTGACATACCTATAGAAAGCTTTTGGGTTTTCCTTGATCCTTCCTGCCAAATACTTCTCATGTCCCCTCCTTGCTCGTCTTAGCTCTCTCTTTAGTTCCTTCCTCGCTACCTTGTAACTATCCATCGCCCCAACCGAAACTTCACACCTCATCTTCACATAGGCCTCCTTCTTCCTCTTAACAAGAGATTCCACTTCCTTGGTAAACCACGGTTCCCTCGCTCGACGCCTTCCTCCCTGTCTGACCGGTACATACTTATCAAGAACACGCAGTAGCTGATCCTTGAACAAGCCCCACTTATCCAGTGTGCCCAACACTTGCAGCCTACTTCTCCACCTTATCCCCCCCAAGTCACGTCTAATGGCATCATAATTGCCCTTCCCCCTGCTATAACTCTTGCCCTGCGGTGTATACTTATCCCTTTCCATCATTAACGTAAACGTCACCGAATTGTGGTCACTGTCCCCAAAGTGCTCTCCTACCTCCAAATCCAACACCTGGCCTGGTTCATTACCCAAAACCAAATCCAACGTGGCCTCGCCTCTTGTTGGCCTGTCAACATATTGTTTCAGGAAACCCTCCACACACTGTACAAAAAACGACCCATCTATTGTACTCAAACTATATCTTTTCCAGTCAATATTTGGAAAGTTAAAGTCTCCCATAATAACTACCCTGTTACTTTCGCTCATATCCAGAATCATCTTCGCCATCCTTTCCTCTACATCCCTAGAACTATTAGGAGGCCTATAAAAAAACTCCCAACAGGGTGACCTCTCCTTTCCTGTTTCTAACTTCAGCCCATACTACCTCGGAAGAAGAGTTCCCATCTAGCATCCTCTCCGCCACCGTAATACTGCTCTTGACTAGCAGCGCCACACCTCCCCCTTTTTTGCCTCCTTCCCTGAGCTTACTAAAACACCTAAACCCCGGAACCTGCAACATCCATTCCTGTCCCTGCTCTATCCATGTCTCCGAAATGGCCACAACATCGAAGTCCCAGGTACCAACCCATGCCGCCAGTTCCCCGACCTTGTTTCGTATACTCCTGGCATTGAAGTAGACACACTTCAAACCACCTACCTGAACACTGGCCCCCTCCTGCGACGTCAAATCTGTGCTCCTGACCTCTATACTCTCATTCTCCCTTACCCTAAAACTACAATCTAGGTTCCCGTGCCCCTGCTGCATTAGTTTAAACCCCCCCAAAGAGCACTAACAAATCTCCCCCCCCAGGATATTTGTGCCCCTCAGGTTCAGATGTAGACCATCCTGTCTGTAGAGGTCCCACCTTCCCCAGAAAGAGCCCCAGTTATCCAGAAATCTGAATCCCTCCCGCCTGCACCATCCCTGTAGCCACGTGTTTAAATGCTCTCTCTCCCTATTCCTCATCTCACTATCACGTGGCACAGGCAACAACCCAGAGATAACAACTCTGTTTGTTCTAGTTCTGAGCTTCCATCCTAGCTCCCTGAAAGCCTGCCTGACATCCTTGTCCCCTTTCCTACCTATGTCGTTAGTGCCAATGTGGACCACGACTTGGGGCTGCTCCCCCTCCCCCCTAAGGACCCGGAAAACACGATCCGAGACATCACGTACCCTTGCACCTGGGAGGCAACATACCAAATGTGAGTCTCTCACATCCCACAAAATCTCCTATCTGTGCCCCTGACTATAGAGTCCCCAATTACTAATGCTCTGCTCCTCTCCCCCCTTCCCTTCTGAGCAACAGGGACAGACTCCGTGCCAGAGGCCCGTACCCCATGGCTTACCCCTGGTAAGTCCCCCCCCCCCCCACAAGTATCCAAAGCGGTATACTTGTTTCTCAGGGGAACGACCGCAGGGGATCTCTGCACTGACTGCTTTTTCCCAGTCCCTCTTACAGTTACCCACCTATCTCCAATCTTTGGTGTAACTAATTCCCTGAAGCTGCTATCTATGACCCCTTCTGCCTCCCGAATGATCCGAAGTTCTTCCAACTCCAGCTCCAGTTCCCTAACTCGGTCTTGGAGGAGCTGGAGATGGCAGCACTTCCTGCAGGTAAAATCAGCAGGGACACTAACTGCATCCCTCACCTCAAACATCCTGCAGGAGGAACATTGCACTCCCTTCCCTGCCATTCCTCTAACTTTCTACCAAGATCTGGCTAACAACTAAATTAAATTTTTATAAAAAAATAATAATAATATAATAAAATATGGTACTTACCTCAGACCAATGGGTTTTATTATTAGGTTAGAGGAGGAGGGCGGGTGGGAGACACTAGACGTGTAGTGTCTCGGGTTTCCTCTCCACCAGAATTTATTGGTGAGGGTCTTCCCAGACGTCCGCGGGTCGACTTCCTGTTCCCGCCGAAAAAACTAATTTAACAAAAAAAGAAGAAAAATTCTCAGCTCCTGCTGAAATTGACTAACCAGCCAGCTCCACTCCCGCCGAAATCGACATGGGAGAACCTTGCTCAGAAGAAACCTATCTGGCGAAGGCACTGATTGAAGGGACATGATTCTTTGCGAGCACCCGATGGCACGAGAAGGTCTAGGAAAGGAGCCTGAGAGAAGAATGCGCTGGCATTCTGTAGTCCAAGGACCAGTTCAACATCCCGGAAACAAAGAACAAAAAAAAAATACAGCACAGGAACAGGCCCTTCAGCCTGTCGGTCATGAATACCCACCTTTGCCAAAACCCTCAGCACTCCTTGTGCCGTACTCCTCTATACCCATCCTATCCATATGTCTATCAAGATGCCTTTTGAATGCCGTTAATGTATTTTGTTCCACAACATCTCCTGTTCCAGGCACTCCCAACCCTCTGTGTATAAAAAAAAAAAAAACCCTGCCTCGCACATCTCCTCTAAACTCTCTGGTGACTGATCCCTGCACTCTTGGAAAGAGTGCCTGACCATCCACTCTTTCCATGCCCCATATAATCTTGCAGACCTCTATCAGGTCACCCCTCAACCTCCATCTTTCTAATGAAAACAGTCCTCGTCTATTCAGCCTCTCTACATAGCTAACACCCTCCACCCTCCAGAGCAGGCAACATCCTGGTAAACCTCATCTGCACCCTCTCCAAAACCTCCACATCTTTCTGGCAGTGTGGCGACCACAATTGTGCGCAATATTCCAAGTGCAGCCGTATCAAGGTTCTATACAACTGTAGCTTGACTTGCCAGTTGATATACTCGAAGCCCCGTCCAATGAAGGCAAGCGTTCCGTATGCTTTCTTGACTATCTTGTCCACTTATGTTGCCGCCTTCAAATATCTGTGAACCTGCACGCCCAGATCTCTGACTTTCTATATTCCTAAGAGTTTTGCCATTTACGGTATATTTCCCTTCTATGTTAGACCTACCAAAATGCAATACTTCACATTTGTCCAGATTAAACTCCATTTGCCATTTCTCTGCCCAAGTCTCCAACCTATCGATGTCCTGCTGTATCCTCCGACAATCCACAACACTATCTACCACTCCACCAACCTTGGTGTCATCCGTGATCTTACTAATTAGACCAGCTACATTTTCCTCCAAATCGTTTGTGTATACTACAAGTATGCGGTCGGAGATATGGCTCTAGGACTGGGCGCATCAGTCATGCAAGGATCCACAGAACGCATGATCATTGACAGAATTTCGCGGTGGACAATAATACTTGTGAGCGAGTGGTTGCTGAATATTGTTTTATAGCAGTGGACTAGGAATCCAGAGGCCCAGGCTAATGCTGAGAGGGCATTGGTTCAAATCCCACCATGACATCTGATGGAGTTTACTTCCAATTAATAAATCTGGAACATAAAACTTAATCCCAATGACATGAAACTATCATTTGATTGTTGTAATACCATGTCTGATTTACTGATGTCCTTTAGGGAAGGAAATCTGCAATCCTTGCCTGGCCTGCATGTGACTCCAGACCCACAGCAGTGTGGTTGAGTCTTAACTGCCCTCGAGAGACCTAGCATATCAGTTAGTTGAAGGGCAGTGAGTGATGGGCAAAAAATGCTTGCACTGTCAATAATGACCTCAAAACATGAAATAACAAGAGGAAAAAACACAGGTCCTAATTTGGTGTGAAAGAGCATAAATACAACATGAACTATGCAATTGTTGAAGTTGCTTGGATTTGGCATTTTCTTCTGCACATGTAATTTTGTGATCTTGGAGCATCTTTCTATATCAATGTATAAAATAAGTGAGGGGCCATAGCCTCTGGCCTGACACCATGTCTGACACTTGTAGATTATATAATCCTGCTAGCCTTTTGCAATTTCATTTGAGCATTTTTTTTTAAAGAAAAAAATCATTTGTTGGTTCTTGTCGTCTTTCTCTTCAAAGTGGTGTTAGTGACTGGAGTACTGTTTCACACTCGCAAATGGTCATTTTTTGATTGTCTGCCTGGACAAACTGTGAACAGGCTGTTTCATTTCTGTCATTATCCAGCTCCCATTTTTGAGCAAACGTTGCTTCAATTGCTAAACGGTGGTGAAACGTGGCTAATTTCTTCCCTGCTCCCAAGTGCTAAGGGCACTTAGACCCTTTATAGCTTCCTGACTGCTGTCAGTCAGCATTGACTGGAGACGGCACAGTGGTTAGCACAGCTGCCTCACAGCACCGAGGTCTCTGGTTCGATCCCAGCTCTGGGTTACTGTCCGTGTGGAGTTTGCACATTCTCCCCGTGCTTGCGTGGGTTTCACCCCCACAACCCAAGGATGTGCAGTATAGGTGGATTGGGCATTCTGAATTGCCTCTTTATTGGAAAAATTGAATTGGGGACTCTAAATTTAATTTAAAAAGCATTGACTGGGAATTATACCTGTATGACTGAGTGTTATAATTCCAGCTAATAGTATTGGATAGTCCGGATCCAAAATGGATCCCTGGCTTTAATTTTTTTTGTTTAGAGACTTGGATGAGCAGGGTCCACAGGCTGCCAATGAACTTTTATAAACAAAACAAAATGTTTGTTAACAAAGAAAAGGCTAACCATAATATGCTCAGTCCACTACACTGTTACAGGATGTAAAGGATTACGCAAGTTACAAAAGATCTTAAATTCTAACAGTCTCATGTTCTCAGTAGGTACATCATCCATGTAAACAATAGGGGAAATGTGGCCAGATGCACCACACTCTGAAACCCAATGGTAGAGCCATCCAATTTAACTTTCTCATCAAATCTTCACCAGATGATTGTCACACTGAGCCAACTGGTTTCACTGTAACTCTGACTTATGCAGGAACAGGAGTAGGTCATTCAGCTCCTTGAGCCTGTTCTGCCATTCAATGTAATCATGGCTGATCTGTGTCTTAACGCCAGATACCTAGGGTCCTATCCATAATATGTTTGCTGAATAAACGTTTATCTCAGATTTAAAATTAACCACTGTTCTGACTTCAACTGCTGTTTATGGAAGAGAGTTCGAACCTCTACCACCCCTTGTGTGAAGAAGTGCTTCCTGAACGCTCTGGCCCTAAATTTTAGACTAAGCCCCTTAGTTTTACAATCTCCAACCAATGGAAATAGTTGATCCTTATTTACCTAGTCTTTTCCTGTTCATATCTTCCACAAGAATGTTTCGAATCTGCACTCGAAGAAGTACACTTTGAAATCTTCCCCAAAACAACGCTTTCTCTAGGATGCCTTCACCAAGGATCCACTTCCAGGATTCAATCTCTCCTTTCAGTATTCCTCTGCCTTGGATTGCTACATGCATTCAAGCTTCCACTACCTCTCAGCGACCCAGTCATGCCAACTAATACCACTGCTTCACAGGTTGTATTAAGATGTCACCCAATTTTTGATTTCCCCCTGATGCCTGGCTTCTCGCTTTAAAACTGGTTCTTGCAGCTGTCTCTAACTCTGAGCACTCTCTCTGTTTTTTAATTCAACTTCACCCAACAGGACCTTGTTCAACTTCTTTGTTCCTTTAACTTAACTGTCTTCCTGAGACATTATTTTTGTACCAAATTGCTAGTTTTTGGACTTTCTTTTGCAAAGTTTTCTCCCTTCTCCTTTCCAGCTTCTTCTGGGTCCAAATTGCAACTATTAACTGAAAAGCTCTTTCTAACCTCAGGTGACCCTGGTTGCTAAGCAGCAGTCTGATTTTACTTTCAACCCTGTTTACTTTTATGTCGTAAATCCTTACAATTCAGGCTCAGTTTAAAGTGACCAAAACATAAATTCATGCAGACACCTTTGTTTAACCGGAAGCAAACTGTTTTAGCCCCTTTCGTATGCAGTAACAAAATTAAATTTATCTGGTTTCTAATATCCACAAATACAAATGTAAATTATTTAAAACTACCTCTGTTTCCTGACATAGAGTGTTATTAGTGTAAAATATAAATGTGAAGAAACGTAAGGGGAGGAACTTAAAAAGATTCAGTTTTCTGTTTTCTTCCTTTCAGGTTTTGCGTTTTGTGACTAGAAGTGACTAGGTTGGAACTGAACACACTGCTGTTGTGAAGTGGGGAGGACAAATATAATTTATTTTTGTCACGGAAGATGTGTAGGAGATGATAGCTGAACCTGAAATACCCACAGAATTTCAACTCCCTCAGTAAGTTGTTTCAGTTATTTCAGAAAACTCCTTGTCTTGCATGTTTCCCAACTCTGTGCAATTATTGTTTTTCTTCCCTGAAGCCAGTGAGTTGGACTGGGGTATGGTTCAGTGGGCCAGTAGCCCACCTAAGAAGCTATTCAACATTTGTTAGCCCAGATGGCGAGTTTCAGCAGCCTGTTGAACTATGGAAGAAATTGCCGCCAGACCCAATCCTATACTTGCCACCACTGAACCATGGTTTATTAGATATCCCCGCTTCAACACAAAATTACGAAGGCTAATAGGCCATAGTACCACATCACTTTGGGTTTTGACGAATGTTCAGCATTATCCAACCGAATGATCAGGTTTGGAGCACATTTTCTTTAATTTATAATCCTTTATCATGAAACGGGTCATGCTCGTCGGCTTGTAAATTGGCCCCGCTGCTGTCAATGGAGTTTTCTGTCCAAACACACACAATGGAGGTTTGCCGTCAGCAGCACTGGAAGATCCCATCGGCGAGAACAGCTGGAAAATTCCGGTCATTACATTTTTACACTTTTACAAAATGTTTTCTGTAATATTCCATTCATAACTATTTAAGCCATGTTGCCTTAAAAATGTTGGCCCATCCAGTCTGACCAATGGCCTTAATTTATCTAGAGCAATCTGGTCTCACCTGTGAAAATGGAAATTTATCAGATTTTAGTAGTTTGGCCTTTTATTGGATCATTTCGTAAATTTACTCCTCCCTTCATCTCATTGACTGGTGGCCCTTACGCTGCTGATTTCCCCCCCCCCCCTCCCCCGACCTATATGCTCCAAATTGATTATTTTTAATTCATGGGTTTGAATGGAGTGCCGGGCTATTTTGGTGTGCTGTCAGCTGCAAACAAGTAAAAAATTTGATTCTTTTGTGCTTTATGTTACACTCAGTAGAAACTCCAGATCCATCTGTCCCTCTTGTATTCCTGCTGGCAAGTCAACATCACTACTATGACTCAACACTCAATCCATGTATCCTTACTTGAGCAATTTGGTCTTTTGTTTGATCTCTTAGTAAATTTACCCCTTCCTTCATCTCATTGACTGGAGGTCCTTCAGCTGTTGATCTTTCCCCTGACTTGATCCAGTGGGTGCACAAGGAGAACCATTTAGTTTTTCCTTACTTTGTAATTACCTTTTTAACAGCTGTCCTGCTCGAGAATATGAACTCTCAGCTATCCAGCATGTCTTGCTGCTTTGCTTTCTGACCTCTGTTGCTTGATTTATTAATTGAGCACAATGCTTCCAAACATTGAACACAACATTCCAGTTGTGAAATCTGGGCTGCACATAAGCAACTCAAGGTTACTATAACAGCATCTCACTCCACTGTGAACTGTGTCACCAAGAAAGGGCAAAGGTTGTGGGGACATTACTTCTGTGATTCACTGCAAGTAATGCACCAATCATTCTGGTTTGTATATTCATCCTTTATTGTTGCTTGGTTCATGTCCTGAAGTTACTTCCTTTACACCACTGAGAGAACTGATATCACTAAAGATTTCAGTAGTTGAAGAGAAAGCTCACCATCACTTTTCTCAGGGCATCTAAGAATTGACAAGAATTGCAGCCTAACTGACATCAGCAATAATCTGAGAGCAAATTAAAAAGATATTATCCAAGTATATGATTAACGTACTTGAACATACCTGACTTGTTGCAACATCACTGTATAATAGTCTGCTCTTTGTCGCCACTTCCCATCTTCAATGACTTGTGATGAAGTACTGAATTTAAAAAACCAAGAAACAAATAAATTCAAACGCCAGAAATCTTATGAAAAATGCTACATGTGGGGAAGAAGGACAGAAATGTAGCTGTAATGAATTAATTCAATTAATTAATGAGTAGTGTCAGAAAAAGTGAAAACACGAAAACTGAACAGGTGTATGAAATATAACTTCCTCAAAGCTTCACGAGGGAGAAATGCACAACAAGAGAATCAAAGCAAAATTAATCACTTCACTATTAATGGGATAGTTGATGAATACAGAGGAAATTGAATGGAAACAGGACAGTGTCCCATTTCAAAAACGGTTGCTTTAATGCAAGAATAAATTCATTCCCATGTAAAATTCTTAGCTGTGCAACAGCCACCTGAGAAACATCAAGGGAATCTGGCTTTATAAGAAAAGTGGGAGTATTTTTAAATGATGAGCAACTTTTAAATGTTGACGCGACAAGATCGTTAGTTGCCCTTGTATAAGAAACACAAAGTGCAAGCAAAAACACCAAGCAATTAATAAATCACCAGGCATGTTGATCGTCTGAAGAGAATTCATGTTCAATAGTAAGGTAGGCTTGTTACAATCTAACAGGACTTTGATGAGATGCTACCTAGTGTATTCTACACATTTTTCATTTTATTAAAGGAAGGGTGTTGGAAGGCAATATTGTTGGAAGGCAATGAACGAAAATTCACTAGATTGACATGTGGGATAAGAGGAGAATTCTCCCACAATGATCGGCTGAGTCTAAACAAACCCCTACTTTCTGGAGTTTGGAAGAAAGAAAGGTGTGCACATTGAATCATTTCATGGTGACGGGCTTGATGAGGTAGATGCTGAGTTTCCCGACTGGAACCAGAGGCTATCGTCTCAGTAATATGTGGTCTTCATTTAAGAGATGGGGAATTTCTTTACTCAAGAGGGTTATGATTCTTTGGAATTATCGATATTCAGGACGCCAAAGCATGTAATGAGGCAGTGGGGAAGGGAACACTGACAAAGGAAAGTATTTGCAGGCACGGAGATGGGTTGAAGTGTGTATACTTCAACGCAAGAAGCATCAGGAATAAGGTGGGTGAACTTAAGGCATGGATCGGTACTTGGGACTACGATGTGGTGGCCATCACGGAAACTTGGATAGAAGAGGGGCAGAAATGGTTGTTGGAGGTCCCTGGTTATAGATGTTTCAATAAGATTAGGGAGGGTGGTAAAAGAGGTGGGTGGGGGGGGTGGCATTATTAATTAGAGATAGTATAACAGCTGCAGAAAGGCAGTTCGAGGAGTATCACCCTATTGAGGTAGTATGGGTTGAAGTCAGAAATAGGAAAGGAGCAGTCACCTTGTTAGGAGTTTTCTATAGGCCCCCCAATAGTAACAGAGATGTGGAGGAACAGATTGGGAAACAGATTTTGGAAAGGTGCAGAAGTCATAGGGTAGTAGTCATGGGCGACTTTAACTTCCCAAATATTGAGTGGAAACTCCTTAGATCAAATAGTTTGGATGGGGTGGTGTTTGTGCAGTGTGTCCAGGATGCTTTTCTAACACAGCATGTAGATTGTCCGACCAGAGGAGGGGCAATATTGGATTTAGTACTGGGTAATGAACCAGGGCAAGTGATAGATTTGTTAGTGGGGGAGCATTTCGGAGATAGTGACCACAATTCTGTGACTTTCACTTTAGTAATGGAGAGGGATAGGTACGTGCAACAGGGCAAGGTTTACAATTGGGGGAAGGGTAAATACGATGTTGTCAGACAAGAATTGAAGTGCATAAGTTGGGAACATAGGCTGGCAGGGAAGGACACAAGTGAAATGTGGAACTTGTTCAAGGAACAGGTGCTATGTGTCCTTGATATGTATGTCCCTGTCAGGCAGGGAAGAGATGGTCGAGTGAGGGAACCATGGTTGACAAGAGAGGTTGGATGTCTTGTTAAGAGGAAAAAGGTGACTTATGTAAGGCTGAGGAAACAAGGTTCAGACAGGGCATTGGAGGGATACAAGATAGCCAGGAGGGAACTGAAGAAAGGGATTAGGAGAGCTAAGAGAGGGCATGAACAATCTTTGGCGGGTAGGATCAAGGAAAACCCCAAGGCCTTTTACACATATGTGAGAAATATGAGAATGACTAGAGCGAGGGTAGGTCCGATCAAGGACAGTAGCGGGAGATTGTGTATTGAGTCTGAAGAGATAGGAGAGGTCTTGAATGAGTATTTTTCTTCTGTATTTACAAATGAGAGGGGCGATATTGTTGGAGAGGACAGTGTGAAACAGATTGGTAAGCTCGAGGAAATACTTGTCAGGAAGGAAGATGTGTTGGGCATTTTGAAAAACTTGAGGATAGACAAGTCCCCCGGGCCTGACGGGATATATCCAAGGATTCTATGGGAAGCAAGAGATGAAATTGCAGAGCCGTTGGCAATGATCTTTTCGTCCTCACTGTCAACAGGGGTGGTACCAGGGGATTGGAGAGTGGCGAATGTCGTGCCCCTGTTCAAAAAAGGAACTAGGGATAACCCTGGGAATTGCAGGCCAGTTAGTCTTACTTCGGTGGTAGGCAAAGTAATGGAAAGGGCACTGAAGGATAGGATTTCTGAGCATCTGGAAAGACACTGCTTGATTAGGGATAGTCAGCACGGATTTGTGAGGGGTAGGTCTTGCCTTACAGATCTTATTGAATTCTTTGAGGAGGTGACCAAGCATGTGGATGAAGGTAAAGCAGTGGATGTAGTGTACATGGATTTTAGTAAGGCATTTGATAAAGTTCCCCGTGGTAGGCTTATGCAGAAAGTAAGGAGGCATGGGATAGTGGGAAATTTGGCCAGTTGGATAACGAACTGGCTAACCGATAGAAGTCAGAGAGTGGTGGTGGATGGCAAATATTCAGCCTGGATCCCAGTTACCAGTGGCGTACCGCAGGGATCAGTTCTGGGTCCTCTGCTGTCTGTGATTTTCATTAATGACTTGGATGAGGGCATTGAAGGGTGGGTCAGTAAATTTGCAGACGATACGAAGATTGGTGGAGTTGTGGATAGTAAGGAGGGCTGTTGTCGGCTGCAAAGAGACATAGATAGGATGCAGAGCTGGGCTGAGAAGTGGCAGATGGAGTTTAACCCTGAAAAGTGTGAGGTTGTCCATTTTGGAAGGACAAATATGAATGCGGAATATAGGGTTAACGGTAGAGTTCTTGGCAATGTGGAGGAGCAGAGAGATCTTGGGGTCTATGTTCATACATCTTTGAAAGTTGCCACTCAAGTGGATAGAGCTGTGAAGAAGGCCTATGGTGTGCTCGCGTTCATTAACAGAGGGATTGAATTTAAGAGCCGTGAGGTGATGATGCAGCTGTACAAAACTTTGGTAAGGCCACATTTGGAGTACTGTGTACAGTTCTGGTCGCCTCATTTTAGGAAGGATGTGGAAGCTCTGGAAAAGGTGCAAAGAAGATTTACCAGGATGTTGCCTGGAATGGAGAGTAGGTCTTACGAGGAAAGGTTGAGGGTGCTAGGCCTTTTCTCATTAGAGCGGAGAAGGATGAGGGGCGACTTGATAGAGGTTTATAAGATGATCAGGGGAATAGATAGAGTAGACAATCAGACTTTTTCCCCGGGTGGAACACACCATTACAAGGGGACATAAATTTAAGGTGAAAGGTGGAAGATATAGGAGGGATATCAGAGGTAGGTTCTTTACCCAGAGAGTAGTGGGGGCATGGAATGCACTGCCTGTGGAAGTAGTTGAGTCGGAAACATTAGGGACCTTCAAGCAGCTAGGTACATGGATGACGGTAAAATGATATAGTGTAGATTTATTTGTTCTTAAGGGCAGCACGGTAGCATTGTGGATAGCGCAATTGCTTCACAGCTCCATGGTCCCAGGTTCGATTCCGGCTTGGGTCATTGTCTGTGCGGAGTCTGCACGTCCTCCCCGTGTCTGCGTGGGTTTCCTCCGGGTGCTCCGGTTTCCTCCCACAGTCCAAAGATGTGCGGGTTAGGTGAATTGGCCAATGATAAATTGCCCTTAACGTCCAAATTGCCCTTGGTGTTGGGTGGAGGTGTTGAGTTTGGGTATGGTGCTCTTTCCAAGAGCCGGTGCAGACTCAAAGGGCCGAATGGCCTCCTTCTGCACTGTAAATTCAATGATAATCTATGATTAATCTAGGACAAAGGTTCGGCACAACATCGTGGGCCGAAGGGCCTGTTCTGTGCTGTATTTTCTATGTTCTATGTTCTATCTGCCCTAGAGTGGATATTTGGTAACTGAATATATTCAAGGTTAAGATAGATTTTGTAGACTGGGAATTGTAACATACGGGATTCGCAGTTAGATTGACTTGAGGTTAAAATGCGCTGTGATCTTATGAATGACGAAGCAGACATGAGAGGTCATGTGGCCTTTTCCTGCTCCTGTCTTTTATTCCGAGAATTAGATACTCTTTTGAATTTGTACCCTGACTTTGATTCAGAAACCATGTAAAAATAGTTTGATTTGCATACTCATGAAGAGCACTGGAATTGCAGGAGGCTGCTGAGCATCTATAAAATTAATTAAACAAAATATGATTGGGCAATATAAGATTAAATTTAATGCCAGGCGGTGTAAAGTGCTGCATGTGAGATGGAAAAACGGATTTTTGCATATTTAATAAGCTCAGGGTGAGGTTGGAAAAGACCAAAAGGAGTTCTTGGACACCAAGCTCAATATATCCAGTGAATTTGAACAACAATTAACCAGGCCAGTGAAATTTGGGATTATATTGCTAAAACGGTGGGATGCAAGTCCTGAGAGAGTCTGAGAAAGTTGCGAATAAATTTTATAACGTCCTTTCAAAGTGCTTCTGGGGTATGTCTAGTATTGGTTGCTGAGACATGAGGGAACAGCTTACTACTGAAACATTGCCTTTGTGTTAAGGGATCAAAATAAGGAAGAAAGGCTGGAGAAACTTCAGCTTTTCAGTGTGAGGAGTCATCTGAGGAAATTATCTGATGGAAATCTTTAAGATGGGTAAATCATGTAACATAGGTTACTTTAGGTGCAAGGATATGAAGAGGGGACACAGCTCGTAAAAACTAAAGTTAAATTTAACAAATACAGGGTATGACTGACATTTGGAATAGACTTTGAGAGAGATTGATTTTGGCCCTTCCTTTGAATTCATTTTGGAAAGTGTTGGATGTAGCTGTGGTGGTGGTGCAGAATCCTAGTGGATTGATACATTTTGTTCTGTCAAAGATTTTTCACCAAAAGGACCTTATACTTCTGTAGAAATCAATGCTGTTGGGTGGCATGGTGGCACAGTGGTTAGCACTGCTGCCCTACGGTGCTGAGGACCCGGGTTCGATCCCAGCCCCGGGTCACTGTCTGTGTGGAGTTTGCACATTCTCCCGTGTCTGCGTGGGTTTCACCCCTACAACCCTAAGATGTGCAGTTTACGCAGATTGGCCACACTAAATTGCCCCTTAATTGGAAAAAAACAATTGGGTACTTTAAATTTATATAGAAAAAAAGAAATTAATGCTGCTAATAGTTGCATAGACCAAAACCCTGATAACTGGTAATATAAATGTTTCTTGATGAAAGCAAAGCAGTTCTGGGCCATATTCGTTGTTCCATAGAATTCCTACAGTGCAGAAGGAGACTATTCAGCCCAACATATCTGCACCGACCCTCTGAAAGAACAACGTACCTAGCCCCATTTCCTCCACTCTAACCCCGGAACCCCACCTAACCTGCACATTTTTGGATACTAAGGGCAATTTAGCATGCCCACTCCACCTCGCCTGGACTGTGGGAGGAAGCTGGAGCACCACGAGGAAACCCACGCAGACATGGAGAGAATGTACAAACTCCAAAAGGCAGCCCCCTTCATCTCATCAATTAATCTAGTGAACTTTCTCTGAACTGTTTCAAATGCAATTATATTCCACAAATAAGGAGACCAAATAGGGCTATAAACTGGTTAGCACAGTTGCTTCACAGCTCCAGTGTCCCAGATTCGATTTCCGGCTTGTGCGGAGTCTGCATGGGTTTCCTCCAGGTGCTCCGGTTTCCTCCCACAGTCCAGAGATGTGCAGATTAGGTGGATTGGCCATGCTAAATTGCCCCTTAGTGTCCAGAAAGGTTAGGTGTGGTTACTGGGTTACGGAGATAGGGTGGTGGCATAGGTTTGGGTGGGGCGCTCTTTCCAAGGGCCGCTGCAGACTCGATGGGCCGAATGGCTTCCTTCTGCACTGTAAATTCTATGATTCTAACTGAATGCAGTACTCTTGGTGTGTTGTCATCAATGCCCATATACGGGCAGCATGGTGGCGCAGTGGGTTAGCCCTGCTGCCTCAAGGCGCCGAGGTCCCAGGTTCGATCCCGGCTCTGGATCACTCTCCGTGTGGAGTTTGCACATTCTCCCTGTGTTTGCATGGGTTTCGCCCCCACAACCCAAAGATGTGCAAGGCAGGTGGATCGAACACACTAAATTGCTCCTTAATTGGAAAAAAATGATTTGGGTGCACAAATTGTTATTTAAAAAAAAAAAAAATCAATGCCCATATAGTTGTAGCAAGATTTCCCCATTTTTACACTTCATTCCCCTTGCAGAAAAGACCAACAGTTATTTGTATGGGATCCCTCTACACTGCAGAATTCTTCAGTCTCCCATTTAAACAAGATTCTGCTTTTCTATTTTTCCTGTTAAAGTGGACAAAAACCGCACACTTTCTATATTGTAGTCCAACTGCAGAATATATGTCTGCTCATTTAACTTCGCTATTAGTAAAGCTCTAATGAACTTGTGAGCATCTTGCTGCAAAATAGTCCTGTGGGGTTGGTGAGCCTTTGCATTTCTTTGGGTCAAAAATATACTTTATTCATAAAATGTCTAAAAGAGCATGACAAAACATTTCAAAATGGTCATTACTGAAAATGCAGTGATATTCAAGTATTCTACATCATGTTACATTCTGCAATGCTTCAATGCAATTGTGATGCATTTAATATTTACTCTGCATTCAATGCGAGTCATACAGCCTGATAGATTCCATACAATTTTCATTCCTCGGTACACTATGGCTGAATGGCCATAGACAACATCTGTGCCCCGTTGAACTTCTGCAGCAGCTCCCCTGAGCTTTATTGCATCCCTCAGCATGTAGTCCTGGACCTTGGAATGTGCCAATCTACAATACTTTATTGTGGTCAATGTTTTGCACTGGAAGACCAAGAGGTTTTGCCCAGACCAAAGTGTCTTTCACTGAGTTGGTGATCCCCATTGCAGTTGATGTTTGTCTCACTGTGTCTCCCTGGGAACGGCTCAGAACAAGAGTCCTTGTCACAGAACTGCTTGGGATGAACCACAGCAAAATTAATTAATAAGGAATTAATAGCACATTTGGAAAATCATCATCTAATCAAGCAGTCAGCATGGCTTCATGAAAGGAAAAATTGTCCGACTAATTTATTAATTATTTTAGGAAATCTCACCCAGAGTAGATGGAGAGGAATCAGTAGATTTATTGTATTTGGAATTCCAGGAGGTGTTTGATAAGGTACTAAAGGTTAAGCCATGAGATAAGAGCCCATGGTGTTAGAGGGAATATATTGGCACGGATAGAGAATTGGCTAATGGGCAGGGCACAGAAGTGGGTAAAGGGGTTCTTTTTCTGGTTGGTGACTTGTAACCAGTGGAGTTCCACATGGATCAGTGCTGGGACCCCAGCTGATACGTTAATGACTTGGAGGAAGGAAGCAAATGTACTGTACCAAATTTGCAGGCAACACAAAAATCGGTGGAAAGGCAGGTTGCAAGAGGCGTACAAACTTTTAAAAGCAATATTGAATGGTTAAGTAAGTGGGGGAATCCGGTTGCGGCGATGCGGAGCTAAGCTGCACATTTCGGCAGCTCCCGCTATAACGGACTTTTGGGCTCTCCGGAGGAGCCCCAACGGAAATTTTTTGATTGACTCCCGTGTGGGAAGGTGAAGTAAGGTCCCCCCTTAAGTCGTTTGGATGGGATTAGCGGTGGAGCGACGAGAAAGAGGCTTTGGAGCAGCGGCAAAAACGAGGGGGGAAAAAGCAAGATGGCGGAGGATGGAGATCGAGCAGCATGGGGGCCGGACCAGCAGGAGTTCCTTAGGCGCTGCGTGGAGGAGCTTAAAAAGGAGGTGCTGGCGCCAATGCTGTTGGCGATCGAGGGGCTGAAGGAGACCCAGAAGGCCCAGTCGGTGGAGCTCCGTGAGGTGAGGGATAAAAGTAATGAGAACGAGGACGAGATCCTGGGCCTGGCGGTAAAGATGGAGGCGCACGAGGCGGTGCACAAGAGGTGGGCCAAGAGACTCGAGGTCCTGGAGAACAGGTCGAGGAGGAAGAATCTCTGGATTCTGGGTCTCCCCGAAGGAGTGGAGGGGGCTGATGCCGGGGCGTATGTGAGCACGATGCTCCATTCGCTGATGGGTACGGAGGTCTCTCCGAGCGCCCTGGAGCTAGAAGGGGCTCACCAGGTTCTGGCGAGGAGAGCCAAGGCTGGCGAGCCGCCAAGGTCGATATTGGCGAGGTTCCATCGCTTCGCGGACAAAGAGTGTCCTGAGATGGGCCAAGAAGGTGCCGAGCAGTAGATGGGAGAATGCGGTGATCCGAGTCTACCAGGACTGGAGTGCGGAGGTGGCAAAGAGGAGAGCGGGCTTCAACTGGACCAAGGTGGTGCTGCATAAAAAAAAGAGTGAGATTTGGAATGCTGCAGCCTGCGCGACTGTGGGTCACTTATCAGGACCGACACCACTATTTCGAATCGCCAGAAGAGGCTTGGACCTTTATCCAAACCGAAAAATTGGACTCGAACTGAGGGGATGTGGTTGTGGGGGAGATGTTGACTGTATATAGGGTTGTAAATATGGGTAAAGAATGTTTCACGGGTGGGATGATGGATGGGGATGGGGGAAAGAGTTATTTTTTCTTTTGGTGAGATAGTGGGGAATGTGGGCGTCGGTGCTGGAGGGAGGTGAGACTCGGGGATGGGGGAACTGGGATAAGGCCGCAACAGGAGCTGCGCCACAGGGGGCGGGGCTGGCTCAGGAAAGCGCGGGCTTTTCCCCACGCTAGGGAGAGGTGGGGGGATGGAGGAACGTAAGGAGGAGGAGAGATTCCCACACGGGGGAGATCAACGGGAAGGCGGGGGAAGCCGGGGTCAGCAGAAGTCAGCTGACTCACGGAAGTAGTATGGGGGGAGCAAAAGAGCTAGATGCGGATCTAGCGGGAAGGGGGGGGGGGGGAGAAAGAGGGAGGGATAATAGGGTTGCTGCTGCACTGGCCGAGGGGGAACTGAAAATGGAAGAGATGGTCGGGGCAGGGTTTCCCCATTTGGGGGACTGGAGGGTGCGGGAGACGCGGGCACGGGACTGGCCTAAGATAGGAGATGGCTAGTCGGCGGGGCGGGGGGCAATCCGGCTGATCACGTGGAATATGCGATGGCCGGTTAAGAGCCCCAGAGTGTTCGCGCACTTAAAGGGACTGAAGGCAGACGTGGTCATGCTTCAGGAGACACATCCGAAGGTGGCAGATCAGGTCAGGTTAAGGAAGGGATGGGTAGGACTGGTGTTCCATTCAGGGCTGGATGCGAAGAATAGACGGGTGGCAATACTGGTGGGGAAGCGGGTGTCGTTTGAGGCCAAGAACATAGTAGCGGACAATGGAGGCCGATACGTGATGGTGAGCGGTAGGTTGCAGGGGACGGGGGTAGTGTTGGTAAATGTATACGCCCCGAACTGGGACGATGCTGGATTCATGAAACGGATGTTGGGGCGTGTTCCGGACTTGGAGGTAGGGAGCTTGATAATGGGTGGGGATTTCAACACTCTGTTGGACCCAGCATTAGATCGTTCCAGATCTAGGACCGTGAAGAGGCTGGCTGCGGCCAAGGTGCTCGGGGTTTATGGATCAGATGGGGGGAGTATATCCGTGGAGATTTGCTAGGCCTTTGGCCAGAGAATTTTCTTTCTTTTTTCTCCCATGTACATAAGGCCTACTCCCGGATATATTTTTTTTGTTCTGGGCAGGGCATTGATCCCGAAAGTGGAGGGAACGGAGGATTCGGCCATAGCCATTTCAGACCACGCCCCGCATTGGGTGGAGCTAGAGCTGGGGGAGGAGGGGGACCAACGCCCGTTGTGGCGGTTGGATGTGGGACTGCTGGCGGACGAGGAAGTGTGTGGGAGGGTGCGGGGGTGCAGCTAAAGATATCTGGAGGCCAACGACAACGGGGAGGTGCAGGTGGGAGTAGTATGGGAGGCGCTGAAGGCGGTGGTCAGGGGAGAGTTAATCTCCATCAGGGCTCACAGGGAGAAGAGAGGGGGCAGGGAAAGGGCAAAGTTAGTGGGGGAGATTTTAAGGGTGGACAGGAGATATGCAGAGGCCCCTGAAGAGGGACTACTTAGGGAGATGCGAAGTCTCCAGACGGAATTCGACCTGTTGACCACAGGGAAGGCAGAGGCACAATGGAGGAAAGCACAGGGGGCGATGTATGAATATGGGGAGAAGGCGAGTCGGATGCTGGCACATCAGCTCTGTAAGAGGATAGCAGCGAGGGAAATAGGTGGAGTCAAGGATGGCAGGGGACCTATGGTGCGGAGTGCGGTGAAAATGAATGAGGCATTCAAGGCCTTTTACGAGGAGCTGTATAGGTCCCAGCCCCCAGGGGGAAAAGAGGGGATGTGACGATTCTTGGACCAACTGAGGTTCCTGAGGGTGGAGGAGCGGGAGGTGGCTGGTTTGGGGGCGCCAATTGGGGTGGAGGAGCTGGTTAAAGGACTGGGGAGCATGCAGGCAGGGAAGGCCCCGGGGCCGGATGGGTTCCCGGTGGAGTTATATGGGACGTATGTAGACCTGTTAGCCCCGTTGCTGGTAAGGACCTTCAATGAAGCAAGGGAGGGGGGGGACCCTGCCCCTGACTATGTCGGAGGCAACGATCTCTTCGATCCTGAAGCGGGATAAGGACCCACTGCAATGCGGGTCGTATCGACCGATCTCGCTCCTCAATGTAGATGCTAAGTTGCTGGCAAAAATGCTGGCTACGAGGATTGAGGACTGTGTCCCGGGGGTGATTCACGAGGACCAGATGGGTTTCGTAAAGGGTAGGCAGCTAAATACCAATGTGCGAAGGCTCCTAAATGTGATAATGATGCCATTGGTGGAGGGAGAGGCGGAGATAGTGGCAGCTATGGACGCGAAGAAGGCCTTTGACCGAGTGGAGTGGGAGTATCTCTTGGAAGTGTTGCGGAGGTTTGGGTTTGGAGAGGGGTTTATCAGTTGGGTTAAACTCCTATATAGAGCCTTGGTGGCGAGTGTGGTTATGAATCGGCGGAGGTCGGACTATTTTCGGCTGTATCGAGGGACGAGGCAGGGGTGCCCCCTGTCCCCTCTGCTGTTTGGCCATGGCGTTAAGGGAGTGGGGGAAATGGAGGGGGGTGGTCCGAGGGGGAGAGGAACATCGAGTGTCGCTGTATGCAGACGACCTGTTGCTGTATGTGGCGGACCCAGTGGAGGGGATGGTGGAGGTCATGTAGATCCTAAGGGAGTTTGGGGACTTCTCGGGCTATAAGCTCAATGTAGGGAAGAGCGAGCTCTTTGTGGTGCATCCGGGGGATCAGGGAATAGGGATAGACGACCTACCGCTGAGGAGGGCGGATAGAAGCTTTCGATACTTGGGGATCCAGGTAGCTAGGAGCTGGGGGGCCCTGCACAAACTTAACTTGACGAGGCTGGTGGAGCAGATGGAGGAGGACTTTAAACGTTGGGACATGTTGCTGCTGCTCGCTGGCGGGCAGGGTACAGTCGATTAAAATGGTGGTCCTTCCGAGGTTTCTTTTTGTATTTCAATGCCTTCCAATTGTGATCACCAAGGCCTTTTTTACGAGGGTAGGCAGGAGCATTATGGGCTTTGTGTGGGCGAGTAAGACCCCGCAGGTAAGGAGGGGGTTCTTGGAGCGAAGTAGGGATAGAGGAGGGCTGGCGTTGCCGAATCTGGGTGGCTACTATTGGGCAGCCAACGTGGCGATGATCCGCAAGTGGGTGATGGAGGGAGAGGGGGCGGCATGGAAGAGGTTGGAGATGGTGTCCTGCAACGGAACGAGCCTGGGGGTGCTGGTGACGGCACCGCTGCCGCTCTCGCTGACAAGGTACACCATGAGCCCGGTGGTGGCGGCAACGCTAAAGACCTGGAGGCAGTGGAGACGGCACAGGGGTGCGATGGGAGCCTCGGTGTGGTTCCCGATCAGAGATAACCATCGGTTTGTCCCAGGAAGGATGGACCGGGGGGGGGTGGTTTCAGAGCTGGCATCGGGCAGGGATTAGAAAAATGGGGGACCTGTTCATCGATGGGATGTTTGCGAGCTTAGGGGCACTGGAGGAGAAGTTTGGGCTACCCTCGGGAAACGCTTTCAGGTACATGCAAGTGAGGGCGTTTGTGAGGCGGCAGGTGAGGGAATTCCCGCTGCTCCCGGCACAGGGGATTCAAGATAGGGTGATTTCGGGCGTATGGGTCGCAGAGGGCAAGGTGTCGGCGATATACCAGGAGATGAAAGAAGAGGGGGAGGCTTTGGTAGAGGAGCTGAAGGATAAATGGGAAGAGGAGCTGGGGGAGGGGCTGTGGGCTGATGCCCTAAGTAGGGTTAATTCCTCTTCCTCGTATGCCAGGCTCAGCCTGATACAGTTTAAGGTAGTTCACAGAGCGCACCTGACGGGGGCGAGGCTGAGTAGGTTCTTTGGGGTGGAGGACAGATGTGGGAGGTGCTCAGGAAGCCCGGCGAACCATGTCCATATGTTTTGGTCATGCCCGGCACTGGAGGGGTTCTGGAGGGCAGTGGTGAGAACAGTATCTAAGGTGGTGAAAGTCCGGGTCAAGCCAAGCTGGGGGCTAGCACTATTTGGAGTAGCGGACGAGCCGGGAGTGCAGGACGCGAAAGTGGCCGGTATTCTGTCCTTTGCGTCCCTAGTAGCCCGTCGAAGGATCTTGTTAATGTGGAAAGGGGCGAAGCCCCCCTGCGTGGAAGCCTGGATAAATGACATGGCAGGGTTTATCAAGTTGGAGAGGATAAAGTTTGCCTGGAGAGGGTCTGCGCAGGGGTTCCACAGGCGGTGGCAACCGTTCCTAGACTATCTCGCGGAGCGTTAGATGAAGGTCAGACAGCAGCAGCAGCAACTCTGGGGGGAAGAAGGTTGGGGGGGGGAGGGGGGGATATCTTTCTGGGGGAGGGCGGGGGGAGGGAGGGGACGGGGGAGAGAGGGGGAAGAGGAGTTTTACTGGGGGGCATTTGAGCAAGAGAATACATGAATGATCCGGAAAACTGAAATGTACGGGAGGAATCCAATGTACAAAGCTCTGTATCATATTGACTCGCCAAGTTCATGTCTTGCTACGCAAACTTTCTTACTTTTGTGTTAGGGGGGGGGTTGTTTGTAAGGTTAAAAATTTTGTTAAAGAACTCAAGAAATATACTTTTTTTTAAAGTAAGTGGGGGAAAAGTTGGCAAATGGGAGTATAATGGGGAAAAAATGTAAAGTTCATTTTGGAAGGGAGAGCAAAAGAATCCAGACTATTGACATGGAGAAAAACTGCAGAAAGCTGCAACCATGAAACTTTGGGGTACTTGCGCACGAAACACACACAACTAGCGCACACATGCAGCAGGTAACCAGGAAGGTTCTTGTAATGTTGGCCCTTAGTAGCAAAGTCCTGATGAAACTGTATAAGATACTGGTGAGACCACATCTGGAATACTGAGAAGTTTTAGTCCCCTTATTTAAGGAAAGATATTTCATTGGCGGCAGTTCAGAGCATGTTCGTTACGATCCCTGATATGGAGGAATTATCTTTATGAACAAAGGTTAAACAGATTGGGCCTCTACACATTGGAATTTAGAAGAATGAGAGGTGATCTCATTGAAACATATGGGGTTCGTAAGGGACGTGACAGGGCAAATGCTGAGAGGATGTTTGCCCTCATGGGAGAGTCCCAAGACCAGAGGGCCTAGTCTCAGAATAAAGGGGTGCCAATTTAAGACAGATCAGGAGGAATTTTTTCTCTGTGAGTTGAGAGTTTTGGAACTCCTTGCCACAGAGACCTGTGGCAGCAAGCTCCTTGTGTATATTTAAGACTGAGATAGATAGATTCATGATCAGTAAGCGAATGAGGGTTACGTGCAAAGGGCAGCAAAGATGATGTGATAAATGTCGAATCAGCTGCGATCCCACTGAATGGTGGAGCAGGCTCAAGGGGCTGAACAGCCTGAGATGAGCTTGTGACCTCATATTTGTGCTAATCGAAGACTATCTTTTCCCACCTCCGTAGCACTGTTTGACTGCTTGCCCCTGTCTCATCTCATCTGCTGCTGAAACTCTCATCTCTGCCTTCGGTACTTGTAGACTCGTCTGTTTCAATGCGCTCCTGAATGGGCATTCTATCCTCGGTAAACTTGTTATTCAAAGCTCTGCCCATGTCCTCACTCGAAGGATGCCCTATTCCCCTGCCACCGTTATACTTGCTGATCTACATTAGCTCCTAGTCACACAATGGTTCTAAAATTCTCATCCTTATTTTCAAATTTCTTCAAGGCCTCACTCCTCCCTATCTCTGTAATCTTTGCAAACTTCAGAACTGTCCAAGCAGCACTGCAGTTCTGGCTTTTTGTGCATTCCCAATTCTCTCGGCCTGGGGCTCCATTGTACATCGTGTTTCTGCAGGTAACGGACATAAACAGGATGCAATTGTGTGTTCCTGACTAGTTATCTGCTGAGTATGGAGTCTGGCGGCATATCCACGTTCCTCTTTGTCCATTGTCCATTGTTCTTTGTGTTTCTGCTGTTGCAACAGTTTTGTGCAGAATGTGTGCCTGCAATGATTTTAACCCCTTCGGTCTTCTTTTCTGGCCCTTGGTTTTGCCCAAGTGGGCCAAGTTGGTGTTTAGAATACCTTCTTAAATCCTTTGGATGGCCCGTCTTCCGGATATTGAGAGGTATCCTAACCTGTCCTGCCAGAAAGATTAGCTTCTAGCTTTCCCTGTTTCTTGTTTGAGATATGTCATCTGTGTATATTGGGGCATGATTCGGCAAGGGGGATGGCAGCACATCATGGTTGCCCATAAAAGCATTACGCTTGTGCCTATGGTCATCCTGATTTTAAAAAATCTCACCGGCCCTGCAGATCCTGGCATAAAGATATTCCACCAGTGATCTGTCCCAGATTGCCTTAACCTGGTCGCATATTGGGTGTCCAGGTTCAGTTGCATTCGCCCTTTGTTGGTTTGTTCTTTACAGCCTGACATTTTTTGTGCACTATTATTAGCGTTTGCATAGCCTACCTAGCTGCCTTTTCCGGAGTTCCATCGGTAAATAATGAGTCGTTCTACCAAGCTAAACTGATGCCCTGCGAATTTCCCTGGCAGTGGGAACTCTCCCACGGTTAGCAATTCCATTGCTTAAAGACAAAAGCTATGATTGCTCAAGCAGACAAGGTCCCCAAAGATTATTTCCATTTCACCTGGAATGAAACACCACTGAGTAGGTCCCACTTGTACAACTTTAAATGCCCCAGCAATGGCAGGACATCAACGGTGATGTTGCTATCATTCTTGAGGGGTTCAAGGGCTCTGCATGTACAAACAACATAATGTTTTGATTCCGTGCAGAAATCTATGGTACTTTTATATGTCAGGCTTCCAGGTATCATCATGACCTGGTTCGATAGACCCAGCCCCCAACTCTAACCCCAGTGATTCAAATTTATAACTTTCTTTAAAAATACCATTGGTGTGACTCTTTTTTTTCATTATTAAGAGGCAATTTAGCGTGGCCAATCCACCTACCCTGCACATCTTTGGGTTGTGGGGGTGAGACCCATGTAGACACGGAGAATGTGAAAACTCCACATGTACAGTGATTCGGGGCTGGGCTCGAACTTGAACTTGGATCATCGGTGCCGTCAGGCAGTAGTGCTAACCACTGTGGTGTGATTTTCTTGTAGACTGCCATCATATTTTTATTTTCAAATGTTTATTCAGGGAATTTTACTACATACAAAAAGGACAATCAAGTTTAGACAATTTTTATCGAAGCTGTTACCATTGGGTGTGTCGAGTACTTGGCCGGCAAGGATGGAAGAGGAGCAATCATAACGTGAACCAAGCTAGGGGGCCTCCATCTGACCCTGGGTCCACCCTCACACTTTCACGATGTTCGCTGCCCAGTGATAATTAATCAAATTCGCTAATGCCAACCTCCCCGACTGTCTATCCCTCTGCAGGAACCCCCTCCACACACACCCACATACACAGGTCGAGATTAGCTTGTTAATCCTACCAAAAAATGATTTTGACAGAAAGATTGGAACACTCTGAAACACGGAGAAGATTCTTGGAAGAGCGTTCATTTTAACTGTATGGACCCATCCCACCAAGGATAACGAGAGGGCATCCTATCTCTTCAAATCTGCCTTCACCCCCTCTACCAGAGTGGCTGGGTTCAACTTGTGCAACAAGATCCAATCATGAGCCACCCGTATCCCCAGGTACCTGAAGCTAGTCCTGACCAGTGGAAATGGCAATCTCGCCAGCTCCCTTCCCCGACGGTTCACCTGAAACACTTCATTCTTGTCCACGTTCAGTCTTTATCCTGAGAAAGAACCAAACTTCCTCAACACTACACTGTAGTTCGGTATGTGACAATAAATCAAATCATATCTTCCCCACATTCATGAGAGGGTCCGTAACATAAACCAAGTTGTCTGTGTACAGGGACACCCTATGCTCCCTACCTACCTTCTCTATGCCCTTCCACCTGGCTGACAACCAAAGTGCGATAGCCAACGGCTTGATCACCAAAGCAAACAGTAAGGAGGAAAGTGGACATCCCTGCCTTGTAACCCAAAGAAACCAAAAGTACCCCAAACTTAATTTATTGTGCGAACCCTCGCAGTGGGGGTCTTATGCAAAAACCTAATGCCCAAAATGAACCTAGGCCCAAAGCCAAACCATGCCAGTACCTCAAAAAGGTACCCCCACTCCACCCAGTCAAAACGCTTTCTCCATGTCTATGGAGATATTTACATACCTCTGGCTTGGCCCCCAATGACAGCGACAGCACCATGTGCTGGAGTCTCATAATGTTTGCCAACAATTGCCCGTCCTTAAACCGTGTCTAATCTTCGGAAATTACCTCAGGCAGGCACCCCTCCAAACGAGTTGCCAACACGTCGCCAACAGTTTTGCATCAGTATTCAACAGAGATAGACCAAAATGACTCAACCTCCACTAGATCTTTATCCTTCAGGATTAAGGAAATGGATGCGTGCGCCAGTGTAGCCAGCAACATCCTCTGTGACAGAGAATCGTTAAGATGTCCAACAGAGGGACTTCCGGTGGCGGCAATGAGGGAGTAAGTCGCACATTTGGTGGCTCTCGCTCCGGTCGGACTTTTGGACATTTCCCCCGACTTTTTTGTACTTTTGAGCGCTGGATCTGAAGGCATAGGCACTCAGGCACTGACTCCCGATTTAGTTGTATGGAATTAAGAAGCAGAAAGAATCGTAAACAGTTGAAGAAGTGGGCAAACAAGGGCGGTGTAGAAGCTGCTGCTGAGGGCAATATGTCCGAATCCCGGTGAGACAGCCCAGCCAACAACGGAGCATCTGCTGAAGGTCATCCAAGAGGGCTTCACCGCGCTGAAACGGGACAGTTTAGACCCGATTCAGAAATCAATGGAGCGCCTGGAGCATAGGCTGGATGCCCAGGATCGGACGATCCAGAAGCTGGAGAAGGCGCTGGAGGAGCAGGAGGATCACCAAATGGTGATGGAGGTGGAGATGGGGAGGTTGAAAGACCAACAAAAAAGGCTTGTGGAAAAGGTGGAGGACCTGGAAGCAGAATTTAAGAATCGTTGGTCTCCCGGAGGGGGCTGAGGGAGTGGATGCCGCCACGTATGTGGCAGACATGTTCCAGAAGCTGTTGGGGAATGATGTCTTCCCTCGCCCGGTGGAGATGGACAGGGCGCACAGCGCTGGCGAGGCAGCCGTGAGCCTCCCCCCCCCCCCCCCGAGCGATGGTGGTCCAGTTCCACAGGTTCCTGGACAAGGAGTGGGTGCTACAGTGGGCCAAGCGCATGCGGAGCTGCAATTAGAACAACAGTGTCTTGCGCATTTACCAGGACCTGAGCGTGGAGGTGGCCAGAAGGAGGGCAGGCTACAGGCAAGTCAAAGAGATTTTGTTTAAGAAGCAGGTGAAGTTTGGGCTGCTATACCCGGCGCGCCTTTGGGTCATGCACGAGAGACAGCACCATTATTTTGAGGAGCCCGAAGACGCAATGGACTTCGCCAAGAGAAGCAGGGCTGGTGCTGAACTGAGGACTTTTGGACTTCCAGTTAAAAGTTACTGAGCGATGTTTACATGTTTTTCGTGTTTCTTGGTTTTTTTCCCTTCTGTATTCGAGTTTTCGTTGGAAAAGAGGGAAGTTAAGGTATTGGGTGCTGGGGGCTTTTTGGGTTCTGATCGGGTTTGTTGGAAGTGCCGATTACTTCCTTTGTATTACTTGAATTGCACTAGTGTTGGGGTTTTCCTTGTTCCTTGTTTTGTTTACAGAGCAATTGCTCGAGGATGGCTGGTTTGGGGAAGTGGTGGCAATGGGTGGTCGGGGGTGGGGGGGGGGGGGGCGGGGTTCCGGTCCGGTCAGAGGGAACAATAGGTGGGAGACTTGTTGGTGCCGGAGTAGAGTCACCAGGCTTGCTGGGTGAGCTGGTCTACGGAAGCCAGGTGGGGGTTGTGTATATAGCTAGTTAATGGCAAGGGTTAGGTTACAGGGTGTTGTTGCTAGTGGGGGGAAGGGGGGTATTTGATCTGCCGACGAGGGAGGGACTTGGGTTTGGTAACATGAAGGAGGTCGAGGGTGGGGGCTGCCAGGAGGCGGGCCAGGGGAAGCTTGACACGGGCTAGGGGCGGCCCCATGAAAAGAGATGGCTGATCGGCGAGGGGGGGGGCGGGCACAACCAGGCTGATCACTTGGAACGTTAGGGGGTTTAACGGGCCGGTAAAGAGGACGCGTGTGTTCGCGCATCTGAGGGTGCTGAAGGCGGACATAATAATGCTTCAGGGGACTCATCTGAAAATAGCTGACCAGGTCAGATTAAGGAAGGGCTGGATAAGCCAGGTTTTCCACTCGGGGCTGGATACTAAAACCAGTGGGGTCGCGATTTTGGTTAACAAACGGATGCAATTCGACGTGGGTAGCACAATCTCTGATGGGGGAGGCAGATTGTCATGGTGAGTGGCAAGCTCGAGGGGATGAGGGTGGTTTTGGTCAATGTATCTGCCCCAAATTGGGACAATGTGGATTTTATTAAGGGGATGCTGGAGAAGATACCTGACCTGGACTAGCACAGGCTGATTATGGGAGGCGATTTTAACACAGTCCTCGACCCCGGCCTGGACTGTTCATGCTCAAAAACGGGTAGGGTGCAGGCAATGGCCAAGGAACGAAGGGGGTTCACTGAGCAAATGGGGGGTGGCTGACCCATGGAGGGCTAGTCGGCCGACGGGGAAGGAGTTTTCGTTCTATTCACATGTCCATAAGATGTATTCCCGAATAGATTTTTTCATCATGAGCAGGGATTTGCTGGCGGGAGTGACGGACGTAGAATATTTGGCGATCGCTATTTCGGACCATGCTCCACATTGGGCTGATCTGCAGGTTTGTAAGGAAAGCTTTCAGCGCCCACAATGAAGGTTAAGGGTGGGTCTGCTGGCGGACGAAGCGGTGTGTGAGAGTGTGAGGAAATGTATGCAAAATTACCTGCAGGTCAATGACACAGGAGAAGTCTCAGCTGCGGTGCTCTGGGCGGCGCTGAAGGCAGTGGTGAGAGGGGAGCTGATCTCGATTCGAGCACATAGGGACAGGGCAGAAATGGACCGATTGGTGGTATGTGGTGACCCCGAGGGCAGAGTTTGGAGTGCTGTCCACAGGTAAGGCGGTAGAGCAGCTTAGGAAGGCAAGGGGTGCGATCCACGTGCATGGGGAGAAAGCCAGTAGAATGCTGGCACAGCAATTGAGGAAAAGGGAGGCGGCGAGGGAAATAGGGAAGGTAGTCGACGGGGGGAAATAGGGAAGGTAGTCGACGGGGGGTGACGAGAGAGAGGAACCTGGTAGGAGATCCGGCAGGGCTGAACAAGGTGTTCAGGGACCTCTACGGTAAGCTTTATACCTCTGAACCCCCTGCGGGGCCGGAGGAACTGAGGCGCTTTCTAGATGGACTGACCCTCCCAAAAGTGGGTAGAGGGGTGGTAGACGGGCTTGGGGCCCCGATTAGGACCGAAGAAATATTGAGGGCCATGCAATCGGGTAAAGCCCCGGGACCGGATGGGTATCTGGTGGAGTTATATAAGAAAGTCTCTGAGATAGTGGGGCAGGTGCTGGTTAGGGTTTTTAATGAGGCACGAGACAGAGGGGTTCTGCCCCCGACGATGTCTCAGGCCACCATCTCCCTGATATTGAAACGAGACAAAGACCCGGAGGCATGTGGGTCCTGTAGGCTGATCTCTCTGCTCAATGTAGATGCAAAATTACTGGCCAAGCTCTTCGCTGCTAGGATTGAGGACTGCACGCTGGACGTTATTATGGAAGACCCAACCGGGTGGGTTTGTCAAGGGCAGGCAGTTGGTGGCCAACCTCAGAAGGCTGCTGAATGTGATCATAATGCCCTCGGAGAGTAGGGAGGTAGAGGTAGTTGTGGCAATGGATGCTGAGAAGGCCTTCGACTGGGTTTAGTGGGGCTATTTATGGGAGGTGCTGGGACGATTTGGGTTTGGGGAGGGCTTTATCGACTGGGTTAGGCTGCTGTACCAGGCTCCGGTGGACGAATAGGACGATATCTGACTATTTTAGACTGTACCGAGGGACAAGGCAAGGGTGACCTCTCTCCCCACTGCTGTTTGCGCTAGCAATAGAGCCGCTGGCAATTGCCCTGAGAGCTTCTAGGGGTTGGAAGGGGCTGGTTGGGGTGGGGTGGGAAGGGGGGGCGGACGACACAAAGAGTTTTGTTGTACGACGACGACCTGCTCTTATACATCATGGATCCAGTGGCTGGGATGGACAAAATCATGGGAATCTTGAGGGAATTGGGCCAGTTCTTGGGGTATAAACTGAACATGGCAAAAAGTGAGTTGTTTGTAGTCCAGGTGAGAGGCCAGGAGGGTCGGCTGAGGGGGCTGCCGTTTAGGTTAGTTGGGGACTGTTTTAGATACTTGGGGATGCAGGTGGCGCGGGACTGGGGTTGGTTGCACAACTTGAACTTATCTCGGTTGGTGGAGCAAATGAGGGGCGAGTTCCGGAGGTGGGATACGCTCCCACTGACACTAGCGGGGAGAGTGCAGACGGTTAAAATGACGATCCTCCTGAGATCCCTGTTCGTATTCCAGTGTCTCCCCATTTTCATTCCGCGGTCCTTTTTTAAGAAGGTCGATAGAATGATTATGGGATTTGTGTGGGCAGGAAAGTCCCCGGAGGTGAGGAGATTGATGCTCAAGAGGAACCGAGGGGAGGGGGGGCTGGCGCTGCCAAACCTTATTAATTACTACTGGGTGGCCAACATAACTATGATAAGGAAGTGGATGGGGGGTGTGGGGTCGGATTGGAGGCGGATGGAGGCCGCTTCATGCAGGGGCACCAGTTTGGCGGCCCTGGTTATGGCGCCCCTGCTGCTCCCGCCGGCACGGTACTCCACCAGCCCTGTAGTGGTGGCGACTCTGCGGATTTGGGGCCAATGGAGAAGGCACGTGGGGGAAATGAGAGCATCAGTTTGGTCCCTTATCTGCGACAATCACGGTTTGCCCCGGGGAATATGGACGGTGGGTTCCGAGCATGGTGGAGGGCTGGGATTGAGAGGATGGGGGATCTGTTCTTAGACGGGAGCTTCCCGAGCTGGCGAGAGGGAATGATTTCAGGCACTTGCAGGTGCAGGACTTTCTACGCAGACAGATTCCATCCTTACCACGCCTGCCACTTAGGGGGACCCGGGACAGGGTAGTGTCCAGTGGATGGGGAGGGGAGGGTCTCTAATATATATATAAGAACTTATGGGGGCTGCGGAGACTCAGTCCGGGGAGCTGAAGCTTAAGTGGGAAGAGGAGCTCGGAGGTGACATAGAAGAAGGCTTATGGACAGAGGCGTTGAGTAGGGTAAACGCGACCGCAACATGCATTAGGCTCAGCCTGTTTTTTTGCAGTACGTTGATTGTTCTTTGCACACTGTTTTGTATTGTTGGTGTTTGTTATGCCAAAATGACTCTAAAATTGTCTATCAAAAAAAAGATGTCCAACAGAGGGGAGGCACGTGGCACAGTGGTTAGCACTGGGACTACAGTGCTGAGGACCAGGGTTAGAACCCCGGTCAGTGCAGGGCCATTGTCCGTGTGGACTTTGCACATTCTTCCCGTATCTGCGTGGGTTTCACCCCCACAATCCAAAGATGTGCTGGTTGGGTGGATTGGCCATGCTAAATTGCCCCTTGATTAGAAAAGAAAAATAATTCGGTACTCGAAATTTTTTTTTTAAATGACCAACAGATGTGGCCCCAACTGTCACATTTTAAAAGTAAAATTCCACCAAGAATCCGCCTGGGCCTTCCCGGATTTCAGAGAACAGATACATTTCAAAATTTCCTCTAGTCCAAGCGGCACCTCCAGCTCCTCCCCTCTTTCTCTTTCTATTACTGGGAAAATCAACCCATCTAAGAACTATTCCATCGTTGAATCTTCCTCCGGAGGCTCAGACCTGTATAGCCCCCAGTAAAAGGTCTCAAATTACCCTTTAACCTTTTAGGGATCAGAAACCAACCCTCCCCCCGGGTCCTTAACCTGAGCTATCTCCCGAGAAGCCAGCTGCTGCCTCAACTGTGAACCAATAACTGACTGGCCTTCTCGCCATAATCATGAAACGTCCCTCTTGCGTGACTAAGCTGGCTAACCACTTTCCCCATCAACACCATTCTAACTCCACATGGAGCTGCCCCCCCCCCCCCCCCCCAAAAATAAAACACATAACTGCCTTTAATGCCTCCCAGAACGTGGAAGGTCAGGCCTCCTCATTCTGTTTAAAAATAAATTTAGAGTACCTAATTAATTTTTTCCAATTAAGGGGGCAATTTAGCATGGTCAATCCACCTACCCTGCTCATCTTTGGGTTATGGGGGTGAAACACACGCAAGCACGGGGAGAATGTGCAAACTCCACATGGACAGTGACCCAGAGCCGAGATCGAACCTGGGACCTCGGCGCCGTGAGGCAGCAGTGCTGTCCACTGCGCCACCGTGCTGCCCTCGGCCTCCTCCTTCTTATTAAACCACATAGGCCCCAATTACTGAAGCTATCCTCTGACACACACTCTTAGAATCATCGAATTCCTAAAGTACAGAAAAGAGGCCATTCAGCCCATCGAGTCTGCACCAACCCTCTGAAAGAGCACCCTACCATGGCTCATTGATCTGCATTATCCCCAAAACCCTACCTAACCTGCACATCTTTGGACTGTGGGAGGAAACCGGAGCACCTGGAGAAAACCCGTGCAGACACGGAGAGAAAGTGCTGACTCCACACAGTCCCCCAAGGCCGGAATTGAACCCGTGTCTTGGGCGCTGTGAGACAGCAATGTTACCCACTGTGTTGCCACTCAATTTCAAAGGCTGAGACTTTGTCTGCGAAGCCACTCGCCCTGTATATCTATAGCTGTTGAAGCATATTATGTCTCTCATACCCCATATTGTAGCCCCCTTCCAAATTGGGTGGCTACCCATGAGGCTTCGCTGTTCGATTCGGCAAGCTGCACTGAGTTAATTGCCTCTTTATGCTCCCAAATAACCTTCCCAGATCCTGTAACATAACTCGTCTTCTATTTCATGTTTGAGCTTCTGGATTGAGCCTGTTTGTATATGATTCCCTTCAGTTGGATTCTGGCCCATTCCATGGAATTCGGGTGGTCTAGACAGGCTGTATGTAATATTTCAAGTCTCCCCGTTGTATGTTACTCCTCGGGGATCATGGTTACATCGTGCAATAAAGTTTTCGCTTTCCCAATCCTGACTAATCCATCTGGGGGTGGGGTGGAAGGTTTTCACCATTGAAGGACATTGAGAGGTCCTTGATATTCGCATGTGCTAAGGCTATAACATCTTGTAGCTACAATCAAGCCTACCTGTTACATACATGTAAATCCCTTGGCACTACTGGTCACTAAGACCAGGCTCCCATACAAACTGGTGGGCAGCACGGTAGCATTGTGGATAGCACAATTGCTTCACAGCTCCAGGGTCCCAGGTTCGATTCCGGCTTGGGTCACTGTCTGGGCGGAGTCTGCACATCCTCCCCGTGTGTGCGTGGGTTTCCTCCGGGTGCTCCGATTTCCTCCCACAGTCCAAAGATGTGCAGGTTAGGTGGATTGGCCATGCGAAATTGTCCTTAGTGTCCAAAATTGCCCTTAGTGTTGGGTGGGGTTACAGGGTTGTGGGGATAGGGTGGAGGTGTGGGCTTGGGTAGGGTGCTCTTTCCAAGAGCCAGTGCAGACTCGATGGGCCGAATGGCCTCCTGCACTGTAAATTCTATGATAAAAATAATCATGTTCATTCTGCTGTCAGGTTCACAGTTGGCCCTTCCAAATGGAAGGTTCGGGGTACTGCTGAGTTCTTGAGCCATGCGTAATGTTAATTAGGGCAAAATCATATTTTCCCTTAATGCCCAGATTGCCTTCTGAGTCCTCTTCGGTTTTTAATCCAAGCTGAGAGGATGTATAAAAAAAAAACAGATGGTTCCAACCGACACCTATAATCAACCAGCCATCCTATTGGTTTAATCTCAGTCCTGGACTCTAACTTGGTGTCATTATGCCATTTCTCTGCAACCCACAGTCTGGATTGGCTAGGCAAATAGATGTACTCAGCTGCTCCAAGGGCACGATGACCGTAACATCTCCCTTGGACGCACCCAGGAAGGGATGATGTTTTGTATTCGATGTCTAGTGGGCGTTACTCAGTCCGAAGTCCAGATGTTTCAGTCGCCACTCTCTGGTGCCTCCGGTTGAGAGTTGTGCATATTGTCTGGGATTGCACTTATTTTTTACATTAACCATGGGTCGTCCCAATGTGTGTATGAATGTTACCAGGGCCAGCAGGTACCTGTGAAGACATTAACATGAGCCCCAACCAGCTGGGTTGCCAATAGCCTTCATAGAATCTTCATACAACTTTAATTGAGTGTAATGTTTCCACCACATCCTGCCTTTGTGTCAAAAGGCAGCCTGTTGCCTCATATGGCCGTGCCACTGATGTTGAAGACCACTACGCTCTAGTCCTACTTTTACCAGCACCATATCACCGATCCGGGATACGGTTAAATTTTTCAAATTGTTGCTCCAACCCAAGTGCTGGACTGCCTTCCTGATCATGTATAGCCGCTTGCTTACTTTTCCCACATATGTTTTTGAATCTTACCTCTTGCAGGGCCCTGCATTGGTCACTTATGAAATGGCTCTCTCGGGCAATCACATGGCTCGGCCAGTATTAACTCAAAGGCTGTAAATCCGGTGTGCTGCTTTGGGTTGGCTCGAAGGCACATTAGGATACCTGGTGAGACTGTTGCCCAGCCTTCCTTGGTTTCCTGTATTGCTTTCGCTAGAATATACATCAATGCCAGATTGAAATATTCCATTGAATTGAACCCAATATCCCAATTCCCATTTGCTGTGCAGAGGGACCTGGGTGTCCTTGCGCATGAATCACAAAAATTTGGTTTGCAGGTGCAGCAAGTAATTTAGAAGGCAAATGTTGTTTATAAATATGAGAAAAGCCAATAAAAACATTGAAAAAAATTATAATTAAAATTAAGAAGTCAAATGGAATTTTGTCCTTCATTGCTAGAGGGATAGAGTTTAAAAGCAGGGAGGTTATGTTGCAGCTGTAAAGGGTGCTGGTGAGGTCACGTGGAGTACGGTGTTCAGTTTTGGTCTCCTTACTTGAGAAAGGATGTACTGGCACTGGAGGGTATGCAGAGGAGATTCACGAGGTTGATACTGGAGTTGATTAGTTGATGAGGAGAGACTAAGTAGACAGGACTATACTGGAATATAGAAGAATGATGGGGGAACCTTATAGAAACATATAAAATTATGAAGGGAATAGGTATGATAGAAGCAGGAAGGTTGTTTCCACTGGTGGGTGAAACTAGAACTAGGGGAGGCATAGCCTCAAAATAAGGGGGAGCAGATTTAGTACTGATTTGAGGAAGAACTTCACACAAAGTATCGTGAATCTGTGGAATTCCCTGCCTAATGAAGCAGTTGAGGCTACCTCGTAAAATGTTTTTTTTTACTGCAAAGGTAGATGGGCTTTTGAACAGTAAAGGAATAAAAGGTTACGGTCAACGGGTGGGTAAGTGGAGCTGAGTCCACAAAAATATCAGCTATGATCTTATTGATTGGTGGGGCAGGCTCGAGGGGCCAGATGGCCTACTCCCACTCCAAGTTCTTCCTTACTTATGCTGTTCTCAAATGGACGTCATTACATCACCACCCTTTTATTTTAGTCGAACAAGTACACCGTCAAGGACAAGAACATTTTTGTTTAACAATCTCTCCGTCATACTTATTTTTCAGAATCCCAAAATTTGCCCTTTTTAGGAATAACACTTGGAACCTGACCTGAAGTTTTAATCGAAGATCAATCCATTATCACAGTATTTTTTAAACGTTCTTTTCCCGGAACCGACGCCAGCCGACCTTCGTGACATGCACCATGGTGCGAAAGGAGCCTATTGGCCCCCACGGTCTCACTTGAATCAGATTCAAAGGGAGAGAGGGAAATGTGTATATTAGGTGTAGACGTCAGCCAGCTCCTTTGTGTTGTCTTCCATAGAACCATTAAATTTCCACAGTGCAGAAGGAGGCCATTCGGCCCATCAAGTCTGCACCGACCTTCTGAAAGAGCAACCTACCTAGGCCCACTCTCTCCTCCCACCCCTTTCAATTTCCTGTAACCCCACGTAACCTGCACATCTTTGGACTTTTGTAGCACCTGGAGGAAACCCATGCAGACACTGGGAGAACATGCAAACTATACACACACACACACACACACACACACACAAGACTGGAATCAAACCCAGTCCCTTGCACTGTGAGTCAGCAGTGCTAACCACTGTGCCGTCCATCTTTGAAAGCAGAAAATCGAAACTGGCACATGTAGGTTGTGGTGAAAGCAAATAGCAATAAAATGCGTGTTTTACTCTGCGCTGAATAGTCCTGGGAGATGCTACACCAGAATGCAGACAGCCCCAAGGGCTTTTGTCATGTTTTTAATGTGGTATTACAGGTCACCTACAGCAGCGTAGACTTTTAATTTGGAGCCAGCCCTAAGTTAATAACAACTGACTCTGCACTTTCGACCTCAAATGGAATTTTTGACCCGCCACGTCTCTTTCAAAATGTGAAACCTCTCTGCTCATCTGTCAGTACTTCCCTGCATATAACAGACATTGCATTCTTATTTGCATTGCTACAATTGACAAAACCGTACCTCATGAAATCATCTTTATACTGCTTTGTTCCTGAGTTAAGTTTCTTCTTTATAGGTTTTTAACCAGCGACCCTGGAGCTCCTTACAGAGGTAGCACTAGCACTGCTCGCTCCTGTCCTGGACTCTCCGAAGCAGCTCTCACCTGCAGATTCTGTTGTGAGATCCTGCCCAAGGATAGGATAGAAGCAGGGAGGTTGTTTCCACTGGTGGGTGAAACTAGAATTGGGGGGCATAGCCTCCAAATAAGGGGGAGCAGACTTAGTACTGAGTTGAGGAGGAACTTCTTCACACAAAGGGTTGTGAATCTATGGAATTCCCTGCCCAATGAAGCAGTTGAGGCTACCTTGTTAAATGTTTTTAAAGCAAAGGTAGATAGATTTTTGAACAGTAAAGGAATAAAAGGTTATGGTGAGCGTGTGGGTAAGTGGAGCTGAGTCCACAACAAGGATTTGATGTACCCCTTATGAAAAGAAAAATACATGGAAACACCATATCTAATAGGAGTTACATGCATAGCACACATGCGAAGCAACTAAATCTTAAAAGTCGGCCCAGGGCAGAATCAAAGTCATTCCATACAATTGTGAAGAGGGGACCGACCACATGAATGGCATTTTCAGACTTCTGGTCAAGCCTTCTGGGCCTTCCAAGGTAGAAAATAGGGATAATCAGAACAAATAAAAATTATTAAACCTATCCCAGCACATGACAACAACAACCTGAGAATAGGCCACTCGGGCAATAATACATGACCCATCCCCAAAGGCATTTGGGCGAGGGAGCAGGAATTGGATAATAGTTACAGCACCAGGCCTGGCTTAGCCCCGTAACAACCGACATACAAACAAAATTACACCCCCATGTCCTCCAGCACACCCAAAAAACTTGTCTTCCCCCCCCCCAAAAAAAAAACACTGGACCAGATCAGGATCAGAACCAATATAATGCTCGCCAGGATGAAGAGAAGCAAAGGAAAAAAAAAACACAAGGAAGAGGGACACCCAGCCTAGCTCAAGGTGACCACCGTCGCAGAAAGGATACCCAGAGCAGCTTCCCTTCTCAACAACCCAACCACAATAATAGCTGAGGAGAGAAGCAAGAAGAAAGATCCAAGCAGAGGAAAATAATAAACTCAACCTCCAGCAGGAGCCAGAAGGAACTCAGTCCTCCTGAGGGTACAAGCTCTGCTTACCCCTAATAAGAATAAAGACATGGGTTCTTAATTCAAACTACATAAAAATATAAATCCAAAAGTAAAACCAGAAACATTAGTTCTGACTGGGGTGCTATCCTCCATTTCAGTGAGGACTAAAGAAACCCTACCAATCATATCCACCCACACTCCATCCTGCTCTGGCTCCACTCGTTCTCTCCACTCAGAGTTGCAAGAAAGAGTGAGATATGGTAAAGTTGCCATTGTCCTAGATGACCATAAGCTGATTTCCCCTTTGAGGGAGACCGCTGACTTGTGGTAGTTTCACCTGAGGGTCACCACATTTCAGGTGAGTGGAAAGGTCCAGAAGGTGGGGCCTTCATGAATAACCTCTGTGTGTACGAGAATTGAACCTGTGCTGCGAGCGACGCTCTGCATCACGAATCACCTAATGAGGCAACTAAGCTAAACCGGCCCCAGGAGTAAAATTGCATGAATCACACTTCCCATAATTGCCTCAAGAGATATTGGTAGAGCAGATAAACCATGACATAGACCATTACACTCTTATTTCACTCTCTCCGACAAGAAAAAGACAGTAAGAAAAAGTTGGCAGGATGAATCGAGTAATGTTCAGGATTATAGAAGAACTGCAGGATAAATTGCAGGATAAAGACATTTTCCATTGCACGAGAAGGCAAAGGATACGACAGGATCGGCAAGCACTCTTCAGCATCACTCAAGGATTCAAACTATTAAAGCAAGAGGCACCATCACTTCCGCCATTCTGTCTCTCTGACACAAGTCTCGGCCCCGGCCGGGGAGAAAGACTCAACCTAATTGGCCACCTCTAGCCCCTCATGACACGCATCAAATATAGGACAATATAAGACCAGTGGTCGATGGGCCCAACCGATCCCTGGCCTCGAAGACGGGATACATTGTTCTCCATCGAATCTGATGCACCCAGCCTTCAAGTCAAGATTACAAAAGCATGGCAGCCAATTCTCAAACTCTTATCAGGAACTTGCCCCCAACCTCTCGCCAGGGACTGGGTTCAGGAACACCCTGCCCGGCCCCATTTCCTGAACCCGTCATGATGAACGACACGCAGAAGGATTTGGATGACACTAAGGCGGCCCCTAATCAGGGACAATGCTCTTTTGAGTCCACGAACCTGCTCATGCACTTCCACCACTCTTCGAAGTGAGCTCTAATGACCTGCACCACGAAGCCGAAATTCTTAGCCAAGACAGTACCTTCGTTGGTGGTCATCATCCAGATGTACATTGTACCATGCAGGTGAGAGCCCGCTCAGCAGCAACTGCACCACTACAAGCTGGCCCCACCACAGGCCACTCGGACCACAATGAACAGAAGAGGATTTTAGCATTTTATCTCTGCTCTTTCTTGCAAAACATAACTTCCGGGGATGTAGCGCAAGCCATGTAGTGTACCCCCAAAAAAGCAACTATGAATACGTATGAAGATGAAATGAAGGATTAATAAACCAGCAGAGCTAGAGCTCTCAAAACCACAATGACTCATCACATGACGTACCCTTCTCTCCTATTCTAATTTCTACAATTTTGTTTCCCCATGGAAACAACACAGCAATAAACCTCTGAGCAATAATAATCGCTTATTGTCACAAGTAGGCTTCAATGAAGTTACTGTGAAAAGCGCCTAGTCGCCTCATTCCTGCGCCTGTTCGGGGAGGCCGGTACGGGAATTGAACCCGCGCTGCTGGCCTTGTTCTGCATTACAAGCCAGCTGTTGAGCCCACTGCTAAACCAGCCACATGGCATTATCTAAAAACAAAAACAAACTCAATTGTAACATTTTAGCTTTAACTTGGCAGTCGCAACCATTTCCTATTTACTTCACATCTTTAACAGTTCCCATGACTGATATGAGATCCAGAGAGACTTCACAAGTTGATTCAGCTGGATTCAAGAATTGTTTAACACAAACCTGTGTTTCATTTACCTTTTGGCCAACCTATTTTTTCCATTTTATCAATCTACTCTATCCCAGGAACCCTTATCCACTTTTGCTTGAACTAGGGCATGAGCATCTTGTAGCTCATCTACTTTCTACTAGAAATCGACGTTTCCACTATTTTTCTTGGGGATGGGTTAGTCCTGAAATAGCATTTGTCTCTGCGGTAGCAAAAGGCATTGTTAAAACTTATTTATCCGGTCCCGTCGCACTGTGCTTCAGTACCGTTCGATAAGTGGCCGTCCGTACATTTTTTCCCCCAATTAAGGGGCAATTTAGCGTGGCCAATCCACCTAACCACATCTTTGGGTTGTGGGGGTGAAACCCACGCAGACATGGGGAGAATGTGCAAACTCCACACAGATAGTGAAGGGGCCATCCATACTTGGGGGTGGGGGAAGCAGTGGGTCCATTATACGGAGGTGGATGGACCCCCTCTTTTTTTCCGAAGTCTCCATTGTTCTTCGTACTCTGTTAATTTTCAATTAGGGTTAGCTGTTTCTGGGAGGAATCTGTCAACTGCAGCAACCAGCAGTACCTCAGCCAGGGGAGCTGCAGTCTGCATGAACTTTGCGTTAAGTACAAGCACAAGATAAGCACAGGGGCTTTCTCCGTTTTTATCACTAGTTTGAGCCATCCACCACTGTTTACTGCGCAGCGGGGTATCTGTTGTCATCCACCCCTATTTTTGAATTTTCCCAAGTCGTTTACAGTATTTTTGGGCCATGTGGATGGAGATAATCCCTTCACCTCCCCATACTGAAGTGAACTCGTTTCACCTCTTCGGCACTCTCCTTAACAGAAATTAATGCTGTGGCTCGCAATTTCCCTGGCTGCACGCGGTTTCTCTGACTGGTCTTGGGGCGTTTCCCTTGAGGGAAACATCACAGCTATCATTGTTTCTCTCGCACTTTCTTCACCTGGCCTACTCTCGATTTGGATACGCTGTTTTAAATCGGCAGCTGGTCTATAACAGTACCCACTCGGGAATATAATTAAATGGAGCAGCACTGCTGCCTCACAGCTCCAGGGTCCCGGGTTCATTTCCGGCTTCAGGTAACTGTCTGTGTGGAGTTTGCACTTTCTCCCCGTGTCTGCATGGGTTTCCTCCGGGTGCTCCGGTTTCCTCCCACAGTCCAAAGATGTGCAGGCTAGGTGGATTGGCTCTGCTAAATTGCACCCTGTTGTTTGAAAGGTTAGGTTGGGTTATTGGGCTATGGGCATGCGGTAGAGGCGTGGGCTTAAGGAGGGTGCTCTTTCCAACGGCTGGTGCAGACTCGATGGGCCAAATGACCTCCTGCACTGTAAAATCTATGAGTGACATTATGCTCACTCAACCGTCGTTCTGCCCTCACAACTGGCCTAAGCGGATCCCATCCATGTCGCCATTTGTTAGGGAACTTCACAGCTATTTAGCTACCAAATACTTGCTTTGCCTTGAATGACCAGATGTGACACTGAGGAATACAAAGCTCGGCCACCGCTCATTTGCAGCTACCCATCATTCTGAAGTAATCGATACTGAATTACAACTAAGTGAATCTGACCGGTTATCAGTTAATTATGGAGTCTGGAGGTCTATTGTTCCTTGTTTTTCTGTAGGTGACAGACATAAACAGGATGCAACTGTGAGTTCCTGACTAGTTATCTGCTAATTATGGAGTCTGGCGGTATATCCACGTACCTCTTTGCCCATTGTTCCTTGTGTTTCTGCAGTTGCAGCAGTTGTGTGCAGATTCTGTGGCTGCAATGATTTTAACCCCTTCAGCTTCTATGAAGTGCCTTGTGAAGTTTCATTATGTTAAAGGTACTATTTAAATACAAATTTTTATTATTGCAGTATTGTCCATGGGAATGATCCATATTTACATCAGATCAAAGATGGCTGCTGTTTATTCTTCAGCTTTCTTGCAATTGCATCTTCAGTTGAATAGATTGACTCTGGTGTCTACACCAGTAGATACAAGTCATGTAGAAAGTTGATCTGAAAAAAAGTTGAATTTACCTCCTATTTTGTAGTTCAGTTAAGCTTTTCAAGTCGGCATGGCAAGTGAAGTAAACTTGTATTGTGCTCCATCTCTGTTAAAAATGATGATGTCAGCAATTATGTTGTATTTTTTTCCCCTTCTTGCTGAAGCCCCTGATCTTGGCTACTTTTGGAGTTGAACTATATTCCTTGGTGTAGATAGACAAGCAGTTCAAGTGTTTTCAATAGTGTTTCTATAAATCAGAGTCATGGATGTGTAAGGCATCCATGTAGCTAAATAGCAAGTACTTGTATATCCATTTCACTACAATGAAATTTTATGCCTAAATCTGCAAATCTTCAGAAATGTATTTTTTTTACCATGAGTTTTATCTCCACCACGTGTGGAAAAGCAGGTTTTTCTAATTGCAACAAAAAGTTCATGGGCATGATCAATGAAAAAGCTTAATTTGAGTTCTACTTAATTTATCTTTGCCAAGACACTTCCAGTGCTGTGGTTTTATTTGGAATGTTTGTATGCGAAAGGTGTCAGCAGTGAGGAATTCACAAGTTTTCTTTTCTCTATTCTGATGATACAACAACTTGTGTTGAAAATGTAAAATGCATGATAAATGTTTAGATAAATCTGTAGTGAAGCTAAGATGCAGGAATGCCTTGTTTTACACCTCCTATTCAGTGATTATTTGCTTCCAATAATGTTTGGAGGAATATTTTATTGCTGCTATTTTATGTAATTAACACGCATGATGAAGATCAGTTGAACACATTTATCGTGAATGACATGGCTGTACACAATCGCACATTACATCTTGGTGATGTATGTTGCTGTATTTCCTCTTTGTCGCCATTTTATATTGCCAAATGTTAGCTGGCAAATTAAATTCTTGTTCATCGGGACTAACTTAATACTAATACCCAGCTTAACTTCCTTACCAGGGAGACTGAAGCACATTTCTCCTCTGATACTGATTTTGAAGACTTTGATGGAAAAATTTACAATCCAACCAAGGTGAAAAGCACTGTAAGTTTATCAGTCAATCAGTAGACTTGAATTTGCATGCAATAAAGACTATACCTTTCATCATATCTGTACTTTTAGTTTTCGCCTGTGTTCCCAACTCTGTCGTAAAAAGTTGTGTATTATAGTATTGGAGATGCATATTTTCTTGATCCTACAAACTAAATAGGCTGGAGGTTATGATCTAAAATAGTTGAGTTTATTGTTGAGTCCAGAAGGCTGAAGAATGAGGAGCTGTACATTGAGCTTCTTTGGAACTTTGTAGCAGGTTTCTGAGCTTGGCATCACTGCCACACATCTGTGAGGTTGAGCGTTATCTGAGTTGGAGGAAACTTCTTCTCAAAGGGTGGTGAATCTGTGGAATTCCCTGCCCAGTGAAACAATTGAGGCTACGTCATTAAACGTTTTAAGGCAAAGGTAGATAGACTTTTGAACAGTAAAGGAATAAAAGTTTACGGTGAGCAGGTGGGTAAGTGGAGCTGAGTCCACAAAAAGATCAGCCATGATCTTATTGAATGGTGGAGCAGGCTCGAGGGTTCAGATGGCCTACTCTTGCTCTTCGTTCCTATAAAATGGGTCTATATGATCCACATTCCGTCGCGTCTTTGTCTTTTTTGGACATCAGCGATATGGTGGCCTGAGTTAGCATAGGAGTAAGCATGCCCCTTGTGCGAGCAAGTCAGCGAACATATCCCGCAGGTGTGGGTCAAGAGTTGGTGAGCACGTTTTGTAGAAGCCCACCGGGAACCAATCTGGTCCCGGCGCCTTACTCGCCTGCATGGCGTTGATACTCTCCATGACTTCACCCAGTCCTATTGGTGCTTCCGGCTCCCTCGTCTAGCGTCCCCCATGACTGGCATGTCCAGTCCGTCAAGGAACAGTCTCATCTACGATTCTTCTTCGGGGGGGAGGTGCTCAGAGGTACACAGTACGCAGTAGAAGGCCTCATATGCTTGGTTGACCTTTTTTGGTTTGGCTGCCAGGCAGCCTCTGCTGTCTTTGACATGTGCTATTTCCCTCCATTCGTAGCTTTTTCCTCTCCGCCAGAAGCTTCACGGTCAGGTCTCGGAGTATCTTCTGTCGACCTACAGGATGGAATCAATCAGTTGCTGCCTAGCCGCCCTCTCTTCCTGTCTCTACTATCATTATGGGCTATAATCTCTCCCCTAATCAGCACCTTCAATGCCTCCCAGAACGTGGAAGGTGAGACTTCCCCATTCTGGTTGTTAGTGATGTACTACATGGGCGGCACAGTAGCAGAGTGATTAGCATTTGTTGCTTCACAGCGCCAGGGGTCCCAGGTTCGATTCCCGGCTTGGGTCACTGTCTGTGCAGAGTCTGCACGTTCTCCCCATGTCTGCGTGGGTTTCCTCCGGGTGCTCCGGTTTCCTCGGTGTACCCGAACAGGTGTCGGAATGTGGCGACTAGCGGTTTTTCACAGTAACTTCATTGCAGTGTTAATGTAAGCCTACTTGTAACAATAAAGATTATTATTATTCTGTGGCCTGTGATGTTTTCTGGCAGAAGACATTTCTGGCTAAGAGGTCCATGTCCAATCTCCATGTGGGGCGTTGGGCTCGGCACGTCTCCAACCTCACATCCATGTAATGTGGCGCATGGTCGGAGATGACTATCGTGGAGTATCCCGCTCTCAATATTTCTGGAAGCACTGATTTCCCACTGCAAAGTAGCCGATACTTGTGTATGACTTGTGCACTGGCGAGAAGAATGAAAATTCCTTCTCACCTGGGTGCAGGGACCACCATGGGTCCTCTGCTCCATGAATGCTCCCAGTTCCCTAGCCATGTCTATCTTTTTCCCTGTTCTGGGGTTTGATTGGTCTGTCAGGGATTTCCACCATGGTCATCTTCATAAAATCAGTGTCCTAGTTAGGCGCATATACGTTCACCAGGACTACCGGTGCCCCGTCCAGGACACCACTGACCATGGCGTATCACCCCCTTTGGTCCGTTACCGTCTTTGTCGCCGTAAACACCATCCTCTTGCTGATCAAAATAGCTACCTATCTAGGCCCTCGTCCCGTAACATAAATGGTACGTCAGCCCCACTCAGCCCTTCCTTACCCACAGTTGGCCCTTTTCCCTCAGGTGTGGAAGACCATGTCGGCTTTTAAACTTCTCAAGTGGGCAAAGACTCTGGATCTTTTCAGTGGATCATTCAGTCCCCTGACGTTCCAGGTGATGAACCTGGTGGGGAGGCTTTTGTCCCCCCTTTCCTGTGGGATCAACCATACTTAGCTGGTGGATGTGTCCCTGCACTCCGGGGTTTCTTTTTGTTATGGGGCCGCCCAAAATTTCCACGGTTGCCATTCTCACCATGAGGTGGGACCCCTGCGCTCCAGGATTTCCCTTTGTCCAGAGGGCACCCAACATGACAACCAACTGTGTGTACGCCACATGGGCCTCTCAACCTGCACCTTACCCGCTGAAGCCAATCTGAAACCCAACTCTTTCATATCCTTGTATTCCTTTTGTTTTCTTTCCTCCCTTACATCCCCCATCTCTCTCTCTTTCTCTCCTCCTTCCCATCGGGAGGTGTGGCACAGCCCCCTCGCGTTGTGGCCCTCCTCCGTCAGCTGATCTTTGCCCTTTCCTGTACCCACTGGACAGCTGTTTCCTCAGTCCCCTCTTCACCCCTCTGCTGTCCTCGCCTTTTTCTTTGATCTGGTGTTTTTGGTCAAAGAGAGGCAGTGTTAATCGTTATGAGTGTCACAAGTAGGCGTACATTAACACTGCAATGAAGTTACTGTGAAAATTCCCTCGTCATTACACTACGGCACCTGTTTCGGTACACGGAGGGATAATTCAGAATCTCCAAATTACCTAACTGCACGTCTTTCGTGACTTGTGGAGGGAAACTGGAGCACCCGGAGGAAACCCATGCAGACACTGGGAGAATGTGCAGACTCCGCACAGACAGTGACCCAAGCCGAGAATTGAAGCTGGATCCCTGGCTCTGTAGCAACTGTGCTAACCACTGTGCTGCCTGAAGTGTGCCGTGCACACATTGTTCAAGTTCATCACAGTTCTTTTCTCTTTTCTCTTTTCTTTCTCTGCTTCGTACTCTGAGGGATTTCTACTGCTCGCTTCTTACAGTAACTTATTTTCTTTCTTTTCGGAGCAACTTTAAGTCATCCTCATGGCGCACAAGTTAAATAAGTTTTTACTCCCCATTTTGGAGTCTCCCTGCTAACAAGGTGTGTTAGTTAAGTGGAACAATATTAAAGGGTTTTCTGCAGCTCATAGTTTTTTAAAATCAACTTTAGAGTTTGTTGAGTTGTGTTCTGTTATTTGTAAGTTTTAGGCTGTTATTATTTGCCACCAGTTGTTTTGGGTGTGGTTATGCTCGACTGCGATGGTGTGTTTGGATTAGGGGGGTAAATCCCTCCTTGGTAATGGCTGACTGACTCCGGTTCGTGGGAGACCTCCAATGCTACTGATTACCTGGAAAGCTAGAAGTTGAATGGCCCTGTAAAACGATCAGGAGTATTTGTGTATCTTGAGCTCCTAAATTCTGATATTTCTTTTTGTAAGAAATTAATTTACATGTTAAAGATCAGGGTGATTTTAATCGGAAAAAAGAGTCCGTTCTCCTCATCTCAGATTGTAGTTAACCTAAGCGGTGGGTCTGCATCACATGTCAACCAGAGTGGTTTGGACAGGTTGAAATGGGTCAACAGACGGGATGTCAGCTGCTTCTTGACCGATGCCTGGGACCAGTTCCAACTTTATCCTTCCTTTAACAGCAGGTGGAGAGGGGCCAATATCGTGGCAAGGTTTGGTATAAACTGGCCATAATAGTTGACAAGGCCCAAAAACGTATGTAGCACCATTGGGCACTGGGGTCTGGCAGATCGCCTGTACCTTCTTTTTCATTGGGTGCAAACCATGGCAATCCTAGGTAAGTCACCTTGGCCCCTTGAATGTACACCTCCAGAGGCGGATGAGGGAATGCTGGAGGACCTCTGCCAAGTTCTCAGGTACTCCCGGTCAGATGACCCCAGTGCTCAGCACAGTCATGGTACACTGCTACCTGTGGGAGTCCGCGCAGGATGTTCTCCATCACCTATTGGAACATGGTGTAAGTGGACGAAACTCAGAAGGGCAGCTGGGCATATTCATATAGCCCACGGTGCGTGTTGATGGTCACGAACCATGGGGAATCCGGAGCCAGGGGCAGCTGGAGGTACATGTGGCTCACATCTAGTTTAGAAAATGATTGGCCTCCACTGAGTTTGGCGTACAGATCCTCAATGCAAGGGTTGGGGCAACAATCGAAACGTGGAACGCGGTTGATGGTCATCATCCCCATAGAGGAGGCCGGAGCCGTCGGATTTCATGACTGGCAAGACCGGCACCACCCAGTTGGAAAATTGGATGGGGTGGATTATCTTCAGGCCCTCTGGGCAGTCCAGTTCTGCATGCTCCTTGGACCAGAAAGCACATGTCAGGGGTGAAAATAGTGTGGTAGAGCCAATGGGTCCATGCATATGCAGGCTGCGGCCCCTTTTATGGTGCCCATCTCACCTAAAATGTGGACGGGATCCTAGGCAGGATCCCGGGCCAATTGGGTACATCTGGCAAACCCTCTGCCAGTCCAACCGGAGATGGTGCAGCCAATCACGCCCCAGAAAACTCTGACCGTTGCCATGGACCCCACTAATGGTAGATGTGCCATCTATTGCCTATACTCAACCAGAGTCATGGAGGTATCTGCAATTGTCAGCAGCTCTCCTGTGTGCGTGGCGATGTGGATATTGTGTCCCAAAGGGTCAGCATCTGGATGCCGGAACGGATCCGGTTGATTGTACGGTGGCTGACCACTGGTCCTGCTGCCCCCATGTCCAACTCCATGGAGATGGAATGCCCAGTCACCGGCAACGACAGTTGAATTGGGGCGACCCGAGGTGAAGCCACAAAGTGCTGTTGGTGATAGGCACCATTTTTGTCGTCGTCTAAGTAGTGGGCCTGGTCCCTGGGACGGTGGTTGCGTCTGACGGGGTGGTGTGCCTATTCGGGGCCGGCCGCATTTGGGCCGCTGGTCGGTACCCGTACCCCGGATCTTCATGATCAGGGGAGATCACCTGGCAGTGCTCCAGGCCCCAGTGGCGGCAGCCACTGTCTCTGTGCAAGGCATCCCACTATTGGAGGGACCCCTTCCCGGGAGGGGTTGGAGGGGGCGAACATTTTGGCAGCCAAGGCTCAACACTGTCACTCCCTGGATATCCTGGACGCTTTGCTCCAAGCTCTCCCGATCACATCAGTCAGAGTCAGTAATTTTTTCTGTCTACCGATATCACGGATTCCACTCTCAAATCGTTCTCGCCAGAACTCGTTGGGCACAGCACCAAATTCGCATGTCACCCAATTTTCCGAGGCAGGCAGATTCCAACTGGCCCTGGGTGGTGTATGGAAATGGAAAAGCCTGACGATCAAAGGTGGCTTTGGGTCAAAATGTTCCCTTGCCAGGGCCACCAAAGTGGTGAATGACCAAGAATCTGGCGCATCTGGTTGGTGAAGATTTTTGAGACTGTACGTAGGCCACCCGCAAGCCGTCAGCAAACCATAGTTTGCCGTTCATCCCCCAGGATCCCGGTTGTTCGAAAAATGAATTGAATGTGTTCCACATACTGCCCGCAGTCATCGATACGTTTCAAATGGCTTCCCAATGTTTGGCATTTTGATGGATTCATGTGATTCCTCTTGAGGCCTAGATGGAAAGGGTGCAAAGGAGATTTACCAGGATGCTGCCTGGTTTGGAGGATAGATCTTATGAGGAAAGGTTGAGGGAGCAAGGGCTTTTCTCTTTGGAGCGGAGGAGGATAAGAGGCGACTTAATAGAGATTTATAAGATAATGAGGGGGATAGATAGAGTGGACGTTCAGAGACTATTTCCTCGGGTGGATGTCGCTGTTACAAGGGGGCATAACTATAAGGTTCAGGGTGGGAGATGTAGGAGGGATGTCCGAGGTAGGTTCTTGAATCAGAGAGTGGTTAGGGTGTGGAATGGACTGCCTGCTGTGATAGTGGAGTCGGACACTTTAAGAACTTTCAAGCGGTTATTAGATAGGCACATGGAGCACACCAGAATGACAGGGAGTGGGATAGTTTGATCTTGGTTTCGAACAAGGCTCAGCAGATTGAGGGCCGAAGGACCTGTTCTCTGCTGTACTGTTCTATGTTCTATGAAGTGGCTCCAATGTGTAGCCCTCTGTTACCAGAAAACTTCATATTCAGGAGAGGTCACGGGGATTCTGATACTCCTTGCACTGTGACATCCACGGGGGTTATAACTGTATCCCAAAACCAGAAGGCTAACTTGGGAACACTGGTACTTCGTGGTTTACAAATCCAATTTTGTAGGACTGAGAGATAAGATATGCAAACTAGGGAGGCATAATCTAGTCGTTTTATTATCAATTAATAAAGAATATTTATTAACTTGAAAGAAAAACACATGTCAAGGACTACAATAACACACTAGAACAATACACTTAACTACACTGATGGCTACATAGTGTCTCCTGAAGTTACCACTTTGATCCCAACTAGCTACACAAACTGAATTTCGGGGCGCCCCTTTTTCCAACCAAAAGAGAGCAAAATCCAGCAGATAATTATCACGCACAGGTTATTTGTGCACGTCTTCAGTTTCAACAAAGGTGTAATCTTCGGTTCGAGTTTTGCATTTTAACCAGACACACTTTAGCAGGAATTGTTTTCAGGGGAGATGTTTTGCAGCGGGGCGTGGCTGTGATGGTACCTGCTGCTACTGTGTGCCTTTCTCCAGTTGTTGTGCTATGGATATATTGTTTCCCTTTGATGTCACCCACCGTGTGGACATTACTTTTAGCACTTAAGTGCTAATTCCCTTAACTCTAAACTTTGAACTTGCCTCTCCTACCCCCATTGATTTCTCTTAGTCAAACAGGCAAACACATGATTTTCTCTGGTATGCTAATTTGCATATCAAAATCCTTCCAAACTACTGCGCTTGTCAATTTTCCTTTTTATTTTAGCCCCATTTCATTTTTAATCTTTATTATCCCCAATTTTTAACATCGTCTGAAGATATGACATCATGGTAACATTTTGGGACAGCTCAGTCAGGTGAGGTTGCAGGACTTGGACAACGATATTTGAGATTGTCCTTTGAACGACTGAGGTAGACAATCAAGAAAGTTCATGCAACAACAAGATTGAACCAAGATTGGACCCCTTAAAGTGGTTCCCAAATTCAGTTTAAATCATGGCCTATCTGTACCGTAGCTCAATTTACTGGCCTTAAGTCCATGTATTTCTTGATGCCCTTCCAACTGGCTGATCTCAGCCTTTAAAATTTTAATTAACCTTGCATCCATGGCCTTTGGAGAACTGAGTTTCCGATTTCCCTGACTTCCTGTCTGAAAATCTACATGAAATGAAATGAAATGTAAATGAAAATCGCTTATTGTCACAAGTAGGCTTCAAATGAAGTTATTGTGAAAAGCCCCTAGTCGCCACATTCCAGCGCCTGTTTGGGGTGGCTGATACGGGAATTGAACTGTGCTGCTGGCCTGCCTTGGTCTGCTTTAAAAGCCAGCTATTTAGCCCTGTGTTAAACCAGTCCCTGTTTTCCCCTGTGCATCCAGTTTTCACTCCAAAATGGTCTCGCTCTCAAAAATATGATGATACCCACTTGTATTGGACTGCTCCACCAGAGAAGATAGTTAAACTACTGTGGCAAATCCCTTAATTAGATAAATTATATCAGCCATCAACCTTCTGAACGCAAGGGAGTACTAGTCAAGTTTATGGACTCTTAACCTAATGATTTAAGTCTTTAAGCCCTGGTATCATTGTGGAGACGTTGCATTATAGCTCTTTCAAAGCCAGCATATCTTTCCTGTGGTTTCCCATTGAACGATCAAAGCTCTTGTGCCATTGACGCATTATTTGCACTCTTTCTTTTCCCCTATAAATTTAAGAGTATCCAATTAATTTTGTTCAATTAAGGGGCAATTTAGCGTGGCCAATTCACCTACCCTGCACATCTTTGGGTTGTGGGGGCGAAACCCATGCAAACAAGGGGAGAATGTGTAAACTCCACACGGACAGTGACCCAGAGCCGGGATCGAACCTGGGACCTCGGCGGCGTGAGGCAGCAGTGCTAACCACTGTCACCGTGCTGCTTATTTTACACTCTTGATGCAAAGTTTTGATTCTTAATCCTCTTGAAATAAAGGCCAACATTCCATTCGCATTTTAGTTACTTTTTGCATGATGAGTCACGTTTGGTGATTTGAATACATGAACGCAAGTACAATTCCATAGATCCTTGTCTCTCCATTTAAAAAAAAAAAAAAAAAAATTGTTTTCTCTTTCTCGGATCTAAAGCAGACCAGATGCACTGCTCCACTGAGCTCTAATGTACCATAGTTTTGCCCACTGCCTTGATCTGTTTGTGTCCCTTAGTAAATTTGTGTCCTCATATACAAAACTCACTTGCCCGTCTTGGTGTCAATTACAACGTTGTATATTCACTGAATATGAAATCGCCGGATTTTGTGGTCCGTAACAAAGCAAGGCAGCCTGTTTTGGAGCCTTGAATGACCGACTGCAACTTCAGGATTTCTGGGGTAACCTTTGCGTGTCTGATATCTTGGAAGGTATTGTCAATTGCAGAGGGGTAAAGATAAAGAATGGCAGCAGTTTACTGTCAACTACCCCCACATAATCTGGCCCAATGAATTATTTTTGAATATGCAAGCTCTCTTTTCCTTCGTCCAAATCTCTCCTCAATCAACTGTGCTGATTTAGCTTATTTCAAGGGTTTGCAGTGGATGATGATAGTGGTGGAGAGAGAAACTTCAATTCCTCTCGAGCACTGCATTCGGGATGAGAAAAATTAGTTAGGGTTGCTGATTTGATTGTCTTTGATACGGAGTAAACGCTGCTTGAGGTTTGTGTCTGATGAGAACATCTGAGTAGTGCATACTTAGAACATAGAACATTACAGCGCAGTACAGGCCCTTCGGCCCTCCATGTTGCACTGACCGGTGAAACCACTCTAAAGCCCATCTACACTATTCCCTTATCGTCCATATGTCTATCCAATGACCATTTGAATGCCCTTAGTGTTGGCTCCCCTCCCCTCCCCTACTACCCGCTCTCCCTCTCCCCTACTACCCGCTCTCCCTCTCCCCTCTTACCCGCTCTCCCCGCCCCTCCCCTCACTTGGACTCTAGCAATAAATGGATGGGTCAGGAGACACTGGCAGGTGGTTTCTATGTGAATCCTGATGTTGGTTAAAAGTAAATTACCACGGATGCTGGAATCTGAAACAAAAAGCAGAAAATGCTGCACAATCTCAACAGGGCTGCAGGAGCTGAAGAAAGGGAACGGAGCTAACATTTTGAGTCTGGATGACTCTCTGTCAAAGCTTGTTTTTAAAAAAAATCCAATTTAAGGGGCATGGCCAATCACCTACTCTTTGGGTTGTGAGGTGAGACCCAAGCAGACACAGGGAGAATGTGCAAACTCCACACTGACAGTGACCTTGGGCCGGGACCGAACCTGGGTCTTCAGTGCCGTGAGGTAGTAGTGCCAACCACTGCGCCGCCCTGTCAAAGCTGATGTGGGTTGGTGGGAGGGACACTGCAGGCTAAGCAAATCACAGGAGTTAAGAAATTTAAAGAGAATCCCCTAAACAATAATGTGGCGACTAGGGGCTTTTCACAGTAACTTCATTGAAGCCTACTTGTGAATAAGAGATTATTATTATTAATAATAAACAATTGGAATGATATTCATACTTTTTAACACTGCTAGCCAACAAAGGAGCCCTTTTATTGCTCAATGCCAGCCTGTAAGACCCAAAACAAAGGAAGCTACCACCATACCCATTGTTCACACGGTTTCTAATCAAAGAATGATAAATTAATATATTTTTTTAAAAACTTGTTTTATTACAAACTTGTATCAAAGCAGGTTACAGCAAATAAACACCCCGGGAAACATACTTCCCAACAATCAACTATACAGTCTGTACAGATTTTCATCCCTTTTCACCCCCCCCCCCCCCCCCCCAACCCGCTGCGACGAATAGCTCCTCAAACATGGTCACAAACATCCCCCATCTTGTCTCAAACTCTCCCGCTGAGCCCCTTCACTCCCGGCTTTATCTTCTCTAACCGCAGGAAGCCGTACAGGTAACCCAACCATGCTGCTACCCACATTGGCGATGCCGACCGCCACTCCAGCAAAGTTTGTTGCCGTGAAATCAGAGAGGTGAAGGCCACGACATCGGCCTTCCTCCTCTCCATGAGCTCCGACTTCTCTGAAACCCCAAATACCGCCACCAAAGGGTTTGGGTCCATCTCTTCCTCCACTATCCTGGCTAAGACCGCGAACACTCCCGCCCAGAATCTTCCCAATTTTTCGCAACCCCATAACATGTGCGCATGATTCGCTGGCCCCTGCCCACACACCTCACACTCATCTGCTACCCCCTTAAAGAACTCACTCATTCTCGCCCGAGTCATATGCACCCTGTGCACCACCGTAAACTGTATCGGGCTCATCCTTCAACAAGAGGAGGTCCCGTTTACCCTTCGCAGTGCCTCACTCCATACTCCCCAATTGATCTATTTTCCCAACTCCACTTCCCATTTCTTCTTGAACTTCACCCGCTCACCTCCCTGCTTCCCCAGCCACTTGTATATATGCCCAATTTTTCCCTCCCCTTCCACATCCGGAAGCAGCAGTCGCTCCAGCAGTTGCTACAGCAGGGTGTATCCCGGCAACCTAGGGAACCCCCTCCAGATCTTTTGTGCGAAGTCCCTAACCTGCAGATAGCTGAACTCACTACCCCTCGGCAGCTCTACCCTCTCCCTTAGCTCCTCCAGGCTGGTGAACCCTTTCTCCAAATACAAACCCTTCACCTTAACCAGCTCCACAGAATGATAAATTAATGATGCTTCAGTTGCACCAGATCGGGAGATGCCAGAAGTAGTATGTTTTTTTTTTTTTTGGAAGAGTCAACATCTTTTTAAATATATGGTTACGCAAAAGCATCTCGCTAATGATAGTAATTTTTCTAACTTGTGATGTTGTAAAATATCTTGTGTAAATATCTTAATTTTAATTTTTAGTCAAGTAAGAAAGTAAACATTTCTGGAGAGAAAGGAAAAAGTGGAAATGGTGCAAAATCAGCAACAGGCATGAACCGGATGAATGGACATCACCAACAGAATGGGGAAGTGGAAAACATGATGTTATTTGAAGTTGTGAAATTGGGCAAGAGTGCAATGCAGGTAAAGTTTATTGGATGGGATATTGAAAAATTAATTTATTTTCCAGGATAGGAAAGTGACTATGTATGAAATCTATGGAATGATGAAACATCTTGCAGGGTGTCTAACATTACTGCTGTTCTCACAAAGCATCGTCAAGGAAATGAGCAACACAACCCCACAAAGAGGCAGCTGCAGCATGTGTCAGTATCACTTGCCACTTTATGTACAAATGAGAAACAGATGCTGCAAGTAGCTGCAATTCCTGAGTTTTAATTAGCTATTTTCAGTTCGATTTAGTGCTGACAAGCTGGTGAAGTAAAAGAATGTTATCTAAGTGATGGTGGAGGCAGTATTCTTTCATTAATTATAATACTTACTGCCTTTTGACCCATTTTGTGGCATTAGTTGATTAAGGAACGTTCTGGCCAGGGCTTGTTTGATTGCTGAAACAAAACCTGCCCGCTTTCAGTCTTTTTTGACTCCATTTTTTCTCTTCGCCCCACACTACAGTCTCTTCTCTTCCCTCTCTCAATTTTTCACTTTAAAAAAACCCACAACATTTTATTAAAGCATTCATCGTTTTATACCAATAAATGAAAAATTCAAATGTAAACATAGCTCAGTGCATAACACATGCCTCCGTCTCCCACTGTGTTCCCACCTACTCTAGACACCAAATCGCCTAAACCACTCCCCCCTTATTTAATCTGCTGACAGTTTAGTTTTCTCCGAAGAAGTTGATAAACGGCTGCCACCTCCAAATTAACCCTAACGTTGAGCCTCTCAGGGCGAACTTAATTTTCTCAAACCTAAGAAACCCAGCCAAATCCCTTATTTCGGGAGCTTCGAGTCCCTCCACGCTAGCAATATCCGTCTCCGGGCTACCAGGGAGGCAACCTCTCTTGCCCCCTGGACTCCCGGATCCTCCGGCACTCCAAATATTGCCACCTCTGGACTCGCCGCCACCCTCTATTTTAGCACCGCAGGAACGACATTTGCAAATCCCTGCCAGTATCCCCTAAGCTTCGGGCATGCCCAAAACGTGGACATGGTTTGCGGGTCTCCCGCGCACCTCACACACCTGTCCTCCACCCCAAAAACCTTGCTCATCCGGGCCACCGCCATGTGTGCCCGGTGAATCATCTTGAATTGTATCAGGCTGAGCCTGGCACATGACGAGGAGGTGTTGACTCTGCAACATTTTTCACTTTTTAACAATGCTATGATGTAGGACTATAATATTTTTGAATTGCTGATTAATACCATTTTTGATTTCATAGTCTGTTGTAGATGACTGGATTGAATCCTACAAGCATGACCGGGATACAGCACTTCTGGATCTCATAAACTTTTTCATTCAGTGTTCGGGCTGCAAAGGTTGGTTGTGGTCATTTTAAAAGTCAGTTTATGTTTGAATCTGGTCATCACGATGGAGTATGACTATCTGTTTTTAGTATTTTCAATGATCTTGATCGTGTTTCCCCTGAGTACATTTCAGTTTATTCTCAGCATTTTGGATGAAGTGTTGAACAAACATTTAATTTCATGAGACATTATGGTTAAATTGTTATAAATCAAATTATGTTTATTTGCTTTATTTATGTTTCAACCAGTCTGGCATACCCTCCTTGTTTTCAGTAAATTGGTGAATATTTGCAGAAATTTTGTTGTTTTCACCCTCTTGTGGATTTGTTTTTTCTATCTAAAAGCGGGGTCTTAATCACTAAAAGCAAGAGCAGTTTAGTTGATGAGTGGAGAAGCAATGGTATTTTATCTTCATTGCTTAAACAAAAGCAAATCAGCGCATTTATCAAACTTGTATATATTACTTAACCTCCTGCATTTCTGCAAGGATTCGAATTATTATGCAGAATTTTCAAGTCTTTATTGTAACTTTGATATCCTGGGAAGAACATTGAAATTAGAAGCAGAAATAGGTAATTCAACCCCTCAATCCTCCTCCGCCATTCAATCAGATTATGGCTGATCTCTTCCTGGTCTCAAATCCACCTCCCTACCTGTTCCCCATATTCCTTTAACCCATTTTTTAAAATCAGAAATATATCTATATCTCTCTTGAAACCATTTAATGACTCCAACTCCTTCACACTATGGGACAGTAGGTCCCACAAATTCATCATTTTCCAAGAAGTAGTTCCTCCTCATCTCAGTTCTAAATCTGCAGCTTTTCAACCTATATCTGTGTTCTTGATTGCCCCCATGGGGAAGATTTGGTCTACGTTTACTTTATCCATCCTTTTTCGTATTTTATATTCCTCGATCAGATCCCCCCATATCCTTCTAAACTCCGAGTCTCAGCCCAAACTGTTTAATATCTCCTCATACATTAACCCTTTCACCCCTGGAATCAATCTGGTTAACCTCCTCTGAACTGCCTCCAAAGACGACTTTGGTGTACCTGCATACCGACCTTTGCGATTCATGAACAAAGACCCAGAACCCTCTGCCCAGGCGCATTTTTAATCTGCTTTACATTTCGATAATTTTCCTTTCTATTTTTTTTTGCCCAAAATGGATAATCTCACACATACCCCCATTAAACTCCCATTTGCCAAAGTATGGCCCAATCTCCTAGCCTATCCATATCCGTCTGTAAAATCTTTATCTCCTCTTCACTGCCTCCTTTCCCACCTATTTTACTATCATCTGCAAATTTTGTTACATTCTGTCCCTACTTGCAGATAGTTGATATAGATTAGGACTGACCCCTGTGGCATGCCGCTAGTTACAGGTCGCCAGAGAAGGAGGGAGATTGTTTAAGATGGTTCAGAACCTCAAGTTGGTAGTCACAGGAAAGCTTTGCTATTTTTTTTTTGCCACAATTCAGCACGTCCGTGTTCTTAAGTGTGTATTTGCTGATGTAAATTAGTTGCCCCCAGGCAGCAGAAATGATTTCTTCCTGCCAAAATCATAAAGCACAGCTGTTGACATTGTCAGACTGAAGCAAAGTGTTAATATTCCAGGTCAGCTCAATCTATGACACTGGAAGGTGCAGCCAGAGTCTGTTGATTCTCTGCCAATTGCAGGCACTTCGAAGAGGCAAACGCTTTTTTGTGAAATAGTGACACTAGTCCATTGAAATGAAAATAACTGATGTGCAAGTGTTGTGGTGTTGCTTTCTTTCCTCATCCAAAGAAACAAAATAAGATACAATCGGTTGCTAGAAGAGTCATAGATGTTTACAGCATGGAAATAGACCCATTGGCCCAGCTTGTCCATGCCACCCAGTTTCTATCATTAAGCTAGTCCCACTTGCCCACATTTGACCCATATCCCTCTATACCCACCCTGCCCATGTAACTGTCTAACTTTTTTCAAGGCAAAAATTGTATCCACCTCTACCACTGCCTCTGGCAGCCCGTTCCAGATGCTCACCACCCTTTGTGAAGACATTTCCCCTCTGGTCTCTTTGGTATCTCTCATCTTAAACCTATGCCCTCTAGTTCTAGACTCTTCTACCTTTGGGAAAAGATGTTGACTATCTACCTTATCTATGCCCCTCATTATTTTATATACCTCGATAAGATCACCCGTAAGCCTCCAATGCTCCAAGGAAAACAATCCCAGCCTATCCAGCCTCTCCTTGTAGCTCAGACCATCAAGTCCGGTAGCATCCTCGTAAATCTCTTCACTCTTTCTAGTTTAACAATATCCTTCCAAGAGTAGGATGGCCAGAATTGAACACCGTATTCCGTGTGTGGCAGTACTAATGTCTTGTACAACTTCAACAAGACGTCCCAATTCCTGTATTCAATATTCTGGTCAATAAAACCTAGCATGCTGAATGCGTTCTTCACCACCCTGTCCAACTGCGACTCCACCTTCAAGGAGCTATGAACCTGTACCCCTAGATCTCTTTGTTCTGTGACTCTCCCCAACTCCCTACCATTAACTGAGTAGGCCCTGCCCTGATTTGATCTAGCAAAATGCATCACCTCACATTTATTCAAATTGAACTCCCATCTGCCATTCATCGCCCACTGGCCCAATTGGTCAAGATCCTGTTGCAATCTTATGTAACCTTCTTCACTATCCACTATGCTACCAATCTTGGTGTTATATCTGCAAACTTACTAACCATGCTTCCTACATTCTCATCCAAATCATTAATATATATAACAAATAACAGTGGACCCAGCACACCGCTGGTCACAGGCCTCCAGTTTGAAAAACCACCCTCCACAACCACCCTTTGGCTTCGGTCGCCAAGTCAATTTTGTATCCAATTGGCTACCTCACCCTGGATTCCGTGAGATTTAACCTTTTGCAGCAGCCTAGCATGCGGTACCTTGTCAAAGGCCTTGCTAAAGTCCATGTAGACAACGTCGATTGCACTGCTATCAGCTACCTTCTTGGTTACCACTTCAAAAACTCAAATCAAATTGGTGAGACGTGACTTTCCCCTTACAAAGGCATGCTGACTTTCCCTAATTATCCCTTGCTTATCTAAATGTCTGTAGATCCTGTCCCTCAGAATACCTTCTAACAATTTACCCACTACAGAAGTATGGCTAACTGATCTGTAGTTCCCAGGCTTATCCCTACTGCCCTTCTTAAAAAAGGGCACAACATTTGCAACCCTCCAATCTTCAGGCACCTCTCCTGTGGCTATTGATGATTCAAATATCTCGGCAAGGGGGCCGGCAATTTCCTCCCTAGCCTCCCACAAGGTCCTGGGGTACATTTCATCAGGTCCCGCGAATTTATCTATCTTGATGCACTTTAATACCTCCAGCACTTTCTTCTCTGTAATATGGACACTCCTCAAGACATCACTTTTTATTTCCTCAATTTCCCTAACGTTTGTGCCTTTCTCAACAGTAAATACTGACTAGAAATATTCATTTAGGACCTCTCCCATCCCTTGTGGATCTCCACATAGATAACCTTGTTTATCCTAAAGATGCCCTACCCTCTCCCGAGTCACTCTTACCTTTTATGTATCTGTAAAAGCTCTTTGGATTTTCCTTTGCCTTATCTGCCAAGACAATGTCATGCCCCTTTTTGCCCTCCTGATTTCTCTCAACTCTACTCTGACAAGCCCTATACTCTTCAAGGGATCCATTTGATCCCAGCTGCCTATGCATGTCATGCCTCCTCCTCCTTTTTGTTCCTGGCCTCAATATCCCGAGTCATCCAGGGTTCCCTCCGACGAGCCTGACCCTTCACTCTTAAGAGGAATGTGCTCACCTTGAACCCTATTTAACACCTTTTTGAAAGATTCCCACTTACCAGCTGTCCCCTTGCCTGCAAATGGGCACCTTCAATCAACTTCTGAAAGTTACAAAGGCAGCACGGTGGTGCCGTGGTTAGCATTGCTGCCTCATGGCGCTGAGGTCCCAGGTTCGATCCCGGCTCTGGGTCACTGTCCGTGTGGAGTTTGCACATTCTCCCCGTGTTTGCCCCCACAATCCAAAGGTGTGCAGTGTAGGTGGATTGGCCATGCTAAAATTGCCCCTCAATTGGAAAAAATGAATTAAAAAAAACTTTTGTAAGTTCCCGCCTAATGCCCTCGAAATTGGCCTTGCCCCAATTAAAAATTTTAACTTTTGGGCAGAACTATCATTCTCGGTAGCGATCTTAAAACTAATGGAATTATGGTCACTGGTCTCAAAGTGACCCCTCTGCCCTTCCTTCCTTGAGTTGCTGGAATTTAAGCCAAACTGATTAAATTCATCCTTGAATCTGGTTTGATGTTGGTGCAACAGACTAAACAGGTATAGATGAATAGCAAACCTCTTTGTACTATTACTCTCTGGAAAAATTGTGGGGTCTTAGTGCATACACGTAGCTTCTGCATTTGTTCTCTACCTGACTGCACTCAGTAAGAAGTAATTTGTTTGATTTTAGAGTGCTTGAAAACATGAAGAATGTTGAGTAATTATTTAATTGTAACTTTAATTTTGTCTCTTATTATTCTTTGTTTTTCTTGCATTCATTCATCGTGTTCTTGTTTCGTAGGTGTTGTAACTGCTGAGATGTTCCGTCATATGCAGAATTCGGAAATAATTCGTAAGATGACAGAGGAATTTGATGAGGTAATTTCAAACGAAGTAATTTTGAAAAACCAAATACTGGGAACAATATGTAAGTGAAGGAAACAGAGCATGGCAGGCAATATCTGCGGACAAAGAAACATGGTTAATGTTTTAGGTCCTTCACTTTTTGTCAGTACCGGTGAATATCCTTCGACATAAAACATTAAATCTTTATTTTCCTAGTTTTCTATACATGTTCAGGATCTCACAAGGGCTTTTGTTAAAGAAGTTACAACCGAAAAAACCCAAATTGCTTTATCTCCAGGCATGAGGCTGTGCTATCTGAGTTGTTAGTGACGTTAAATTGCCACCATACTAAAGTTCCAAATTTGTCTAAAGGACTGGAAATTGGAAGTTTTTGAATTCAAGTAAATATAGCTATTTGGCCATGCCCAATTATGTATTTGGAAGTTTAAGTCAATCCAATTATAAATTTGATATTTTGAGTATTTATAATAGTCTTTACACACTTGTAATTCATTTTTAAAAGGCAGTCTGCTGAGCTTTGTGTTACAGTCCCAGTTGATGGTATAACTGGATGGCAAGATCCCAGAATAGAACCATGGCTCAAAAGTCGGGAACTTTTACTTTTTTAAATCAAACGTGGAGGATCAGAGTCAGAGTCACAGGACTGCTAATTAGTTTTAACAACTGGAAAAAAACCATTTATTAAACATGAGAAGATGGATTCTAATACAATTCGCCTTTGCTTCCCCCTTAGGTTAACAATTACACACGGGTTTTAAGTTTAATATGGATGACGCTGTACATTTGAAGCTAAAATGTTCTCATTAGCACACCAAGTCCTTTTTTAAAACACACTGGTTGGCTGTGGTCGAACACATTCCAACCGGAACCCAAGTTAGTGTCTGTGGATTTCTCCGAATTTCCCTCGGATGATTGTCATATGAGAGTTTCCAAGCTCCACTTTCAAAAATATGTTTTAAAAACCTTCTCTCACCATAAGGCTTTCCAGGTTGCATTCCGAAATCCACTCTACGTTTTCCAAATGACCCAATTGAAAGGAGCCTCCACTTCTACCTGTATCAGTGAATCCACTCCAGGTTTTACACCAACCCCTCTTCGGATTTCTTTGCCTTGGCTGCTTTTACATGCTTGGTTGAATCACCAATTCCCATAGATATTTGAATTAACGTTCCACAGGCAGCAGTCCAATCTCACAAACATGAAGATCAGTCAGATGTCTTTTCTGCTGTGTCAGCGTTCCACTGAGCTCTATCCGCCTTTACTGAACAGACTTCTGTTCTCGTACCTTGAAACCTCAGACCACCTGGAAACTTGTTTTCACGTCTAGTTTCATTAACTAGCTGCTCTTTAGATAACGCTACTGCACTTTCCGTTTTTTCTTAAAGCAAAGCTGAGAAAGATGTTTCCTCTTTAGCTTTCGAAAACCACTGCCTTTATAGAGCTTGGGAGCTGTTCCCCCTATTGCTGTCTAACTACAAACTGCTGCAGCTTTCAGCTAAAACCAAAGAATAAAGGAAAGCCTTTTCTCTTCAAAGGCTCTTAGTTGCCTAACAACTATACTTACTCTTCATGTCGTAGCTCCCTCTATCACAGTTTGAACTTAACCAACCCCCCCCCCCCCCCCCCCCCCCCCCCCCCAATGCACGCGCGCACGCACACACACACACACACACGCACGCGCAAACGCCTTTGCCCAGCAAGAATAACTGTAGGTCCCTTCCAGGCACAGGAACATAAAATTAGATTCACCTAAATTATGCCTTATTTCTAATCTTCACCAATACAAATATAAATCCCTTAAACTACCTTTGTTTTCCGAACATTTGCTTAATTTTGCCGAACTCTAAGTGATTGTCTGTTGTTTGTGTGTCACTAATAATTTTAATTGAACAAAGCAGAAGAAGGCCAAAAGCGAAATATACCTATTGAAGTGCCAACACTTCAGTGACATCTCAATAATCATGTTTAGTAATAATAGTTGGTTGCCTATTATTGGTTAGTACTTGAGGTTAATCAATCTCGCAATGTATTAATCATGTAATTATTTTGGTGCTCTTGAGTAATAGAATTTCAATTCAATGCTGAAATGGCTTCCAGATTCTCATTAGAAGGACTATATAATGAAGGCCTGGTAACTAGCCTATTACACATTCCTAAGTGAAAATGAAAAAAAGTTTTCACTCGGAGACAAATATGGTTATTTTTGAGTTTCTTGCCCCCCCCCCCCCCAACTAGTTTGATTTCCCTTTCACTAATTAAAAACTCTTCAAGGATTAACTGCACTAAATAGCAGCCTTCTCATGCTTTATAACCGTACCATAACTTAAGTAAGAAAATGTTATTTAGTCTCCCTTTATCTCCAGGCATCAAATCCAGACACGTGTTTCTTTTGCTGCTGACAGGAGATCCTGACTGCCGGATTCTTTTTTTAAATATAAATATTTTTACTCCAATTTTAACACTTAGACATATAAAAAACACGGAAGTGGGTGAACGTGCGGCATGGGTTGGTACCTGAGACTTCGATGTTGTGGCCATTTCGGAGACATGGATAGAGCAGAACCAGGAATGGTTGTTGTAGGTGCCGGGGTTTAGATATTTCAGTCAGCTCAGGGAAGGTGGTAAAAGAGGGGGAGGGGTGGCATTGTTAGTCAAGGACAGTATTATGGTGGCAGAAAGGACGTTTGATGAGGACTCGTCTACTGAGGTAGTATGGGCTGAGGTTAGAAACAGGAAAGGAGAGGTCACCCTGTTGGGGGTTTTCTATAGGCCTCCGAAAAGTTCCAGAGATGTAGAGGAGAGGATTGCAAAGATGATTCTGGATAGGAGCGAAAGCAACAGGGTAGTTGTTATGGGGGACTTTAACTTTCCAAATATTGACTGGAAACGCTATAGTTCGAGTACTTTAGATGGGTCAATTTTTGTCCAATGTGTACAGGAGGGTTTCCTGACAGTATGTAGATAGGCCAACGAGAGGCGAGGCCGTATTGGATTTGGTACTGGGTAATGAACCAGGACAGGTGTTAGATTTGGAGGTAGGCGAGCACTTTGGTGATAGTGACCACAATTCGATTACGTTTACTTTAGTGATGGAAAGGGATAGGTATATACCGCAGGGCAAGAGTTATATCTGGGGGAAAGGCAATTATGATGCGATGAGGCAAGACTTACGATGCATCAGATGGAGAGGAAAACTGCAGGGGGTGGGCACAATGGAAATGTGGAGCTTGTTCAAGGAACAGCTACTGCGTGTCCTTGATAAGTATGTACCTGTCAGGCAGGGAGGAAGTGGTCGAGCAAGGGAACCGTGGTTTACTAAGGTAGTCAAAACACTTGTCAAGAGGAAGAAGGAGGCTTATGTAAAGATGAGATGTGAAGGTTCAGTAAGGGCGCTCGAGAGTTACAAGTTATCTAGGAAGGACCTAAAGAGAGAGCTAAGAAGAGCCAGGAGGGGACATGAGAAGTCTTTGGCAGGTAGGATCAAGGATAACCCTAAAGCTTTCGAAAGATATGTCAGGAATAAACGAATGACTAGGGTAAGAGTAGGGCCAGTCAAGATCAGTAGTGGGAAGTTGTGCGTGGAGTCCGAGGAGATAGGAGAGGTGCTAAATGAATATTTTTTGTCAGTATTCACACAGGAAAAAGACAATGTTGTCGAGGAGAATACTGAGATTCAGGCTACTAGACTAGAAGGGCTTGAGGTTCATAAGGAGGAGGTGTTAACAATTCTGGAAAGGGTGAAAATAGATAAGTCCCCTGGGCCGGATGGGATTTATCCTAGGATTCTCTGGGAAGCTAGGGAGGAGAATGCTGAGCCTTTGGCTTTGATCTTTAAGTCATCTTTGTCAACAGGAATAGTGCCAGAAGACTGGAGGATAGCAAATGTTGTCCCCTTGTTCAAGAAGGGGAGTAGAGACAACCCCGGTAACTATAGACCAGTGAGTCTTACTTCTGTTGTGGGCAAAATCTTGGAAAGGTTTATAAGAGATGGGGTGTATAATCATCTGGAAAGGAATAATTTGATTAGACATAGTCAAGTCAACACGGTTTCGTGAAGGGTAGGTCGTGCCTCACAAACCTTATAGAGTTCTTTGAGAAGGTGACCAAACAGGTGGATGAGGGTAAAGCAGTTGATGTGGTGTATATGGATTTCAGTAAAGCGTTTGATAAGGTTCCCCACGGTAGGCTACCGCAGAAAATACGGAAGCATGGGATTCAGGGAGATTTAGCAGTTTGGATCAGAAATTGGCTAGCTGGAAGAAAACAAAGGGTGGTGGTTGATGGGAAGTGTTCAGACTGGAGTCCAGTTACTAGTGGTGTACCACAAGGATCTGTTTTGGCGCCGCTGCTGTTTGTCATTTTTATAAATGACCTGGAGGAGGGCGTAGAAGGATGGGTGAGTAAATTTGCAGATGACACTAAAGTCGGTGGAGTTGTGGACAGTGTGGAAGGATGTTACAAGTTACAGAGGGACATAGATAAGCTGCAGCGCTGGGCTGAGAGGTGGCAAATGGAGTTTAATGCAGAAAAGTGTGAGGTGATTCTTTTTGGAAGGAATAACAGGAAGACAGAGTACTGGGCTAATGGTAAGATTCTTGGCAGTGTGGATGAGCAGAGAGATCTCTTTGTCCATGTACATAGGTCCCTGAAATTTGCCACTCGGGTTGAGAGGGTTGTTAAGAAGGCGTACGGTGTGTTAGCTTTTATTGGTAGAGGGATTGAGTTTTGGAGCCATGAGGTCGTGTTGCAGCTGTACAAAACTCTGGTGCGGCCGCATTTGGAATATTGCGTGCAATTCTGGTCGCCGCATTATAGGAAGGATGTGGAAGCATTGGAAAGGGTGCAGAGGAGATTTACCAGAATGTTGCCTGGTATGGAGGGAAGATCTTATGAGGAAAGGCTGAGGGACTTGAGGCTGTTTTCGTTAGAGAGAAGAAGGTTAAGAGGTGACTTAATTGAAGCATACAAGATGATCAGAGGATTGGATAGGGTGGACAGTGAGAGCCTTTTTCCTTGGATGGTGATGTCTAGCAAGAGGGGACATATCTTTAAATTGAGGGGAGATAGATATGAGACAGATGTCAGAGGTAGGTTCTTTACTCAGAGTAGTAAGGGTGTGGAATGCCCAGCCTGCAACAGTAGTGGACTCGCCAACACTGAGGGTATTCAAATGGTCATTGGATAGACCTATGGACGACAAGGGAATAGTGTAGATGGGCTTTAGAGTGCTTTCGAAGGTCGGCGCAAAATCGAGGGCCGAAGGGCCAGTACTGCGCTGTAATGTTCTATGTTCTAACTTTATAGAGTGAGACGTTTCTTATAATCAATTTATATGTACCCCTTTGATCAGCACTCCCCCCTTTCCTTGCTCCCCCTTCTCCCCCCGGTTGATAGTCGGGCTCCATTTTGGCCCCTCCTTTCACCATGTGTGTTATATTTTTATATTTATTTTATTTTGTGTTTGTTGCTGTTGCCCCTATGGCTTCGCTGGGGGGGTGGGGGGGGGGGGGGTTGTCTCTCTCTCTCTCTCTCTCTCTCTCTCTCTTTATCTTTATCTTTATCTTTTCTCCCCCCTCCACTACCATTACCCCTCACTCTTCACCCATGTCCCTTTCTGATACTTCCCTGGATTCTCTCCCCCCATCCGGGTCTGAGCTGTTCTGAGTTATCTTGTCTACCCTCATTGATCCACCCTCCTCCCTTTCTTCCTCATCACATGTTTTGAACAGGTCTTAGAACCCGCTGATGAATGGCTCCCAAGCTTTGTGGAAGACCTCGTCCGACCCTCGGGTGGTGTATTTAATCTTCTCCAGGTGGAGAAATTCCGCTAGGTCTGCAGCTGTGGGTGGTGTTGCTGATAGCCAGCCAAGCAGGATTCTCCGGCGATTAAGGAAGCAAAAGCAAGGGCATCGAGCCTCTTCCCCATATGTAGTTCTGGCTGATCCGACCCCCCAAAGACTGCCACTTGGGCACGGCTCCACCCTCACCCCACAACCCTGGATATCGCCTTGAAGAAGGCTGCCCAGGATATTGCCTTGAAAAAGACTGTCCAGAACCCAACAAGTCTGGGGCATGTGGGCGTGGTTGGCCGGGCCTCCCTGGCAATTATCCTCCACCTCCGGGAAGAACCTGCTCATTCGGGTTCTGGTTGGGGAGGGTTTGTGCACCACTTTGAACTGCATAAGGCTTAGCCTAACACAGGAAGAGGTGGAGTTGGCCCTACTCAGTGCTTCACTCGAGAGCCCCCAACCCACTTCCGTTCCCAGTTCCTCCAGCGGTAGTCCTGCCCTATCCAGTAACTGTCGATAGATGTTCCCACAGTTCACCCCCCCTCCTTACTCTGTGTTTATTAGTTCCTCTAGTAGTGTGTCTCTCGGGGGCCCTGAGGTATCTTACTATCTCCTTGCGAAGAAAGTGTTTAATTTGAAGGTGCCTGAGTTCCAGTCCTGACGGTAGTTCCAGGTCTTCCGTAAGTTCACCCAACGTCACCTATGTGAAAGTCAATGACTGCTAGCGTCCCCCATCCTGTCTCCGTTTAATGAAGGTGGCATCGAGAATGGCTGGTGGGAATTTGTGGTTGCCTCAGATGGGGGACATCTCAGTTAGACCAAAATGCCGCCTCATTTGATTCCATGTCTTCAGTGTAGCTACCACCACTGGGTATTATGTCGGGGGAGGGTAGGAGCACTGCCGTGGTGAGGGCCCGGAGGGTCATTCCCTTGCAGGAGGACTCCTCCAACCTCACCCTTGGGGATGACGATGGGTATGGATTTAAGCAGGAAGAGAAACCGCGGCAGTACGTTCATCTTGATCGTCGGCACCCTCCTGCCAGGGAAAGTGGGAGTGCATCCCATCTCTGTAGATTTTAACTTCCTCCGCCAGACTGGTCAGATTGCACTTGTGGATCTGTGTCCAGTCATGGGCTATCTGGATGCCCAGGTAGCAGAATTTGTTTTGGGCTAGTTTGAATGGTAGCCCCTCCAGCTCTGCCCCTCCCCCATTCGGGTTCATCGGGAATGCCTCACTCTTGCCCAGGTTGAGTTTGTAGCCTGAGAAGGCTCCAAAATCTTCTGGGACCTGCATGATTGCTTTCAGGCTGTTCTGTGAGTTCGAGACATAGAGGAGCAGGTCTTCTGCATAGAGTGAAACTCTGTGCATTGTGCCTCCTCTTTGCATGCCCTTCCAGCTTTTCGCGTCTTGCAGAATGATCGCCAATGGTTCAATTGCCAGATTCAACAGGAGCAGGGACAGTGGGCATCCCTGCCTTGTGCCACTGTGCAGCTGGAAATATTCAGAGCTAGTGGTGTTGGTCTGAACGCTCGCTTTGGGGGCGTTGTACAGGAGTTTCACCCACAAGGTGAACCGCTCCAGAACCGCAAAGAGGTATTTTCACTCGACTCTGCTGAAGGCCTTTTCTGTGTCCAGGGAGACGATCACCTCTGGTGCTCTCTCCCTGGATGGGGGTCATTATTTAATTCAGCAGCTGCCTGATGTTCTCAGTTAGCTGTCTACCCTTAACAAAGCCCGTCTTGTCCTCTGTGACCGCCTCCGGTAAGCAGTTATCCAGTCTCTTGGCCAGGACTTTCGCGAGTATCTTCGCGTCTACGTTGAGCAGCGAAATGGGTCTGTATGATCCGCATTCCATTGGACCTTTGTCTTTTTGGGTAGCAGCGATATTGTGGCCTTTTGGGTATCAGCGATATCGTGGCCTCTGTTAGCTTAGGAGGCAGGATGCCCCTTGCTAGCGAGTCTGCAAACATATCCTAAGGTGTGAAGCCAGGGCTGGTGCAATTTTTGGTCCGTTGGGAACCCGTCGGGTTCAAGCGGCTTCCCCGCCTGCATGGAGCTGATGCTCTCCATTATCTCTCCCAGTCCCATTGGTGCTTCCAGTTCCCCCTCCTATCGTCCCCCACGACTGACGTGTCCAGTCCCTCGAGGAACCGTTTAATTTCTGCACCCCCGTTGGGGGGCTCGGCAGTGTACAGCCCTGGGTAGAAGGTCTTGAACGCTCGGTTGACCTCTTTTTGCTCGGTTACCAGTCTGCCTCTGCTATTCTTCATCTGGGTTATCTCTCTCGTGGCTGCCTGCTTTCTCAGCTGGTGAGCCAGTAGGTGGCCAGCCTTTTCTCAGTGTTCATAGAAGGTCCCCCGTTTCTGGCGGAGTTGGTGCACTGCTTTCCTGGTAGATAACAGGTTAAAGTCCATTTGTAGCTTTTTCCTCTCCACCAAAAGCTCTCCGGTCGGGGCCTCGGAGTACTTTCGGTCGACCTCCAGAATGGAGTCGATCAATTGTTGCCTGGCTTCCCTCTCTTCCCTGTCTCCACGTGCCTTGTAGGCTATAATCTCTCCCCTAATCACAGCTTTCAGTGCCTCCCAGAAGATGGAAGGTGAGACTTCCCTGTCCTGGTTATTAGTAACGTACTTGCCCATGGCCTGTGATGTTTTCTGGCAGAAGACCTTGTCGGTTAAGAGGTCCATGTCCAGCCTCCACGTGGGGCGCAGTCGAAGAATACAATCGCATAGTATTCAGCCGTCACTATTCCTGGAAACACCGATTTTCCCACTTCAAAGAAGTCTATCCTTGAGTATGCTTTGTGCACCGGCGAAAAGAACGAGAATTCCTTCTCACTGGGATGTAGAAACAGCCATGTGTCCACTGTCCCTATCTGCTCCATGAATGCTTCCAGTTCCCTAGCCATGCCTGTATTTTTGCCCGTTCTGGGGTTTGATCGACCCAACAGAGGGTCCTGTACACAGTTGAACTCTTTCCCCCCCCCCCCCCCCCCCCCCCCCCCCCCCCAATGATCAGTCGGTGTGTCAATGTCCGGGATTTCCGCCATGGTCTACTTTATAAAGTGTTGTCCCAGTTGGGCGCATACACATTTACCAGAACTTCTGGTGCCTTGTCCAGGATACCGCTGACCATGATGTACCGTCCCCCTTGGTCCGTAACCATCTTTGCCACTGTAAACCTCGTCGTCCTCCTAATCCGTATGACTACTTTCCCAGCCCTCGTCCCGTGACATGAGTGATACATCTGTTCCACTCAGCTCTTTCTTACCGCAGGCGGTCCTTCTCCCTCGGGTGTGTCTACTGCAGGAAGATTGTCAGGTTTCAGACTTCTTAAGTGGGTGAAGACTCTGGATCTTTTCACTGGGCCCTTAAGTCCCCTGACATTCCAGGTGATAATCCGAGTGGGGGTTTTGGCCCTCTCGCTCCTGCGGGGGATCAACTTACCTGGTGGATGTGTCCCTGCGCTCCAGGGTTTCCCTTTGTTCGGGGTCGTCCAAAATGGCCACGGTCACTGTTTTTGTTTTAAAATTTTTAAAAAATTCTCCTCCATTTTCACATTTTCTCCCACATTTACATCCATCAACGATAAACAATAATCAGCAAGATATGTCAGTCCCCATAATAACAACAACGATCCCATCTACCCACCAACCCCCAAACCTCAACCCGCATGTTTACATAAACAAATGACAAAAATAAATCCGGGATTACCCGTAGTCACCCTTAATCTTACACAGCTCCCACCCCCCACCCCCCCACCCCAGGTCTCCAGCTCCTCCCGTCCACTGCCTCTTGTAAAACTCCTCCCCCTACCCTTGGTTCCTTCCCCCCCCAACTTTCCACCCCGGCTAGACCGCTCGGACCCTGTTCTGCTCCGATGGCCGCAGCCCCTCCCCCACCTCACTCCCGTTCACTGGCTGTCACACACCGGCCAGCGTGGAGGCCCCCGCCCGGGTCCCTTTCCCACTTGCCCGGCCCCAGGAAAGCCCAAAGATCCCCTTTTAGCACACAAACCCCACCTATCCACCTACACCCCAAAGAACTCTCATTTCGAGTGAAAGTCCCGTCCCTTCCCTCCTCCAAATATATACCACCTTGGCTTCTTTAAAACATGTTTTCTATAAAACATTTAGATAGCTACATGGGTAAGATGGGTATAGAGGGTTATGGGCCAAGTGCGGGCAACTGGGACTAGCTTAATGGTAAAAACTGGGCGGCATGGACTGGTTGGGCCGAAGGGCCTGTTTCCATGCTGTAAACTTCTATGATTCTAATCTCTACACCCGTGCGCAGTGATACCAAAAAGAAGAAAATACAGTCATGAGGTTACATCGGCACATGGCCATTCCTCAGTTTGTCAGTTCTGCCACAGTCCTTCTGCTTTCGCAACCTCCTCCGCTGCTTCCGCTGTTCCAAAATAAAAGTCCCTGAGCTTGTAAGTCACCCTCAGCTACGCTGGATATACAATGCCGCACCGCACCGTGCTAATGTACAGTGCCCTCTTCACCCGGTTGAAGGCAGCCCGCCTCCTTGCCAACTCCACCGTAAAGTCCTGGTATACACGTATACCAGCTCCAGCCCACTGCACCACCCGCTTCTGCTTGGCCCAGCTCAGGACCTTCTCCTTCACCCTGTACCTCCGGAAGCACAGAGTCACTGCCCTTGGCAGCTCACTCGCCTTTGGTACAGGCCTCCACGACCGATGAGCCCGATCCAGTTCATATCGGAAGGGGTCCTCCCCCTCCCCCAGTAGTTTTGCCAGCATCGCGGCAAAATACTCAGTCGGCTTCGGTCCTTCAACTCCTTTGGGCAGCCCCACAATCCTCAAGTTCTGTCGCCTGGATCTATTTTCCAGGTCTTCCATTTTTCCTCGCAGATCCTTGTTAGTTTCCATCACCGTCCGCATCTCTTTCCCCATCGAGGCAAGTTGATCACCGTGCTGCAATAACGTCTCCTCCACTTCCTTCAGCGCCTCCCCTTGCTCTCGCACCTCCGCCACTGCGCTCGCCACCTCCGTCCTCACCGGGGAAACCACCTCCACCACCAGCACACTCAAAGCCTCCCTCATCTCCTTCCTCACCGTCTCCATGCATTTCGCAATCTGCGCCAACTGCTTTTCAAATTCCGCAGCCATCACCTTGGTTATTTCTTCAGCCGTTAGCAGTGCGGCCTTCCCTGGTGCTCCAGCCTCCATTTTTCCTGGTGACCCCGCGATGACCTTTCCACTCCCCGACGGACCTCCAGCTGGTTTTTTTTCGGCCGTTTTTCTGCTCACCCTCGACATTTTTCTTTGCGTTTTTTTTCCCTCCTGTGTCTTCTCAGTGCCTCCTCCGTGCCTTCTCCCTTCTTCTGCCGCCTCCGCGGACCCTGGGACCGGGCTTAAAGCCCCGAAATTGCCGTTCCCGAGCGGGGGCTCTCCATTGTGTGGCCGCCTCCCGCCCGCCGTCACTGGAAGAGGCCACGGTCACTGTTTTCACCATGAGGCCAAGCTCCTGCATTCCGGAGTTTCCCTTTGTCCAGGGGGTACCCAACATGGCCGCCAACTCTGTGTACTCCACGTGTGTGCACTCCGGGGTCTCAGTTTGTCCAGAGACCCTCCAAAGTGGCTGCTTGCGGTGCCATCTTGTCTCTTCAGCCTGCCCCTTACCTGTCGAAGCCAATCCAAAAGCCAACTCTTTTTTTTTTTTTCCCTCCCGTCCTATGTGTCCCCCACACCTGCCCCGGCCAGGCGCTCCCTCTCTGCCAGGAGGTGCGCCTCGGCCCCCTTGCTGTCTGTCTTCCTGTGCTAGCTATCCCTGCTAATGTGGTGGCTCCCCGACCGGGGCTGGTCTAGCCCCTAGCTTATACCCGCTGACTGCCCGCTTTCCCTGTCTTATGTCCCTGTCCTTGCCCTCGCCCTCTCATGTGACCCGGTCTTTTTAATCAGAGCGAGGCAGCACAGTCCCGCGCAAACATGATAACTATCCAATGAGCCTCCATTTCTTTAGAAATCCTCCTCTGATCAGCCCTCATTGCTGCCTCGCCGGTCCCTTGTCCAGGCCATTGATCTGCATGAATTTGTTTTCCTCCGCAAGGATATTGAAATAGTGCTCTTTGTTCTGGTACGTGGCTGGGAACAGCATACCGAATCGCAACCCGTTTTTGAACAGTGCTGACTTCGCTTGGTTGAATGCAACCTTGCGTTTTGCCAGATCTGCCCCAATGCCCTGGTAAAATTCGGATTTTGTGCCCTTCCCAGTGCTCGCTATAGGCTGTCTTACCCGCAGCAGGATCCTCTCATGATCCTGATATTGGTGTAGCTTTGTGATGATCGCTCTCGGCTGCTTCCCTGGCTTGTGATCCCTGTCTCGTTCTGGGGGTTTGGGAAAGCTTTCTCTCCAGCATTTGGGCAACGTAGCCCGTCGGGTCTCTGGCCTCGATGCCTTCTGGCAGGCCCACAATCCGAATATTCTGTCGTCATGGTCATTGACTTTCCCGTTTAAGCTCCCTTGGGCCGCCACCGACCTTTTCACTTCTCCTTCCTTGGCGACGGTCCTGTCGCTCCGGTCCGTCGAGGCTTTCTCCATGTCGTGGATAGTCCTCCCTTGTGCCTCCACATTCTTCCCCAATGCGTCTTTTGTATGGCGACCATCACCTCCGCCACTGTCACCTGGATTTCAGCCCTGATCGCCTCTCCTTCATGGCGGTCAACTCCTTCATGAGGAAAGTCTTCCACCCGTCTCGGGGGGGGGGGTGGGGGGGGGGGGGGGGGGGGTTTGGCTAATGCTCGGGTCGAAAGTCTCTCTCTCCTGGGTGGCCGGGGCCCCTCGCCTCGTGGGTCCACCGGCTCATTTGACTGCAGCTCGTGACCCTTTCCGCAACTTCTGTTGTCCCTTCGACCCCTCGAGCTCCTGTTTGCCTGCATTTTTGTGTGGTTGCTTTCTTTTATCCGTTGAGGTTAATTTTCCTTCAAATTTTCCGGCATAATTTGCCTAAAAGTGCTTATTTCGCTCTGGTCTGGAGGAGAACCACCTGATGTGCGCCTGCTCAGCGCATCACCATCACCGGATGTTCCTGACCCCGAATTCTAACATTTCAGACAAATGCTTTAGGTTTTGTGATTTACTGCCAGATGGAGGCACCTTCTGTATTCCCCACAAAATGCACAAGAATTGGATCTATATTTGGCTGTTTGGATCATGATTATTTTTTAAAAAGTCATCCGCATTACTGTACTTTTTTAATTGCTTTGGAATTAAATTTGGAACCCGTCTTGTTTTCTCTAACCAATTTTTATCTACTTTTTTTATATTTTAGGACAGCGGTGATTACCCTCTTACGATGCCTGGTCCACAGTGGAAGAAATTCAAGTCCAGTTTCTGTGAATTTATTTCGGTGCTCGTACGGCAATGTCAATACAGTATCATTTATGATGAATACATGATGGATACGGTTATCTCCCTGTTAACTGGGTTGTCAGATTCCCAGGTTAGAGCATTCAGACACACCAGCACATTGGCAGGTAACATATCCACTTATCAAAGTACAGAAGGTTGTTTTCTTGAGGAGGTGTTTTTTTTTTCCATTTTGAATCTATATTTAAAATGACGTTCTGGATTGCATTTCCTCAGTGTAGAGATGTTTAATATTAAACAGTGGTCTGTGCAACATAACTTGTAAGTGTTCTTTGTGTGTAATGTGTTCTTTTCCCTTTGTGTCTGTGAAAATGTCAACTAAAGAAAATCCTTGGTTCACTGTTTACGTAGCTATTAGTGTCTGTAACTGTGTTTAGTATCTGTTGAGCATGTTGCTGGTGTCTTGATTGAGTACTTTCCCACCTCATGAGATGAAGAACACATGGGTCATGGGACTGTAGTTTATTTAATATGGGTATAAACTTGCCACCCAGTAAAATTTGTTTTTGCTGGAAAGTGATTTTATGACATTGAAAAACAAAATATCACCAACAAGGGAGTCCAAGGATGTCTGGGTGGGGGAAAAGTGGAGTTGAGGCAATCCGATCAGCAATCATCTTATGGGCAGCACGTTGGCACAGTGGTTAGCGCTGCTGCCTCATAGCTCCAGGGACCGGCAGGAGACACACTTGAGTGCGAGGGTGTGGGCGAAAGGGCGAGGGTGGCCCTTTCACCCCCCGCCTTTGCCCCCGCCCTCACCCGTTTGTCCCCGCCCTCACCCTTTCGTCACCGCCCTTTCACCCTCTCCTTCGCCCTTTCGCTTTCATCCTCGCCCTTTCGACCCCGCTGCCGTGGTTGACTCCTGCTCGTGCCCCTGCCCCTCATCTAACTTTTTTTTATAAATGTTTTTTATTGGGTTTTTGAACCAAGTATATTTACTGTTATGTACACAAAATATATACACAGAAGAGAAGGGAACACGCACAAAAAAAACCCAGAACAACAGAAAAAAATGTTAGAATAAAATAACTGGTAGGGCATTACGCGCTAGCTCAACAACAGCAGCTCTGTACAATTGACAATGTTTTTAGCACATAAGTAGGCATCTGTGGGGTGGGGGGTGGGAGAAACTGGGGAGGTACATATACATTTGGGCACTGGGGAAACAATTACAGAACAATTACAGAGGGCAATACCCGAATGGATCTGGTGTTGGTGTTGTCGCTTGCTTCTCCCGGACGGTTTTCGCTGCCGTTGTCACCTCGCGATCACCTCCGCTTCAGCCGTTCGTCCTGTCTTTCGCCCAGATTTTCCTTGTTCTCTGCTCCTGTAGATGCCAAGTTTGTTATCGTTTCCCGTGCCCTCCTTCCGTCTGTCATTCCCTTGCGCCCCCCCCCAATCTCTCTGGTTTCCCCCCCCCCCCCCCCCCCCCCGGCTACTTTCACCTGATTCTTGGCTACCTGGCTATTCCTCTGCTTGTTCGTTGGCCACGAACAGGTCCCGGAACAATTGGGTAAATGGCTCCCACGTTCTGTGAAAGCCGTCGTCTGACCCTCGGATGGTGAATTTAATTTTCTCCATTTGGAGAGATTCTGAGAGGTGGTGCTGCTGCCCACCAGCCGAAGAGGATTCTATGGCAGGCGATCAGGGAGGCAAGGGCGTCCGCCCTCTTCCCCAGGTATACATCTGGCTGGTCTGATACCCCAAGACCGCCACTTTCGGGCATGGCTCCACCCTCATCCCCACCACTTTGGGCATTGCCTTGAAGAAGGCTGTCCAGTACCCTGCAAGTCTGGGGCAAGACCAGAACCTGTGGCCGTGGTTGGCCGGGCCTCCTTGGCACCATTCACATCTATCCTCCACCTCCAGGAAGAACCTACTCAGACGAGTTCTTGTTAAGTGGGCTCTATGTACCACTTTTAGTTGCGTCAGGCTGAGCATTGCGCACGTGGAGTGGAGTTGACCCTATGCCGTGCTTTGCTCCAGAGTCCCCACCCTATTTCAGTCCCCAGGTCTTCCTCCCATTTCTTTCTTGTTGCGTCCAGTACGGTGTCGGCCCTTTCTACCAGTTGGTCATACATGTCGCTACAATTCACTTTATCTAGGATGCTTGCATCCAGTAACTCTTCCAGTAATGTCCGTCGTGGCGGTTGTGGGTACGTCCTTGTCTCCTTTCGTGGGAAGATTTTGAGTTGCAGGTACCTTAGCTCGATCCCCCTGGCTAGCTGGAATTTCTCTGTCAGTTTGTCCATTGTTGTGACCCTGCCATCCGTGTATAGGTCCCTGACTGTCAGTGTCCCTCCGTCCTGTCCCCACTTTTAAAGATGGCGTCAGTCAGCGCTGGTGTGAACCTATGGTTGTTGCAGATGGGAGCTTTGTCTGACATTTGGGTCAGGCCAAATTGCTGCCGTAGTTGGTTCCAGGACTGGAGAGTGGCTATCATCGGGTTGCTGGAGTGTTTTTTGGGTGGGGTTGGGAGTGCTGCAGTGGCGAGGGTCCAGAGGGAGGTTCCCTTGCAGGAGGCCTCTTCCGCGCAAACCCACTCTGCTTCTGGCTCCTTGATGCATCGCTTTGAAAAAGGCCTTGGGAATGTAGATCGGGATAAATCTAAGTAGGAAGAGGTACCTGGGCAGCACGTTCATTTTGATCGTCTGGACTCTCCCTGTGAGGGAGAGTGGGAGTGTGTTCCATCTTTGCAGGTCATTTTTTACTTCCTCTGTCAGACTGGTGAGGTTCCATTTGTGGATCTCTTTCCAGTCATGGGCTATTTGGATCCCTAGGTAGCGGAATTTGTGACGGGCTTATTTAAACGGCAGTCCCATTAGTGCTGCCTCCCTCCTTGTGGGTGTACCGGGAAAATTTCGCTTTTGCTCATGTTGAGTTTGTAGCCCGAGAAGGCGCCAAACTCTTTCGGGAGCGCGATGATTCAGTCCATGTTGCTTTGTGGGTCTGAAATGTAGTGGAGCAGGTCATCTGCATAGTGAGATTCTGTGCTCTCTGCCACCCCATTGGATCCCCCCCCCCAGCTTCTTGCTGCTGTGAGAGCAATTGCTAATGGCTAGATCGCTAGAGCGAACAGCAGCGGGGACAGTGAGCATCCTTGTCTGGTGCTCTTGTGCAGCTGGAAGTATCGGGAGTTGGTGTTGTTGGTCCGTACGCTCACCATGGGAGCGTTGTATAGGAGTTTTACCCAAGAGGTGAACCCTGTTCCAAGCCCGAACCGCTCCAGTACCTCTGAGATATTTCCATTCGACCCTGTCGAAGGCCTTTTCTGCGTCTAGGGAGACTATCACCTCTGGTGTTCTCTCCCCGGATGGGGTCCTCATTTAACTTGAGACTTACTTTCCCACATTTAAATTGATAGCTTCACTTGGAGCAACCCCTTCTGAATCTTCAACTTCACTCATTTGTTTTGTAGGAATTTTGATCAGTGGCTCCACACAGAATGGCTTCCCCACCCACAATCCGGCCTGGGGGCCTGGTTTAGAATGGCTTCCCCACCCACAATCCGGCCTGGGGGCCTGGTTTAGGCAAGCCCGTTCTTCAGTTATAACTGTAGTCCACAACCTATAATGATGAAAACATCATATTCATCAGTTGCTGTTTGAGTTACAACTTGATTGAAGTATTCCTGCAATGCTGATGTTTTACTATTGGTGGCGTTGAAGAGTCCTTGTGAGAATAGGAAAATAAAACAACTTTATTAATATTCTATTTTCAGCAATGCAAGTTGCATTTCAATTGCAGTTAAAATTGAATTATTTTGTATTTATGTATGTAAATATTAAACTGACCAACCATATCTATCTTGCCTTTGTAGCTATGAAGCTGATGACAGCACTAGTAAATGTGGCGTTGAATTTAAGTATTAACATGGACAACACTCAACGGCAATATGAAACTGAACGGAATAAAATAATTGGCAAAAGGGCCAATGACCGGTTGGAGCTCCTTTTGCAGAAGAGAAAAGAGGTCAGTGAAATATCTATGTAGCACCTTGGGTAAATGCTTCGAGGACATGCAAGATTTTTTTGTTGCGATCAATAGCAAGTTGGGGATTTTTTAAGAGATGTCCGTTATCAATATTTTCTGTTTTTCTGCTAGTTTGTGTTAGTTTTGTGGTTTTTATTCTTGATTGGTATTTCATTCAACCCTTCACTCCCTCCACTACGACACGTGGCAACCGTGTACACCATCTACAAGTTGCACTGCAGTAAATCACCAAGGCTTTTACGGCAGCACCTTCAGACCAGCGGCCTCTACCATCTGGAAGGTCAAGGGCAGCAGATGTGTGGGAAAAGCACCACATGGAAGTTCCCTTCCAAGCCACATACAATCCTGACTTGGAACTATATCAATGTTCTGAAGACCATAAGACATAGGAGCAGGAGTAGGCCATTCGGCCCATCGTGTCTGCTCCACCATTCAATCATGGCTGCTATGTTTCTCAACCCCATTCTCCTGCCTTTTCTACATAGCCCCTAATCCCCCTATTCATCAAGAACCTATCTATCTCTGCCTTTAAGACACTCCGTGATTTGCCCTCCACAGCCTTCTACGACAAAGAGTCCCAGTGATTCACCACACTTTGGCTGAAGAAATTCCTCCTCATCTCTGTTTTAAAGGATCGTCACTTTAGTCTGAGGCTATGCCCTTGGGATTCTAGCTTGTCCTGCTCTTGGAAACATCCTCCAGACGTCCACTCTATCCAGGCCTCTCAATATCCTATAGGTTTCAATATGATATCACCTCATCCTTCTAAACTCCCAACGCGTACAGACCCAGAGTGCTCAACCGCTCCTCGTATGACCAGCTCTTCATTCCAGGGATCGTTCTTGTGAACCTCCAAGACCAGCACACCTTGCCTTAGACAAGGGGCCCAAAATTGCTCACAATACTCCAAATGGGGTCTGACTAGAGCCATATACAGCCTGAGAAGTACATGCCTGCTCTTGTATTCTCGCCCTCTCGACATGAATGCTAACGTTGCATTTGCCATCCTAACTGCCGACTGAACCTGCACATTAACCTTAAGAGAATCTTGAACTGAGACTCCTAAATCCCTTTGTGCTTCTGATTTTCTCAGCTTTTTCCCAGTTAGAAAATAGTCTGTCTCCATTCTTCCTACCAAAGTGCATAACCTCACACTTCTCCACATTGTATTTCACCTGCCACTTCTTTGCCCACTTTCCTAACCTGTCCAAGTCGTTTTGCAGCCCCCCTGCTTTCTCATTATTACCAATCCCTCTGCATATCTTTGTATCATCTGCAAACCAAGCAACAGTGCCCTTGGTTCCTTCTTCCAATGTATGTTGTGAAAAGTTGTGGTCCCAACACCGACCCCTGAGGCACACTCCTAGTCACCGGCTGCCATCCTGAAAAGGACCCCTGGCCTTCCGCCAGTCAGCCAATCTTCTGTCCATACCGCTATCTTACCCTTAACACCCTGGGCTCTTAACCTATTTCACAGCCTCCAATACGGCACCTTGTCAACGACCTTCTGGAAATCTAAACAGATCGCATCCACTGGTTCCGGTTTGTCTAACTTCCTTGTTAACCTCCAAGAATGGATTTGTCAGACATGACCTCCCCTTGACGAATCTGCTGACTCAGTCCTATTTTCTCATGCACTTCCAAGTACTCCGCAATCTCATCTTTAATAATGGCCTCTCAAATCTTACCAATGGACCAAAGTCAGGTTAACCGACCTATAATTTCTCATCTTCTGCTGCCCTCCCTTCTTTAAACAGGGTGTTACATTAGCTATTTTCAGTCCTCTATGACCCTCCTGGCCTCCAGTGATTCCTGAAAGATTGCTACCAATGCCTCCACAACCTCCTCAGCTATCTCCTTTAGACCCCTGAGGTCCAGATGATTTATCCACCTTCAGACCTTTCAGTTTCTCCAGAAACCTTCTCCTTAGTGATGGCCACTACACTCACCTCTGCCCCCTTACTCTTCTGAAGTTCTGGTATCCCACTGGTGTCTTCCACCGTGAAGACTGATTATCATAGATTATCATAGAATTTACAGTGCAGAAGGAGGCCATTCGGCCCATCGAATCTGCACCGGCTCTTGGAAAGAGCACCCTACCCAAGGTCAACACCTCCGCCCTATCCCCATAACCCAGTAACCCCACCCAACACTAAGGGCAATTTATCATGGCCAATCCACCTAACCCGCACATCTTTGGACTGTGGGAGGAAACCGGAGCACACGGAGGAAACCCACGCACACGGGGAGGATGTGCAGACTCCGCACAGCCAGTGACCCAAGCCGGAATCGAGCTGTGAAGCAATTGTGCTATCCACAAGGCTACCGTGCTGCCCGTAAAGTAACTATTCAGTTCCTCTGCTATTTCTTTGTTTCCTATTACTACTCCTCCACACTCATTTTCCAGTGGTCTAATGTCTCTTCTTGCCTCTCTTACCTATTACATATTGAAAAAAACCTCTTGTTATCTTTCATATTATTAGCTATCTTACAGCCATATTTCATCTTCTCCCCTCTTATTGCTTTTTTAAAAAAGTTTTCCTCTGCCTGCTTTTAAAGGCTTCCCAATTCTCTGGCTTCCCATTTATCCTCACCACCTTGTAGGTTTTTCTTTTGCTTTTATGCTGTCCTTGACTTCTGTTGCTCTTTTTAGCTTTAGTTTATTAGCTCTGATTATGTCACCTTTGCTCACGAGTCGCCAGGTATCTTTCTGATACCGCCACGTGGTTCAAGCTCGAGTTATGATTAATAAGTCAGCACACCGCTTAGTAAGATTGAAATCAACGGTCATTTATTATATACAACAAGTAATGCTTACACAATAATCCTACTATCTATATAGAAACCTATCACTACTGGCCAATACTTAACTTTAGGAAGGGCCCACCAGGTCAGGGAAACGAATGGCTTATCGAATCGGATCTGGCCTGCGGGATTCAAAAAGGCTGATACGGGTCGATGGCTAGGAGTCTTTATCAGGTAGCGATCGCTGGAGTCAGACTTACTGTTTCTTTGTCGATGTTCTTGCAAAGGTTTCGAGCAGGGGAAGAAGGGAGAGAGAGAGCGATCTGAACTTGGCCCCTTACTTTATAGGGCCCAGGGGCTTCCCGCCTCTCGGGGCGGCCCTTGACCCTGAGTCCCAAGTGAGTGGACTTGTTCCCAATCACTAGGTTCGATACGTCCAATAACGGGGCGATTCCTCGATCGGGGGGTGGTCGTTCACCTGTCTTTGTTTCGGCCACTGCAGGCGCCGACAGGTCTGGCCCGGCATTCAATTGCTAATATGTTGCAATTGTTCCCGTGGATAGCCGATTAAACTGCAGATGTCTGGGTTGATGTGCTGCTAATGGTCTTGAGTATCGATCTGGGCCGACTTCCCCAGAGCCGAATATGCTATTTTGTCTGCAGCTGTCCGTTTGTGTCCTGTTGGCTGCTTTTCCCATCAGCCTTTTCGGTTAGCCATTTTAAATCTGGTTTTGGTCAAATTAATAGGGAATCAGCCATTTTAGGTGGCTACACGTCCCTTGTCAGCTATGGATGCCTTGCCCTCCCGTTAGTATATTTCTTCCTCCTTGGGATGAATTTCTGTTCTCACTCCCGAAAACCCCCCAAAAACTCCTGCCAATGCATTTCAACTGTCTTCCATGCTGCGCTCTCCTTCCAATCAACGGGCAGTACGTTAGCACAGTGGTTAGCACAGTTGCTTCACAGTTCCAGGGTCCCTGGTTCGATTCCCGTCTTGGTTCACTGTCTGCACGCTCTACCCGTGTCTGCGTGGGTTTCCTCCGGGTGTTCTGGTTTCCTCCCACAGTCCAAAGATGTGCAGGTTAGGTGGATTGGCCATGATAAATTGTCCTTAGTGTCTAAAAAAAGGTTAGGTGGGGTTACTGGGTTACGGGGATGGGATAAGCTTAAGTGGGGTGGTCTTTCCAAGGGCCGGTGCAGACTCGATGGGCCCAAGGGCTTCCTTCTCCACCGTAAATTCTATGATTTTATGAACTCTGGCCAGCTCCTCCCCCAATGAACTCTGGCCTGCTCCTCCCTCACGTCTTTGTAGTTACCTTTATTCTATTGTAATACCGTTACATCTGATTCCAGCTTCTCCCTCTCAAACTGCACGGTAAATTCGATCATATTGTGATCACTGATCCCTAAGGGTTCCTTTACCTTAAGTTCCCTAATCAAGTCTGCCTCATTACACATCACAAAATCCAAAATTGGCTGTTCCCTAGTGGGCTCTGTTACAAGCTGCTCCAAAGAACCATCTCTTGGACATTCCACAAATTCCTTGTCTTGGGATCCACTACCAACCTGATTTTTGCAGTCCACCTGCATATTGAAGTCCCCATGATTATTGTAATGTTGCCTTTTTTATATGCGTTTTCTATATCCTGATTTATTTTCTGCCCCACATCCTGACTACTGCAAGGGGGCCTGTGCATAACTCCCATCGGTCTTTTTCCCTTTGCGATTCCTCAACCCTACCTATAATGGTTCTCATTGATTTAATTTAATCCCTTCCTAGCAATGCAACCTTGCCCCCTATGCCCATCTGCCTGTCCTTTCGATCGGCACACATCCTTGGGTATTTAAACCTCAACCCTAATCCCCTTGCAGTCACTGGGTTAGAATCCTGCAATTCCCTTCCCATTCTTGGAGAGGGACTGCAGCTCTTCAAGAAGGCAGCTCACGAGCACCTTCTCGAGGGCAATTAAGAAAGATCAATAAAAACTGGCTGAGCCAGTGATGTCCACACACATGGAAGAATTTGTAAAGAATTCCTAAGAGGTGAAATGAATGATTCCTCGTAGCCTGTATCTGTAGACAAATCTGTTCAGAAACAAAAAGAAAGTTGTCCTTGTGATTGAGCCATATAAATTAATAAACAGATTTTAAAATTAGAACTATGAATCAGTTACATAAAAAAATCTGTGTAGTGAACTTCTGGTTTTCATAAAAAAATTGGCTTAAATGTTAAATGATTTGTTCTACCCTGGTAATCAATAATTGCACCGTGATAGTAAATTAAATAATTTGGCACATTTTGCATCCACTGTCAAAGAGGCACTCTTGCATTATTATGTTAGGTGATTCTGCTATGCATTTTAAAAGTGTCTATTGTGCAAGAAATTTGCATAGAATATTTTTATATTAGGAAGTGAATGTTCCTATGTTTATTTCAAGAAACAGTGCTTTGCCTGCATAGATCCATGCACATGGAGAACTTTGCAGCTGCACTTTGACAGTTTGCAGTGTAAAGGAGTTGCCAACAGAGCATCCCTGGGTGCAGGTACTGTATTTAGTTGATGTAGTATAACTGTGGGGACTGGTTTAGCTCACTTGGCTAGACAGCTGGTTCATGATGCAAAACAAGGCCAGCAATGTGGGTTCAGTTCCCATACAGGCTGAGGTTATTTATGCAGGCCCACCTGCTCAACCTTGCCCTTCGCCTGAGATGTGGTGATCCTCAGGTTAAGTCACTTCAGAGGGGAAAGCAGCCTATGGTCATCTGGGACTATGACGACTGTAGCTTAACCTTTGTATCGTTGTCGTCTCCCAAATCTGTCTCACCCACTTTTCCCCGTTGACTTTCAAATGTAGGAGCATGAGGCAACTTGGCCCTCTGATGTCTTGCTCCCATTAATGTACTGTCAAGTTTTTTATTTTTAAAGGGCAGTACAATAAGTTGTTTGCCAAATGGACTGTTGACTGAACTCTACCAACTCATAATCGAAGTACTACTGCAGAACTTAAGGATTTTATAAGCTGTGATGAGGGAAAAGTGTACAGATGTGCTTTACATTATAAAATGTAGATATTTATATATATGTAGGATCTATCTGATGGAAAGAAATTACACACAAACTTGCAAGGAACTACATTATAAAACAACTTGCATTTTTGTAAAGCGTGCTATTTATAGATTTTACTATACATATGGTGACACAGTCGGAGTTTATTGTGATCAAAGTATTGTAATGTGTGAGATTAGGTGTTTTTTCTTATGATAGTGGTTTGTACCAAATTCAATAATTCCAATAGCTTTTGTGAAATTAAAAATTAAGAAAAAGCTGATATTGTTTATTAGCGCTGCCTTTTCCTGGAGATTTAAACATGATCTCTGATGCACACTACCAACACACATAAGAATGAGCACAGTAAGAAGTTTTACAACACCAGGTTGAAGTCCAACAGGTTTATTTCGATGTCACTAGCTTTCGGAGCGCTGCTCCTTCCTCAGGTGAATGAAGAGGTATGTTCCAGAAACATATATATAGACAGACTCAAAGATGCCAGATAATGCTTGGAATGCGAGCATTAGCAGGTGATTAAATCTTTACAGATCCAGAGATGGGGTAACCCTAGGTTAAAGAGCTGTGAATTGTGTCAAGCCAGGACAGTTGGTAGGATTTCGCAGGCCAGATGGTGGGGGATGAATGTAATGCGACATGAATCCCAGGTCCCGGTTGAGGCCGCACTCATGTGTGCGGAACTTGGCTATAAGCTTCTGCTCGGCGATTCTGCGTTGTCGCGCGTCCTGAAGGCCGCCTTGGAGAACGCTTACCCGGAGATCAGAGGCTGAATGCCCTTGACTGCTGAAGTGTTCCCCGACTGGAAGGGAACATTCCTGCCTGGTGATTGTCGCACGATGTCCGTTCATTCGTTTTCGCAGCGTCTGCATGGTCTCGCCAATGTACCATGCTTCGGGACATCCTTTCCTGCAGCATATGAGGTAAACAACGTTGGCCGAGTCGCACGAGTATGTACCGCGTACCCGGTGGGTGGTGGTCTCACGTATAATGGTGGTATCCATGTCGATCTGGCACGTCTTGCAGAGATTGCCATGGCAGGGTTGTGTGGTGTCGTGGTCACTGTTCTGAAGGCTGGGTAGTTTGCTGCAAACACTGGTTTGTTTGAGTTTGCGCGGTTGTTTGAAGGCAAGTAGTGGGGGTGTGGGGATGACCTTGGCAAGATGTTCATCTTCATCGATGACGTGTTGAAGGCTGTGAAGAAGATGTCGTAGTTTCTCCGCTCCGGGAAAGTACTGGATGACGAAGGGTATTCTGTCGGTTATGTCCCATGTTTGTCTTCTGAGGAGGTCGGTGCGGTTTTTTGCTGTGGCGCGTTGGAACTGTCGATCGATGAGTCGAGTGCCATATCCCGTTCGTACGAGGGCATCTTTCAACGTCTGTAGATGTCTGTTACGCTCCTCCTCGTCTGAGCAGATCCTGTGTATATGGAGCGCTTGTCCATAGGGGATGGCTTCTTTAATGTGTTTAGGGTGGAAGCTGGAGAAGTGGAGCATCGTGAGGTTATCCGTGGGTTTGCGGTAAAGCGAAGTGCTGAGGTGACCGTCCTTGATGGAGACGAGTGTGTCCAAGAATGCAACTGATTTTGGAGAGTAGTCCATGGTGAGTCTGATGGTTGGATGGAACTTGTTGATGTCATCGTGTAGTCGTTTCAGTGATTCTTCGCCGTGGGTCCAAAGGAAAAAAATGTCATCCATGTATCTGGTGTATAACGTCGGTTGAAGGTCCTGTGCGGTGAGTAGGTCTTGTTCAAACTTGTGCATGAAGATGTTGGCGTACTGGGGTGCGAATTTGATCCCCATGGCTGTTCCGTGTGTCTGGATGAAGAACTTGTTGTCGAAGGTGAAGACGTTGTGATCCAAAATGAAGCGGATGAGTTGCAGAATTGCGTCTGGAGATTGGCAGTTGTCGGTGTTGAGTACTGAGGCTGTTGCAGCAATGCCGTCGTCATGGGGGATGCTGGTATAGAGTGCCGAGACATCCATTGTGACGAGGAATGTTCCTAGTTCAATTGGTCCATGGGTGCTGAGTTTCTGTAGGAAGTCCGTCGTGTCGCGACAGAAGCTGGGCGTACCTTGTACGATGGGTTTCAAGATGCCCTCGATGTAGCCAGAGAGGTTCTCACACAGGGCCCCATTGCCTTAAACGATAGGACGGCCTGGTGTGTTGGCCTTGTGTATTTTTGGTAGGCAGTAGAGATCTCCAATGCGGGGAGCTTCAACCGACGTTATACACCAGATACATCGATGACATTTTTTTCCTTTGGACCCACGGCGAAGAATCACTGAAACGACTACACGATGACATCAATAAGTTCCATCCAACCATCAGACTCACCATGGACTACTCTCTCAAATCAGCTGCATTCTTGGACACACTCGTCTCCATCAAGGACGGTCACCTCAGCACTTCGCTTTACCACAAACCCACGGATAACCTCACGATGCTCCACTTCTCCAGCTTCCATTCTAAACACATTAAAGAAGCCAACCCCTATGGACAAGCTCTCCGTATACACGGGATCTGCTCAGACGAGGAGGAGCGTTACAGACGTTGAAAGATGCCCTCGTACGAACGGGATATGGCGCTCGACTCATCGATCGACAGTTCCAACGCGCCACAGCAAAAAACCGCACCGTCCTCCTCAGAAGACAAACATGGGACACAACCGACAGAATACCCTTCGTCGTCCAGTACTTTCCCGGAGCGGAGAAACTACGACATCTTCTTCACAACCTTCAACACGTCATCGATGAAGATGAACATCTTGCCAAGGTCATCCCCACACCCCCACTACTTGCCTTCAAACAACCACGCAACCTCAAACAAACCACTGTTTGCAGCAAACTACCCAGCCTTCAGAACAGTGACCACGACACCACACAATCCTGCCATGGCAATCTCTGCAAGACATGCCAGATCATCGACATGGATACTAACATTACACGTGAGAACACCACCCACCAGGTACGCGGTACATACTCGTGCGACTCGGCCAACGTTGTCTACCTCGTACGCTGCAGGAAAGGATGTCCCGAAGCGTGGTACATTGGCGAGACCGTGCAGACGCTGCGACAACGAATGAACGGACATCGTGCGACAATCACCAGGCAGGAATGTTCCCTTCCAGTCGGGGAACACTTCAGCAGTCAAGGGCATTCAGCCTCTGATCTCCGGGTAAGCGTTCTCCAAGGCGGCCTTCAGGACGTGCGACAACGCAGAATCGCCGAGCAGAAGCTTATAGCCAAGTTCCGCACACGAGTGCGGCCTCAACCGGGACCTGGGATTCATGTCGCATTACATTCATCCCCCACCATCTGGCCTGCGAAATCCTACCAACTGTCCTGGCTTGACACAATTCACACATCTTTAACCTGGGGTTACCCCATCTCTGGATCTGTAAAGATTTAATCACCTAATGCTCGCATTCCAAGCATTGTCTGGCATCTTAGAATCTGTCTATATAATATATATATATATATATGTTTCTGGAACATACCTCTTTATTCACTTGAGGAAGGAGCAGCGCTCCGAAAGCTAGTGACATCAAAACAAACCTGTTGGACTTTAACCTTGTGTTGTAAAACTTCTTACTGTGCTCACCCCAGTCCAACGCCGGCATCTCCACAACATAAAAATGAGGTACAGATGAAGAAAAAAAGCTACTAATGCAATTTGGAACAATATTTGTATCTTTCATAGCTGGTCTCTAGCAACTTTGATGAACTGATGCTTTAGCTGGAGTGGAGACCTTGCAAAAGCAGAGGATTCTCAATAAGTTGCGACGCTTCTTGTTGTTGAATTGCCAGGAAGTTGACACCCAGGTAAACCCGAAGTTGCAACAGGTTGGGGGAAGAACCCATCTCCCACTTTAAAGTTATATTATTTTGCCTGCGCAGTTGTTTTGCAGCTGGTTTGATGGCTTACATGGTATTTCTGATGGCGTCTGTTTCAGAACAGCTTCTGCTGTTATATTTCAAAAGTAGATAACAAACATAGCTGCCGTAGCCGTATGACCTGTTCCAAGTCCAAAGTCCTATTCCAAATATGGTGGTGTGTTAGACCAGTAAACATTGTGTTGTGGCTTTTCATGCCCTCAAAGTTTCAAATCACCATGGTATTTGAGTTTGGGGCATGGAACCATCACAATACAATGAAATGTCGATGAAACCCATTTTGTATTCATTAAGCAACCATTAGTTTTGATATCTCCATTGTCCTTTCTGTTGGCGGTTCATCCTTAATAAAAGGGATGTGTGAATTTCACAAATGTCTTGTGATTTGTCCATATTTTAATGAGGTCTTAGCTAATTAGACTGTGGGAGAAAACCAGAGCACCCAGACACGGGGAGAAAGTGCAAACTCGACACAGTCACCCAAGGTCGAAATTGAACCTGGGTCCCTGATGCTGTGAGACAGCAGTACTAACCACTGTGCTACTGTGCTGCCCTTTCTTTGAGTTGGTTTTCGCCTGACTTGCAATGCTTTTTGTATTTGTGTAATATGTTTTCGTTCGGGGTATAAAGCTGAATTTCACACTGATCCTTTACCTCCTGTCATTTAAACATCTGGCTTGGAGGCTAACTGGAATGATATTTGGTCTCCATGGGTTAAATCATGGGAAGAGATTACACAAATTAGGTTGTATTTTTTGTAAATGAGTGGTTTGCGTGATTTGATTAAAGTTTTCAAGATATTTAGAGGAACTTGTCGGGTAGATGGAGCAAAACCTTTCCCACTGGTTGGGGAATTTGAGATGGTTGGGTATAGTCTAAAACTTGAATGAAGGTTCAGGAATGATATGAGGGAATGAAAGAAGTTAGAAGTTTGGAATTCTCTTCCACAAATGGGAGTTAATGCTGCATTAATTGTTAATTTTAATTTTGTGATTGATGGATTTCTGTTTACCCAAGGCATTATGAAGCAAAAGTGAATATATAGAGTTTGCTTACAGATCAGTCAAGATTTCATTGAACTGAGGAATTGGCTCAAGGAGTGAAATAGCCTACTCTGGTTTCTATGTTCCTCAGTTTCTGCTCGATTGTGGAGTTTTTTTTCAGTGTAATTTGTACAAAATTGGCAAAATCTATGCAAAAGATTGTTGAATTTTAAGTGCAACTTTCCTTCAGTGCAAGGTTTTCTCCAGTTCTGAAGAAGCCAAATGGACTTTAAATGTTTACTTAGTTTCTCTCTCCACAGGTAGTGCCAGACCTGCTGAGTTTAATCAGCATTTTCTGTTTTTATTTCAGATTTCTAGTATCTATATTATGTTGCCTTTACTTATTTGAAATGCTTCTTTTTGTGATAAACCCTTTGTCAGCTGTATTGCTGAAACTGTACTGCAATATTTCCCGGAAACCTTTTTTTAAACGCAGCCACGTTTTTGTTCTAAATTGCATTCTGAATACTATCCATTTGTGCAGCTTCATGGCAAGTTTAAAGTTTGGTAATACGCAAATGGAGTTGAGCAGGAACTAAAGCTAAATAAACATGTCCCTAAACTCGCAGAATTTTTGGCATGACTTCAGTTTGGATTGCTGATTGATAGCATCCAAAGCAGAAAATCTAACTCCCCAGTACAGTGAATTAGTTCAGGATTAATTCATCCCTTATTTCATTTTTTTCTTTCCTCTCCTAGCTTCAAGAAAATCAGGATGAAATCGAAAATATGATGAATGCCATTTTTAAAGGAGTGTTTGTACATCGATACCGGTAAGAGCTTCAAGTTGTGCACTTTTGCATGCTGTGGCCTGCGGCAAAGAGAAATTCTGCCATGTGTGTTGGATTGTTTTACTGTGGTCGTGTTTTTTTTTCCCCCTCAGTGACGCAATCTCTGAGATAAGAGCAGTCTGCATTGAAGAGATAGGGGTATGGATGAAAATGTATAGCGATGCCTTCTTAAATGACAGTTATTTGAAGTATGTGGGGTGGACCATGCATGATAAGGTAATTAGATCATTGTTTTTGTAAATGTTTAATGTGCAGATATGTAGGAACTATAGAAGCTTGATTGAATTTTTCTTTTAATGATCTTGTATGTGAAGCGTGGAACAAAAAGTGTATGTGAACACCAGATCTTACCAATTCATGAGTACAAATCTGTAGAATTTTGGAATCTGGAGTGGGGATGGGGAGCCAGTCAGGAGGAGTGATATACATTATTTTGTAGAAAAATCCTATTAATTTTCCTGGTGTTGAGAAAATACTTTTTCTCCCTTCACACCCACCTGCCACCCCTTCGTTTTCCAGTTGTATGCTCTAATTTTCTGTTTTGTGTTTCAGCAAGGGGAAGTGAGGCTAAAATGTTTAACAGCCCTGCAAGGTCTATATTACAACAGAGAGCTCATTCCTAAACTTGAACTTTTTACAAGTCGTTTCAAGGTTAGTTCATTTTAAATTGTGTATTACTAGAGTCATTGATCTAGATTAGTAAATTGTATCTTGGTATGTTGGTATGCGTAAACTAAAAACCTATTAGTGGCATGCACTTTCAGTCGACAACCTTTCTTACTGTTTTTCTGCACTATTCTGTTAATTTTGTTCTCCATTATAAATTATTGATGCTCATAATGGTACATGCTTATGTACTACCATACTGTACTCGGTGCTTATCATCCATCTGCCTAGTTTCTCACCGTACTCCAAAGAATTGAATGAAAACCTAAATAAAACTTCTCAAACAATGTATATTTAACAATGTTAATCTGAAATATGTACATCATTGTTCTTTCATGCTCCGCATTCGGTGCTGAAAGATACCAGTGTCTCACGCAATGCTCCCAAGATCATGTTGCCTTCCGTACAGTGCTGACATTACTTTGGCACAACTCTTCATGTCACTGCTAAAATGTCACTTTCTCTTCTGTGCCCACTTAATTCCCCAGCAAGCCAGTGCTGCCAAATCCAAGGTTCTTGCCTTTGTTAAAACCACAGTGTGGTGCTATGAAAGTTAATATTCTTCTTGCCTGTCACCATTGGAGCTTCATATTCCTGCCTCTAATCTGCCCTCATTGCCTATTTTCTTGTGCACAGATCTTTGTAAAAGCTCGGGTAAAAATTCAAATACGAATCGTTAATAATCAAGATCTCTTATTTCTGTTAAATAAGACGTATATGAGCAGAATTAGGCCACTCGGCCCATCGTGTCTGCTCCGCCATTCAATCATGGCTGATATTTTTCTCATCCCTATTCTCCGGCCTTCTCCGCATTACCCCTGATCCACATATTAATCAAAAACCTATATATCTCTGTCTTAAAGACGCTCAGAGATTTGACCTCCACAGCCTTTTGTGGCAGAGCTCCACAGGTTCACCACCCTCTGGCTGAAGAAATTCCTCCTCATCTTTGTTTTACAGGATTGTCCCTTTCGTCTGAGATTGTGTCCTGTGGTTCTAGTTATTCCAACAAGTGGAAATATCCTCTCCACGTCCACTCTATCCATGCCTCGCAGTATCCTGTAAGTTTCAATAAGATCCCCCCTCATCCTTCTAAACTCCAACGAGTACAGACCCAGAGCCCTGAACCGTTCCTCATACGACAAGTCCTACTGCAGCCCCCGATTCCTCAATATTACCTGTCCCTCTACAGATCTTTGTATCATCTGCAAACTTAGCAACAGTGCCTTCAGTTCCTTCTGTGTGAAATGGTGTGAAAATAAATTCAGCAACTATAGTCGAGTCAATTTAACCTTGGTGGTGGGAAATCGAATAGAAATGATAATGGGCACAAATTTGACGGTCACTTTGAACAAGGTTAGATTAATTAAGGAAAGCTAACACTGATTTATTCAAGCTAACTTGTGCTGAACTCATTTGATTGTTTTTTTTTGATGCAACAGTTAATGAGGATCATGTTGTTCATGTGGTATATATAGACTTAATTTGATAAGGTGCCACCTAATAGGCTTGCCAGCAATTTTGAAGCCCATGAAATGAAAGCAACAGTGGCAATATGAATACAAAGTTGACTGAGTGTCAGGAAATCAAGTCGAGGTAAATGACTGCTTTTAGGTCTGGCCGAGCTTGTGCAATGCTGTTTCCAAGGGATGAGAACGAGCACTGCTTTTCTTTATGAACTCATGATGTGGGGTGTATAGGGCACAATTTCAAAACTTGCAAATGGTACAAAATTTGCAAGTATTATGAACTGAGGAAGACGCTGTTAGAGTTCAAGAGGACGGAGGTTGGTGGAATGTGCAGACGAGTGGCAGATGGAATTTAATGTCGGGAAATGTGAAGTGATTCATTTTGATGGGAAGAATTATCCAAGGTACTGTGACATAATGGGTGCAATTCTGAAGTGTGTGCAGGAACAGAGGGACCTGGGATTTCTGTAGAAAAATAATTGAAGGTGGCAGGGCAGGTTTAGAAAGTAGTTTAAAAGGTGTATGGGATCCTGGGCTTGACAAATAAAGGCAAATAAATGTTAAGAAAATAACTAAAAAGTTACAACAAACCTTTTTAAAACATTGGTTCGGCCTCAACTGGAATATTGTGTTACTGTGTGGATACTGCAGGTTAGAAAAGATGTGAAAGTTTTTAGAGAAGGTTCAGCAAATATTTGAAACTGATTTCAGGGCTGAGGGACTTGTTTCAGGGATAAATTGGGTGAAGCTGGAGTTCTTTCATAGAATAGAATCCCAACAATGCAGAAGGAGACCATTTGGCCCATTAAGTGTGCACTGACTCTGAAATAGCACCCCAATGCAGCCCCATTCTCGCACCATATTCCCGTAACCCCACCTACTAAGAGGCAATTTAGCAGGCGAATCACCTAACCTGTACATCTTTGGACTGTGGGAGGAAACCGGAGCACCCAGAGGAAAACCCACATCGACATGGGGAGAACGTACAGACTCTACATGAACCCAGTTCCCTGGAGATCTCAGTGCTAACCGCCTTCCTTGAGAAAGAAAGTTAAGAGGAGATTTGGTATAAGTTCATAAAGATCGACACAGAGTAAATTGAGAGACATTGTTGGCTTTGAACAATGGGTCGAGAACCAGAGGGGACAGATTTAAAATGATTTAAAAAAAAAATGAACAGGGACATGAGAAAACATGTTTTTAAGCAGCAAGTGGTTAGGATCTAGAATGGACTGCCTGAGAGGGTGGTAGAAGCAAATTCAAAGGGGATTGGATAAGCATCTGAGCATTAAAGATGAAGATTTTAAAAAAATTGTTGGGTTGTGGGGAAAGGGGAGGGAGGGGTGAAACTAGCTGAATTGCTGTTGCAAATGGCAGCCTTCTGTGAAGTAACAATTCTATGATTCTGTGGTTTTCACAGAAGAGCAGTCACCGAAATTAGATGCCAAAATAATGCTCAAAATCCTAAAATGCCCTGTCATAAAATTGGAGTTGGACACATTTGATTCCCACAAATCGAATTTGCATGCCATTTAAAATCTTGTGATTGTGAATGCTATAAAGGTAGATTTTTGAAAAGAAACTTGTATAGTAATGTTGATAGTGTGATAATAAATTCGCTACTAGTCTTTAATGACTAGTTGATGTCTGTGAAAGTGGTAAATAGTTGGAACATTCACCAACCAGTCAATCATTATTTATATACAGTGACTACCCCAGAGTTAGATATTGAAGACTTAATTCTCAAATAACCTGCAGTGAAAGCTACTCATGTAACTTCTTTTGAGACTTGTCTATATTAATAAACTATATTTTCTTTTTAGGATAGAATTGTTTCCATGACTCTAGATAAAGAATATGAAGTTGCTGTGCAAGCAATAAAGCTTCTTACTCTTGTTCTGCAGTAAGTAGCAGTTGTTATACTTTTCTTCACCAAGTTTGGTCATGTGGCCTATCATAATCTTTTATCAGTAATCGGATGTTAATAATATACTGGCATTTGAGATGCACCATTTCACTAACTCCATCGGGTTGGAACATTTCAGAATCAATTTCATGCTCATCAGATAAACTAACCTTTTATATATGTCTCATTAAGTCTTTTGTATCCCAAATATATGCATTTTTTTTACGGGGCAGCATGGTGGCGCAAGTGGTTAGCACAGTCGCCTTACAGCGCCGAGGTCCCAGGTTTGATCCCGGCTCTGGGTCACTGTCCATGTGGAGTTTGCACATTCTCCCCGTGTTTGCGTGGGTTTCGTCCCCACAACCCAAAAAGATGTGCAGGGTAGGTGGATTGGCCATGCTAAATTGGACCTCAATTGGAAAAAATGAATTGGATACTGTTTTATAAAAATAAAAAAATAATTAAAAAAAAAAAATGTATTTCTTTACGACTTGGAAATAACCCTGAATTATTCTATTCTTGTCAAGTTAGTTATGTCAGTCTGGCCATTGCACTTGAATCATACCCATCTATATTTATTATACAAATGCTTACCTTTCAAGGTAAAGTAGCATTATGCATACAACTCCATTCTGCTTGGAGCCCATTCAGTTTTTGCTTATTGGTTATTATGTTGCTTCATGCAAGCAGAATCAATTTCAAGTTTCAAAAAGGTTTCTGACCTTTTAAAAGTTGTACAAGTTAATAGTATTTTTAGCATGCATTTTCAGACTTGTTGAGATTGCTTATTGAGGCTCGCTACAACACCCTCCCCCCTTTCTCAGTTACAAAATAACAGAAGCTATCCCTTTATTGATATCTCAGGACTTTCTCTTCTCACTGGGCGGCACGGTAGCACAGTGGTTAGCACAGTCGCTTTGCAGCGCCAGGGTTCCGGGTTCAATTCCCACTTGGGTCATTGTCTGTGTCTGTGCGGAGTCTGCACATTCTCCCCATGTCTGTGTGGGTTTCCTTCGGGTAGTCCGGTTTCCTCCCACAAGTCCCGAAAGACGTGCTTGTTCGGTGAATTGGACATTCTGAATTCTCCCTCAGTGTACCCGAACTGGCACCTTAATGATGCAACTAGGGGATTTTCTCAGTAACTTCATTGCAACGTTAATGGAAGCCTACTTGTGACACTAATAAAGATTATTATTATTATTATTCAACTGTGCAGTATAGTCTTACCCATTGTAAAAGCCATACACGCGTTCTCATTATTCACACCACACACATGCTTGAGATTTCTCTCTCTCTCCCAGGCCATAACCAATTCTGCTCTTCAAACCCTCAGAACTACTCATTACAACCTCCTCTCCGATATCCCACATTGCTAAACCTCTGTACTTTAAATGCACAGCCAAACTTTCAAACAAAGTCATAATCAAAATCTTTGATGCAAATAATTTTATATTCATGGGAACTATGGGCTAGATTTTGTGGAGTCAATAGGCAGCCAAGTCTGGATTTTTGGATTCTCAGTGCCCCAAGTTTCACCAGTGCAGGGTACCTCCATACACCCTCCTGGCCCTTCATAGCTTCCATGACAGCCTACGTACCTCCATATGCGCACACACCCATATATCCTCCATGTCAACCTAGGCCCCTCCACGCACACTCCATGGTGCCTTATACCTGTCATGCCAACTTCCGTCACTTTTGTGTCCATTCACCCAGTATAAACTCTGTACAGAACCACTGAACCCTATAGAATCATAGAATCTCTACAGTGCAGAAGGAGACCATTCAGCCCATCGGGTCTATACCGGCCCTTGGACAGAGCACCTTACTTTAGCCCACGCCTCCACCCTATCCCACAAACCCCTTCCTAACCTTTTGGACACTAAGGGGAAATTTTGCATGGCCAATTCACCTAACCGGCACATCTTCGGACCGTGGGAGGAACTGGAGCACACGGAGGAAACCCACGCATACACTGGGAGGAAGTGCAAACTCCACACAGCCAGTCACTCGAGGCTGGAATTGAACCTGAACCTTGGAGTTGTGAGGCAGCAGTTCGCTAACCACTGTGCCACCATGCCGTTTAAATAAAATATTAAGTAAAAGGAAACATTCATAGCTTTCTACTTTCTTTGAAGAAAATGCTTTTTCCACAGCGTTTAAAAAATGTCATTCATCTAGACCATTTGAAGTATCAATAGCTGAAACTGCAAGCACTTGATACATATTTTTCTTGCATAAATAAAAACGGTGCCATGTACAGAATAGGTCGCAGAGAAAGAGCTGTAATTGAAGCATTGGTTTCCCTGGAGCTTTTTGTATAGCCGATCAATGTCTGGTGTCTCAGCAAAGCCTCATCGTGCACTCTTGGCTGAGGCATCCATTGTTCTGTTTGAAAAATGCACCAAATAAACCATTGCTTGATTGCTAACTGTTTCTCTGTCCACAAGGGCGCTGCAGTGGCACAGTGGTTAGCACTGCTGCCTCAAAACGTTGGGACCCAGGTTCGATTTCGACCTTGGGTGACGATCTGTGTGGAGTTTGCACGTTATCCCCGTGGCTGCGTATGTTTCTCCGGGTGTACCCATTTCGTCGCACATTCCAAAGATGTGCAAGCTAGGTGGATTGGCCACGCCAAAAGAATAAGTGAGGCTACGGGGATAGGGTGTAGGTCTGGGTCGGGTGTAATTTTGGTGGATCGGCGCAGACTTGATTGGCCAAATGGAATCCTGCACTGTAGGGATTCTATAAGATAGAGATGTGAAGTATTTGCAGTTTCAGTGATTGATACTTTAGAGGGTCCAGATGATTGATACTTTCTAAGGCTATATTAAAAGCAATTATTCTGTTCCGGGTGCGGCAATGCAGAGCTAGGTCGCATATTCGGTAGCTCCCGCTTGGAACGGACTTTTGGGCTCTTTTACAGGGCCCCCACGGCATTTGTTTGACATTTCCCGGTGTGGGAAGAAGGCTGCAGCATTCCCCTGACAGTGTCCCCCAGGAATGTTATGTCTTTTGGCTACCAGACCCGGCAGAAACAGTGAAAGATTTGGCTTGAGCTGCAGGAATAGACAAAGGCCTCTTCCAGCATGCAGGCGGGGGAAGGGCAAGCTTAAAGCTGCAATCTGACTTGACTATCAAAGGTGAATTTTAGCAGCAGAGGGAACAACTGTGAAAAGATCTACCAAAGCCATTGAAGAAGCAGGGACGAGGCTTCCGGTGGCGGCCATGGAGGAGTAGGTCGCGCATTAGGCAGCTCCCGTCTGGAACGGACTCTCAGACCTTTTTCAGGAGTTTCCATAGACTTTTTGGGGCAGACTGGTGAAGCGAACACTGCCAAAAGGATTCCCTCTCGACTTCCGGTTGCGGCTATGCGGAGCTAAGCCGCACGATTCGGCAGCTCCCGCTACCACGGACTTTCGGGCTCATTAGAGGAGCCCCAACGGAACTTTTTTTTTTTGATGCAACCCGTGGGGAAGGGAAGAGAGAGGTCCCCCTCCAACTTCTATGAAACGGACCAGAAGTGTAACGGCCAAAGGAGCGGCACTGGAGCAACGGGAGAAGCGAGGGAAAGAAAACAAAATGGTGGCGGCCAGGGACAAAGGGGAGCTGCAGGAGTTCATCAAGCGCTGCTTCGAGGAGCAGTGCGAGGAGATGCGCAAGGAGATGTTGGCGCCTATGCTTTCGGCAATTGAAGGACTCGGGATCACCCAGAAGGCCCACGAAGCTAAGATCCAGGAGGTACAGAAAAGAGTCAGTCAGAACGAGGACGAGCTCGTGGGCCTGGCGGTGAGAGTGGAGCAGAACGAGGCGCTACACGAGGTCGGCGGGAAGACTCGAAGACCTGGAGAACAGGTCGAGGAGAAGGAATCTGCGAATCCTGGGTCTCCCTGAGGGAGTGGAGGGGGCTGATGCCGGGGCATACGCGAGCACGATGCTCGAGGCGATGATGGGCACGTAGGCCCCTTCGAGGCCGCTGGAGTTGGACGGGGCACATCGGGTGCTGGCGAAGAAGCCCCAGGCAAATGAGCCGCCAAGGGCGATGGTGGTGAGGTTCCACCGGTTCACGGACAGAGAGTGGGTCCTGAGATGGGCCAAGAAGGAGCGGAGCAGTAAGTGGGACAATGCAGAGATCCGAATATACCCGGACTGGAGCACGGAGGTTGCAAAGCGGAGAGCGGGCTTTGGAAAGCGCGGGGTGTTTTCCCGCGTGCGGGAAGGGGAACGAAGGAATGCATATGGATTGGGGGACACCCACGCGGGGAGGTCAATGGGACGGCGGGGGAAGCCGGGGTCAGCAGGCGTCAGCTGACTTACGGGAGTGACATGGGGGAGCAAAAAAGCTAGACGGGGGTCTAGGGGGGGGGGGGGGGGGGGGGAGAAGGGTTGCTGCTGCACTGGCCGAAAGGGAATGGGACACAGAAGAGGTGGTCGAGACGGGGGTCCCCCCCAATGGGGGACTGGAGGGTGAGGGAGGCGTGGACATGAAAAGGAGATGGCTAGTCGGCGGGGGGGGGGGGGTGAGAGCACCTCCAATCCGGCTGATAACGTGGAATGTGAGTGGCCTGAATGGGCCGGTGAAGAGGGCTCGAGTGTGCGCGCACTTAAAGGGATGAAGGCGGACGTGGCCATGCTCGAAGAGAGACACCTGAAGGTGGCGGACCAGGTCAGGCTAAGAAAGGGATGGGTAGGACAGGTATTCCACTCGGGACTGGACGCGAAGAATAGAGAGGTGGCAATAATGGTGGGAAAGCGGGTGTCATTTGAGGTCAGGACTATTGTAGCGGACAATGGAGGGCGATATGTAATGGTGAGCGGTAGGCTGCAAGGGCCGTGGGTGGTGTTGGTAAACGTATACGCCCTGAACTGGGATGATGCAGGATTCATGAAGCGCATGTTGGGGCGCATTCCGGACCTGGAGATAGGAGGCCTGATAATGGGAGGGGACTTCAATACAGTGTTGGATCCAGCACTGGACCGCTCCAAATCAAGGACTGGAAAGAGGCCGGCGGCGGCTAAAGTACTTAGTGGGTTTATGGATCAGATGGGGGGAGTGGACCCATGGCGGTTTGCAAGGCCGCAGGCCAGGGAATTTTCTTTCTTCTCCCATGTACACAAAGCCTACTCCCGGGTAGAATTCTTTGTTCTGGGTAGGGCGCTCATCCCGAGGGTGGAGGGACGGGGTATTCGGCTATAGCCGTTTCGGACCATGCCCCGCACTGGGTGGAACTGGAGCTGGGAGAGGAGAGGGACCAACGCCTGTTGTGGCGGCTGGATGTGGGACTGCTGGCGGACGAGGTGGTGTGTGGGAAGGTGAGGGGGTGTATCGAAAGGTACTTGGAGGCCAACGACAACGGGGAGGTGCGGGTGGGGGTGGTATGGGAGGCATTGAAGGCGGTGATCGGGGGAGAGCTAATTTCCATTCGGGCTCATAGGGAGAAGACAGAGTGTATGGAAAGGGAGAGGTTAGTGGGGGAGATTTTGAGAGTGGACAGGTGATACGCAGAGGCCCCGGAGGAAAGATTACTTGGGGAAAGACGACCGCTCCAGACGGAGTTTGAACTGTTGACCACAGGGAAGGCGGAGGCACAGTGGAGGAAAGCGCAGGGGGCGACCTACGAGTATGGGGAAAAGGCTAGTCGGATGCTGGCACACCAGCTCCGTAAGAGGATGGCAGCGAGGGAAATAGGGGGAGTCAAAGATGGAAGGGGAGCCACGGTTCGGAGTGCGACGAAAATAAACGAGGTATTCAAGGCCTTTTATGAAGAGCTGTACAGATCCCAGCCCACAGCGGGTGAAGAGGGGATGAGACGATTCCTAGATCAGCTGAGATTCCCGAGGGTGGAGGAGCAAGAGGTGGCTGGTTTGGGGGCACCAATTGGGTTGGAGGAGCTGAGCAAGGGTTTGGGGAGCATGCAGGCGGGGAAGGCCCCAGGACCGGATGGGCTCCCGGTGGAGTTCTACAGGAAGTATGTAGACCTGTTGGCCCCGTTACTAGTGAGGACCTTTAACAAGGCAAGAGAGGAGGGGACCCTGCCCCCGACAATGTCGGAAGCGACAATTTCTTTGATCCTAAAGCGGGACAAGGGCCCACTGCAATGTGGATCGTACAGGCCGATCTCGCTCCTCAATGTGGGTGCAAAGTTGCTGGCAAAAGTGCTGGCCATGAGGATCGAGGACTGTGTCCCGGGGGTAATCCACGAGGACCAGACGGGATTTGTAAAGGGCAGGCAACTAAACACCAATGTGCGGCGGCTCTTAAACGTGATAATGATGCCATCGGAGGAGGGAGAGGCTGAGATAGTGGCAGCTATGGATGCGGAGAAGGCCTTTGACCGAGTAGAGTGGGAATACCTCTGAGAGGTGCTGCGTAGGTTTGGGTTCGGGGGAGGATTTATCAGTTTGGTTAAGCTCCTTTACAGAGCCCCGGTGGCGAGTGTAGTGACGGACCGGCGGAGGTCGGAGTACTTTCTGTTGTACCGAGGAACGAGGCAGGGGTGCCCCCTGTCCCCCCTGTTGTTCGCATTGGCGATCGAACCATTGGCCATGTCATTGAGGGAGTCTAATAAATGGAGGGGGGTGGTCCGAGGGGGAGAAGAGCATCGGGTGTCGCTATATGCGGATGACCTGTTGCTGTACGTGGCGGATCCAATGGAGGGGATGGTGGAGGTCATGCAGACTCTAAGCGAGTTTCGGGAGTTTTCGGGCTATAAGCTCAATGTAGGGAAGAGTGAGCTCTTTGTATTACAGGCGGGGGACCAAGAAAGAGGGAAAGGGGACCTACCGCTGAGGAGGGCGGAGGGGAGCTTTCGGTATCTGGGGATCCAGATAGCCAGGAGTTGGGGGACCCTACATAAACTGAATCTGACGAGGTTGGTGGAGCAAATGGAGGAGGATTTCAAAAGATGGGACATGTTACCGCTCTCGCTGGCGGGTAGAGTGCAGTCTAAATGGTGGTCCTTCCGAGGTTTCTGTTTGTGTTTCAGTGCCTTCCCATCGTGATCACTAAGGCCTTTTTTAAGAGAGTAGGCAGGAGTATTATGGGGTTTGTGTGGGCGAATAAGACCCCGAGAGTAAGGAGAGGGTTCCTGGAACGCAGTAGGGACCGAGGAGGGTTGCCGCTACCAAACCTGGGGAGCTACTACTGGGCAGCAAATGTGGCGATGATCCGCAAGTGGGTTATGGAGGGAGAGGGGGCGGCATGGAAGAGGATGGAGATGGCGTCCTGTAAAGGAACGAGCCTGGGGGCGTTGGTGACGGCACCGCTGCCACTCTCGCCGACAAAGTATACCACGGGCCCGGTGGTGGCGGCAGCGCTGCTCCGAAAGCTAGTGACATCGAAACAAACCTGTTGGACTTTAACCTGGTGTTGTAAGACTTCGTACTGTGCTCACCCCAGTCCAACGCCGGCATCTCCACACAATGGGTATGGAGATTATGGGGCAATATGGGGGCTCGGTAGAGGGGCAGAGTTTGACATGGAGGGCATGAGGAATCATGGAGGGTGGTTGAGGGAGGTGGGGGGGGGGGGGCACGGGGAGGAGCCACGGGTTAGCATGGGAAGTGTGTGGGTGAAGGCCTTTTCGTTTATTTAAGTCCCAGAGCACTAAGGTGGGATTTTCAACCAGCCTGCATTAGTACTTGGCCGCCCTGTAGCTCCAGAAGGCTGTACAGAGCCGGGAAATTTCCCATATCCTGCCACCTACCTTTAGGATGACATGCAGCCCCATTTGTGCTATTTTTGTGCATGCTACATGTGCATAGAATTACATAGCATATACAGCATTGAAACAGGCTAATCCTACCTAGTCTTTGCTGTATTCATTCTCACACTGGATCTCATCCCATTGCATTGGTTCATCTCCGCTTTGCAGCACACTTTTCCATTTTCCTCTGATGTACTTGTATGATTTCCTTTTGGAAGCACCTAAATGTCATGATAGGGAGATGCTAGGAACTTTGGTCCAAGATGTAGAAGGCATTTTGGGGGCTAAAAAGACTGCTAGGAACAGCTTCAGAAGGTTAGGCCCACAACCTGAGTTGCCTTGTCCCATTCACACTTAACCTCATTAGTGGGAATACACAGGATGATCCACTCAAGATTTATTGTCATTTGGGACAACCTTATTTGACCAGCCATCAGCCCATCACAGAGTCTGATGACCGATTTGTCAATGGAATGTTAGTTGCATATAAATGGCATAGCTATGTTCTTTTGTCTAAACTGGAGTGGGCAATCAGCCAAGATAACAAGAATAGAATCAAGTCTGACCATCTTGGGGGATAACCTTTGTTTGAAGGGGTGGACAGAGCTTAGAAAGAAGAAATGCTGTTTGGTATAGTTACAGAGAAGGCTGTAGAATCAACCAGAGAGGTCATGAAAGTTGCCACCGAGGCAGACTTGGAAAAAAGATTCTGAACAAAGGTCCCTAACGGAGTAAAAGTGCTTCGTAAATGCAAGTATTGCCTTTGTGTGTTTGTGAAAGTGGAACAAGGGCTTTTTTCTTTTATCGTTCCAGGAACGAATCGATCTTTCTGCGCTACATTAAATCTTTAAAAAGTTATGGCCTCTGGTCCTACCTCTTAATCTCTGTTCAGGACTGACCAGGAGGCCATAATACATTTGAATCATTCTCTGGTGGTGAGTTCCACAATCTAGATACCCATTGAGTAAAGGCATTTTCTCAAATTACTCTCTTGGATTTACCAGTAACCAGTAATTCTCTCCAAATCCACTTGTTTAGTTTGTTCATTATTTTAAAGTTCTGCTATCAGGTCATCTCTAACTTTTCTCTTTTAAAAAAAAAAAAAAATGAAAATAAACCCAACCTGCATTCGTCTTTAGTTTTCTTCCCCATGCCTCATTGCATTTGAGAGAGACCGAGCACATGCTTACATCCATTTTTATGGCTAGGTTTTCCTGGAACAGATCACCAATCTCATCAGAGGCTATGATCAAGATACTCTCCCACTTGTGTCTGCCATAGGCGCATTTATAGCTAACCTGCATTGCAACTATATATTTTTTTAATTGATTTAATTCTAGTTCCCTTTATTTGTAAACTGTAATTACGTGAGGACTTCTAAAAATACAGTTTTGGTCCGTTAAGTTTTAATTAACTTCTCCAACATATACTTAAAGATGGTTTTCGTTCTTAACAGCATCTCAAATCTCAAATACCACCGCAATAATAGATAGCTAAACAACCATAGCAAATGTGCACAAAATCAAGGAATTTCAGCCAAAAGCAGTATTAACTCTCATTTTTCTGTAATCAAACCGTAGTTTGGTTTATTCAGTGTGAATCATAGTTGTGGCACTTCCACCTTTTGAGTCTGAAGGTTGTGTTCAAGCCCACCCTCAGAAACTGGAGCACAGAATCTAGGATGGCACTCCACTGTTCAAGGTGTCATCTTTTGAATGAGATGAGAAGTTGAGGCCTTGTAGCCCCTTAAGGTGTATGTTTTCAGAAAAAAAACATGTTACCATGTCTGACCTGTTTACCAACATTGTAATAGCGATTGCATTGAAAAGTCCTTTAGTATCTGTGAAACTCTTAGAGAGAGATCTTAAAGGAGCATTATTGTTCTTAAAATCCGTATCTCATATTTGCACATTTCCTATAAAATAGAACTTCTCTGATTCATTGAGCAATGCCTTGAGAGATTTCTAGCCAGCAATGTAATAATAATAATCGCTTATTGTCACAAATAGGCTTCAATGAAGTTAGTGTGAAAAGCCGTTAGCCACCACGTTCTGGCGCCTGTTCGGGGAGGCCGGTATGGGAATTGAACTCGCGCTGCTGGCATTGTTCTGCATTACAAGCCCCAATGTACTGTTCTATTATGTTCTATGTAATGTGTGCAGTTAAAAAAATATTAATTTGAACAGCCACATTTCATTCACCGAGCCACGCACTAAACAGTTTATAATTGTGCAAGATAAAATGAGATAATGATGTGCCTAATATATAGCTTTGCCAGTAATTATACTGTTGTCAATGTAATCTAATACCAATTTTGGCTGGAATATTGAGAAGAAAATGGAAGCTTTTTCCTAAATTTAGACTTTTACACTCTGTTATGTTTCCAATTATAGGGGTAGCGATGATGTCCTTACCTCGGAGGACTGTGAAAATGTTTATCATTTGGTTTACTCAGCTCATCGACCAGTTGCTGTGGCAGCAGGAGAATTTCTTTACAAAAAGTAAGGACCAAAATCAATTTGGAAGTATGTATAAGGGGAATAATTTCTCAATCTCTGTCATCATATATTGTTTTCTCATCAAGACTGTTAGAATTGCAGAATAAAATTGCAATTATAAGATATTCACTTTGATTAAATATTGTTACCGTTTAACTAAATCTTGATCATATGTTTTCTTAATTATTTAATAGACATTCACATTATCTGCATACGCATTGTTTACAATGTGTAAATGATTCAAGATTGATAGCTCATAATTTTACAAAGGAGTTATTAGAACGGAGCATAAATTCACCTGTGCACAAACCTGGGGAGAACAGAGGGACCTTGATTTCAAGCTCGCCAAAAGTGTAAATAATGAATTAAATCATGAATGTTCTATCATTGCAGCCAACATCCCTTATAATAGGGTGACTTTGGAACTTCAGATTGTTTGCCTGTGTCCCTGGCAAGAATTTGTGCTGTGCTGTCTGAGTGGTTCATGTACCTTTAGGTTCTACATTGTCCTTAAGTTTGATTAATAGAATAATATTAATCTAGCAGGGAAATGTAGCTCCATATTAATTTTGTGTTGCATTTGTTTTTTAATTTAGTCCAAATATAAATTTCTGATATAAAAGTTGGAAAATCAATTTTTTTGTTGTATTTGCATTTGTATTTTGTTGTAAGTTGCAGGGTCACTGGTTGTGTTGCACCAGTTCAGTGTGTTTTTTTTGCCTATTCTGGTTTCTTATGTTTAGTCAATCACTGCTTACAGAATGATGCCCAGTTAGTTCTTGAACAAAAGCACAGATTCCATTGTGTCCTTTGGAGAATGTTATGTAATGGTTAATTATGCAGCACAGAAACGTGCACATGCTCAGACGGTTAGCTTTTTGGTGATATCTTCATGCTAAAATTGACAGGTTGACATTTTTGTGTTGATGTGTATTGACTAACAGCAAACCTGTAAGTCATATTCCTTGATCTTCGTAGTTACAGCATTGCTATCTGAAGTAGAAAAATACTTGTGAATGCTTCAGATTTGCACATTTACAAGTTGCCAAACCATTTCAGTACTCAGATTTTCTGGAACTACGGTAATTGCTCTGACAGATGTTGCATTTTTCTATTAATTGGTCAGACAAACAAATGAGCTTGTTAGCCCTTGTCCTTTTGTTACAGTCCCTGTTAATGTTATAACTGGACGGGAAGATCCCAGAATGGACCCAGGCTCAAAAGACAAACTACTTTGTTAAAAAATAAAATGTGGAGGAACTGCTTTTACACAAACTCCGAGATTCAGCTATTAATTTTCAAAGTTACTTCAACAAAGGGCAGCATGGTAGCATCGTGGATAGCACAATTGCTTCACGGCTCGAGGGTCCCAGGTTCGATTCCGGCTTAGGTCACTGTCTGTGCGGAGTCTGCACATCCTCCCCGTGTGTGCGTGGGTTTCCTCCGGGTGCTCCGGTTTCCTCCCACAGTTCAAAGATGTGCAGGTTAGGTGGATTGGCCATGATAAATTGCCCTTAGTGTCCAAAATTGCCCTTAGTGTTGGGTGGGGTTACTGGATTATGGGGATAGGGGGGAGGTGTTGACCTTGGACGCTCTTTCTAAGAGCCGGTGCAGACTCGATGGGCCGAATGGCCTCCTTCTGCACTGTAAATTCTATGATAATCTATGAACTTAACTCACGTTCCACAGGCTGTAGTAAAATCTCACAAACCTGAAAATCACTTCAGATGTCTTTCTGGTGTTTCAGCCTTCCTCTAAACTCTCTCTGTTTTTACTGAACAGTGCTCTGCTCTAGTACCTTTAACATCAGACTTCTTGGAAACATTTCTTCGTTTCTCTAGTTTCCTTAATTAGCTGCTCTTCAGATTATTGCATTTGTTTTCTTAACCATTACTTCATGGCATGGCATTTCTTCCAAGAAAGCAGAAAGAAATGTTTCCTCTCTAGCCTTCTGAACCAACTACTTCTCGCAGAGCTTTGAGAGCTGCCTTGTCTCACTCAACCTATCTCCAACTGCCCACAAATTAGCTAAACTAAATCTTAAATGCTTCTCGACCTTACAAGGCCCCAGTCTCTAAGGAACACCCATATGCTTTTGCCATTATTCACAGCACAGCCCTCTCTAAGCACAACTGAAACACAGTTGGAATGTAACCAACATTTGTCCAGATTGAATCTAACTGTAGGCTTTACCCTTCCAGGTTTAGAAGCATTAAATTCAATCCACTTAGAACTATGCCTTACTTCAAATGTTTACCAATACAAATATAAATCCCTTAAAACTACCTTTATTTTCCTAACTCTTTGAATGCTACAAGTGCCCTTAGTTGACAAGTCATTGAGTGGAGAGTGTGGTGGCGATTTGGCACAATTTAAGTATGTGTCACGATCTTCAAGTTTGTCTTTGAGTGCTATCAGATTTATCTCATCATCTTTAAAGGTTTCTTTCCAGTGCCCAGACGTATTGCCCACATTATTAATTATAAAGCATACCTTGCAGTACCATGGCACTTGCCAAAATCGCTAATCAAATGATTTATTTGTGCCAAATGATTATTTTCAAATAATTCAGATAATTTGAATAGGTCCTTCAGTGTGCATTGTTGCTTCCCTAGCTCTTGTGATCTTGACATTCAGCTGGTTTGTTGAACTTTTTCAACTCTCCCAACCTGCTCCTATGTGTCTCCGACCCTGCTACTGCTTTTCCTCTCTACCTTTCTCTGAAGCACCAATTTGTCAACTTTCATGTGCTATCAGTTTGCTAAGATAAGCTACTATGCTGTTGTAATCACAGCTGGATATATCTGGTTGAGTTAACACCTGGTAATACAGCACCAATAGTCATCTTAAGATACCAACTGCTGAGCTTCTTTGAGCAATTATTGGGGAAAACTACTTGGAAGAAAATCTCACAATCAAATAGGTTTTGTTAGCGAAATAACTATTTATTGAAATGGGTTTCACTGCACTTGAATCATTTATAATCTTTGTTAAGTTCTCAGCATATTTGTATCCCAATCAAAAGCTTGTTAAATATTAACTCCTAAGATCACTGGTCTTTGTTGAAGGCCTTAGTTGGGTCAGTTTCTTTTAATAAACAATTTCAATGAGGTATTTTTGGCATTACAAACAGCAACAGTATAAAAACAATGTACAAAGAACAATAGACATAGTGCAATCACCGGCTCCCATCCCGCCAAGATCTGCCTAATTGACCCCCTATTCTACGCTACCCTAACCACCACCACCCCCCACCCCCCTCTCCCCCTCCCCTGCTGACGATTAATTCTCCGCGAAGAAGTCGATGAATGGTTGAGAGCCCTAACAGTGACCCTCTCAAGGCAAACTTAATCTTCTCTAGGCCGAGAAAGCTCGCCATGTCAGTTAGTCAGGTCTCCGACTTCGGGGGCTTTGAGTCCCTCCAAGCTAGCAGTATGTGTCTCCGGGCTACTAGGGAAGCAAAGGCCAGAACATCTGCCTCTTTCTCCTGCTGGATTCCCAGGTCTTCCGACACCCTGAAAATCGCCACCCCTGGACTCGTTTCATAGATTTCATAGAATTTACAGTGCAGAAGGAGGCCATTCGGCCCATCGGGTCTGCACCGGCTCTTGGAAAGAGCACCCTACCCAAGGTCCACACCTCCACCCTATCCCCATAACCCAGTAACCCCACCCAACACTAAGGGCAATTCATCATGGCCAATCCACCTAACCTGCACATCTTTGGACTGTGGGAGGAAACCGGAGCACCCGGAGAAAACCCACGCACACACGGGGAGGATGTGCAGACTCCGCACAGACAGTGACCCAAGCCGGAATCGAACCTGGGACCCTGGAGCTGTGAAGCAATTGTGCTATCCACAATGCTACCGTGCTGCCACCCTTGTTTTCAGTACTCTGGACATGACATCCGCAAACCCCTGCCAATATCCCCCAAGTTTTGGACATGCCCAGAACATGTGGACATGGTTCACTGGTCCTCCCGCACATTTTACACACCTGTCCTCCACCTCAAAGAATCTACTCATCCGGGCCATGTGGGCCCGGTGGATCACCTTGAATTGGATCAAGCTGAGCTTTACGCATGTTGCGGCCGCGTTGACTCTGCTCAACGTGTCCGCCCATAAGCCATCCTCCATCTCACCACCAAGCTCCTCCTCCCACTTAACGCTTCAGCTCCTCGGTGTGCATCTCCTCCGCCTCCATGAGTTCTTTGTAGGTGTCCGAGACGCTCCCCTCTCCCACCCATTCCCTAGACACTACCCTATCCTGAATCCCCCTTAGTGGCAGGAGTGGGAAGGATGATACCGGTCTACGCAGAAAGTCCCGCACCTGTAAATATCTAAATTCATTCCCCCTTGCCAACTCAAACTTCTCCTCCAGCGCCCTCAAGCTCGGGAAGTTCCCCTCTAAAAACAAGTCCCCCATCTTCTCATGTCCCGCCCTTCGCCATACTCTGAACCCCCCATCCAAGCTCCCAGGGGCAAACCGGTGATTGTCACATTGGGACCAGACCGATGCTCCCACTGCTCCAGCGTACCTCCTCCACTGCCCCCAGATTCTCAGGGCTGCCACCACTACGGGGCTGGAGTACATCGCCGGCAGGAACGGCAGAGGTGCCGTTATCAACGCCCCCAGACTGGTACCCCACACGGAGCTGCCTCCATCTGCTCCCAAACCGCCCCCGCCCCCACCACCCACTTCCTTATCATGGCTATGTTCGCCGCCCAGTAATAATTGCTAAAATTCGGTAGCGCAAGCCCCTCCCTTCCCCCGATTCCGGTCGAGCATCACCACCTTCACTCGCGGGGACTTACCCTCCCACACAAACCCCAGGATGATTTTATTAACCCTCTTACAAAAGGTCCGCGGGATGAAAATTGGGAGACACTGAAATACGAACAAAAATCTTGGTAGGACGGTCATTTTGACCGTCTGCTCTCTCCCAGCATCCCATCTCCGGAACTCGCCCCTCATCTGTTCAACCAACCGGGACAAGTTCAACTTGTGTAACCACCCCCAGTCGCGCGCCACTTGTATCCCTAAGTACGTGAAACTGTCTTCCACTAACCTAAACGGCAGCTCCCTCAGCTGACCCTCCTGACCCCTCGCCTGGACTACAAACATTTCACTCTTTGTCATGTTCAGTTTATAGCCTGAAAAGTGGCCAAATTCCCCCCAAATCGCCATAATTTCACCCCCCCCCCCCCCTTCCGAACCAGCCCTTCCAGCCTCTTTAAAGTTCTCAGAGCAATTGCCAGTGGCTCTATAGCTAACGCAATCAAAAGTGGGGAGAGGGGACACTCATGTCTTGACCCCTGGTCCAGTCTAAAATAGTCCAGGGTCATCACATTCGTCCTTGCACTAGCCTCCGGGGCCTGGTACAACAGCCTGACCCAGTCGATAAAGCCCTTACCGAACCCAAATCGTCCCAGCACCTCCCACATATAGTCCCACTCCACCCGTTCGAACGTCTTTTCTGCATCCATTGCCACAACTACCTCAACCTCCCTACTCTCCGGGGGCATCATGATCACGTTGAGCAGCCTTCTTATATTGGCCACCAACTGCCTGCCCTTGACAAACCCGGTTTGATCCTCTATAATCACGTGCGGCACACAATCCTCAATCCTGGAGGCCAAAAGTTTGGCCAGCAACTTGGCATCCACATTAAGCAGGGAGATTGGCCTATATGACCTGCATAGCTCCGGGTTCTTGTCCCGCTTCAAAATCAACAAACTAGTGGTCAACAACCCCACCTCTATCCTTCATTGCGGGCACTGGAAGCTCTCCTCACTAACCTGCAGTTCTACCCAGTGTGGGGCATGATCCAAAATAGTGATGGCCGAATACCCCGTGTCCACCACCTCCGCCAGTAAATCCCTGCTCAAAATGAAAAAGTCTATCCGGGAATAAACCTTGTGAACATGCGAATAAAAAGAAAACTCCTGCCTGAACCTCCATGGGTCGACCCCCCCCCCCCATCTGCTCCATGAACCCTATCAGTTCCTCTGCCATTGCTGGCACCGTCACCGTTTTTGAACACGACCGGTCCAGGCCAGGGTCGATGACCGTATAAAATTCCCCTCCCATAACCATGACCTGCGAGTCCAGGTCAGGTATCTTCCCCAGCAACCCCTTTATAAATTCCACGTCATCCCAATTTGGCACGTACACATTAACCAAGACTACCTTCCTCCCTTCCAGCTTACCGTTAACCATGACGTAACGCCCCCCCCCGCCCGTCCGAGACTATACGGCCCACCTGAAAATGCACCCGCTTGTTGATCAAAATCACAACCCCTCTAGTCTTGGCGTCCAGCCCTAAATGAAAGACCTGACTGACCCAACCCTTCCTTCACCTGACTTGATCAGCCACTTTTAGGTGTGTCTCCTACAACATTGCCACGTCCGCCTTCAGAGCCCTCAGATGCGCGAACATACGTGCCCTCTTGACCGGCCCATTCAACCCTCTAACATTCCAGGTGATCAGCCGAGTTGGGGGGCACCATGCCCCCCCCCCCCCCCGCCGATCAACCATTCCCTTTCCTGGGCCCGCCACCAGCCCATGCACTGCGCCTCCATCGGCCTGCCCTCCTGGCAGTCCCCACCACCGACCAACCTCTCTGTTCCGAAACCAAAGTCCCTCCCTCGTCAGCAGAGTAACTCTTTCCTCTCTCTCTCTCTCTCTCTCTCTCTCTCTCTCTCTCTCTCTCTCTCTCTTCCCCCCCCCCCCCCCCCCCAGAAACAACATTTTGTAACTAACTCCAGCTACAGATTCATCATATGCACACACCCCACTTTGCTTCCGTAGACTAGCTCACCCAGCTTGCCTGGTGGCCCTCGCCTCCGGCGCCAAGAAGTCTCCCACCTATTGTTCCCTCACTCCCCTCCACCCCGCCATCGAAACCACTTCCCTCATCAAAACGATCCCAAACAATCGCTCAATTAACATAAGAGACAACCCAAAAAGAAAAACACACAGATAACCCCCCCAATAGTGTAAATCAAAGTAAAAAGCCCCACCAGCCACCCCCACCAAAACACCGAAAACCCGCAGTAACCAAATAACTTTAACTTTCCCCTTCAACCAAACTCAAATACAGAAGAGAAACGACAATAAAAACAAATAAACATCACTCAAAAAGTTGAAACTTAAAACAAAAAGTTCTCAGTTCAGCACCAGCCATTACTTCTTGGCAAAGTCCATCGCGTCTTCGGACGACTCAAATTAATGATGCTGGTCCTCGTGCGTAACCCAAAGACGCGCCGGGTATAGCAGTCCGAATTTCACCACCTTGAACAGGATCGCCTTAACTTGGTTAAAGCCTGCACTCCTGGCCACCTCCACGTTCACATCCTGGTAAACACGCAAAATGCTGCTGTTCCATTTGCAGCTCCGTGTACGCTTGGCCCACTGGAGAACACACTCCTTGTCCAGGAACCTGTAGAACCGGACCACCATCGCCTTTTGGGGGGGGTCCCCCGGCAGCAGCTTCCTTGCCAGCGCTCTGTACGCCCTGTCCACCTCCAACGGTGGGGGAAAAGCCCCCTCCCCCAGAAGCTTCTGAAACATACTCACCACAAACGCGCCAGCCTCAGCCCCCTCCGCGAGACAGACAATTCTTAAGTTCTGCCGGTGAGCTCTATTCTCCAGGTCTTATATTTTCTCCAGCAGCCTTTTTTTGCTGATCCTTCAGCATCCCCACCTCCAGCTCAACCACCGTTTGGTGCTCCTCCTGGTCCGCTTTCTCCAGCTTCTGAATCGTCCGATCCTGGGCATCCAGCCTGCGCTCCAGCCGATCAATCGATTCCTTTATCGGATCAAGACAGTCCTGTTTCTGCCTAGCGAAGCTCTCTTGAATGACCCGTATCAGGTCCTCTGTTGCTGGTTGGGCCGTCACAGCAGGGGTTCGAACATCAGCCATATTGTCTTCTGCCGCAAATCCACCCAGCCCTTGCTTGTCTTCTTATTTCTTTCTTTTCGATCCCGTGGGGCTTTTCGTTCCATACACCAATGTGTGGAACCAGTGCCAGATTGACTTCGCCTTCAAAGCCAGCGCTCAAAAACGCAAAAAGGTCGGGGGGGGGGGGGGGGGGGGGGGCGGGGGGGAGGGCCAAAAGTCCGGCCAGAGCGGGAGTCACCAAATATGCGACTTACTCCCTCATAGCTGCCACTGGAAGTCTAGTTGGGTCAGTTTTGAGAGTTGTCATTGTGCAAGCAAGGTGATGTATTTCAGAGAATAAAGTATATTATAATTTTTGGATATCATCAACCTCCACCTTGGATACAGAGTTAATAATTTTGAAGCAATTTTAGCAGTTACTACACAAGTCCAGAGTGTGCTAAATTTGATGTTCCCTCTATGAAGACTGATGCTTGGTGGCAAGAAGTGTCAGAAATCTGGTCAGGTGGAAGTGGGGAATAATGCAACGTAACTTGAAACAAAATTATTTTTTAATCGTTTTCATTTTTGGTGTTATTTTGATGTTTTTGCTTTTAAGGCTTTTCTGTCAGAAAGATCCTGAATCTGATGAAGGGACAGTAAAAAGAAAAGGAAGACAAAGTCCAAATGCGAAGCTGATCAAGACACTGGTTTTTTTCTTCCTAGAGAGTGAGGTAAGTTGTTAATTACAGTAAATTACCATTCATTAAGGTGCATTATCATTAATACATAAACTCAAGAATTTGTTTACTCGTTCCTTGCATAAGAGTTATGTAGTAGTTATGTAGAGTTATGTTATGTAGCTAGATTTACTTTCCTAAAATAATTTTTATCATTTATTGGAGAAATGTCGTTTGATCATCATTTGCGAGATCAGATCTTTTGCACTATCCTGTCTTGTGTAACTTCAATTTGGGGGAGGAAAAATTCTTAGCCCATTGTCCAGCAGCGAAAGCAAATTGGTCCATTGCAATTGTTGCACCCCAGTTGGTCAGCAGGTTCCAACTGGAATTGTTCCCTCTGATTTATAAAAAAAAAAAAAATAAAAAATCACTCATCTAAAGAGAAGAATAATCCTTGTGGACATAATCTCACCACCTCCCACTCTGGGCAGTGATGTTTTCTTTTCTTTCAAATTTTTAACTGAGAAATAAATCTGTTCCAAGTTCAACTGAGTTCCATACCCCATGTTGCTGAAATCCTAAATGGCAGTAAACAAATTTCAGCTGGAGCAGCAATACACACTCAACCCAGGCTGCTGAAGGATGATAATCTGACACAAGTGTGCTGCTTTTGTTGAGTTGTTCCGGAGCCAGCTAAACTCATGCATGACGGACAAAAGCAAAATGCAACAGATGCTGGAAATCTGAAATAAAACAAAAAAAATGTTGTAAATAGTCAGCCAGTCCGGGAGCATCTGTGGAGAGAAACAGAGTTGATGTTGCAGGAAGAGAACTGTTCTGATGAAAAATCATCTTCACTTGAAGCATCAAGTCTGTTCCTCTCAATTGATGTTGCCTGACCTAGTATTTACAGCATTTTGTTTAATTTCAAAGCATACAAAATTTGGAACATGAAAATAATATTAATCTTTATTAGTGTCACAAGTAGGCTTACATTAACACTGCAATGAAGTTACTGTGAAAATTCCCTAGTCGCCATAATCTGGCGCTTGTTCGGGTACACTGAGGGAGAATTCAGAATGTCCAAATTATCTAACAAGCACGTCTTTCGAGACTTGTGGGAGGAAACTGGAGCACCCAGAGGAAACCCACGCAGACACGGGTTTTGTCCACACAGACAGTGATCCAAGCCGGGAATCGAACCCGGGTCTCTAAAACAATACTTGCTGTTTTAGTGGCTAAATTAAACCAGCTAATCATAGATTTTAGACACTATTCGTATGAGAATATTAATAAGAATAGCAATGGGACCATTTTTGTGCTGAGATTCCTGAACATAAGAACATAAGAACTAGGAGCAGGAGTAGGCCATCTGGCCCCTCGAGCATGCTCCACCATTCAATGAGATCATGGCTGATCTTTTGTGGACTCAGCTCCACTTTCCGGCCCGAACACCATAACCCTTAATCCCTTTATTCTTCAAAAAACTATCTATCTTTATCTTAAAAACATTTAATGAAGGAGCCTCTACTGCTTCACTGGGCAAGGAATTCCATAGATTCACAACTCTTTGGGTGAAGAAGTTCCTCCTAAACTCAGTCCTAAATCTACTTCCCCTTATTTTGAGGCTATGCCCCCTAGTTCTGCTTTCACCCGCCAGTGGAAACAACCTGCCCGCATCTGTTCCCTTCATAATCTTATAAGTTTCTATAAGATCCCCCCTCATCCTTCTAAATTCCAACGAGTACAGTCCCAGTCTACTCAACCTCTCCTCGTAATCCAACCCCTTCAGCTCTGGGATTAACCTAGTGAATCTCCTCTGCACACCCTCCAGTGCCAGTACACTCCCTTTCTCAAGTAAGGAGACCAAAACTGAACACAATACTACAGGTGTGGCCTCACTAACAATTGCAGCATAACCTCCCTAGTCTTAAACTCCATCTCTCTAGCAATGAAGGACAAAATTCCATTTGCCTTCTTAATCACCTGTTGCACCTGAAAACCAACTTTCTGCGACTCATGCACTAGCACACCCAGATCTCTCTGCACAGCAGCATGTTTTAATTTTTTATCATTTAAATAATAATCCCTTTTGCCGTTATTCTTACCAAAATGGATAACCTCACATTTGTCAACATTGTATTCCATCTGCCAGACCCTAGCCCATTCACTTAGCCTGTCCAAATCCCTCTGCAGACTTCCAGTATCCTCTGCACTTTTTGCTTTACCACTTATCTTAGTGTCGTCTGCAAACTTGGACACATTGCCCTTGGTCCCCAACTCCAAATCATCTATGTAAATTGTGAACAGTTGTGGGCCCAACACTGATCCCTGAGGGACACCACTAGCTACTGATTGCCAACCAGAGAAACACCCATTAATCCCCACTCTTTGCTTTCTATTAATTAACCAATCCTCTATCCATGCTCCTACTTTCCCCTTAATGCCATGCATCTTTATCTTATGCAACAACCTTTTGTGTGGCACCTTGTCAAAGGCTTTCTGGAAATCCAGATATACCACATCCATTGGCTCCCCGTTATCTACCGCACTGTTAATGTCCTCAAAAAATTCCACTAAATTAGTTAGGCACGACCTGCCCTTTATGAACCCATGCTGCGTCTGCCCAATGAACTGGAAAATATTCTGGTTATTTAGAGCCCCAAGAATTGAGCCACCATAGGCTTGCGTTTCAAAGTAAATTTAAAAGGGGAAAGGAGAAGTAAATGAAAGCTCAGGTACATTATCAGAGCTTATGCATTTGTCCACAAAACCGTTGGTTATTACTTTCTCAATGCTGAATTTATATTGCTCCGAAATCTTTTCAACTGATATAATCATTTTATTTCTATTTTTCAATTGATAGTTGCACGAGCATGCTGCTTATCTTGTCGATAGCATGTGGGATTGTGCAACGGATTTGCTCAAGGATTGGGAATGCATGGCTAGCCTCCTAATGGAAGAACCACTCAATGGGGAAGAAGGTAAGCTAAACATTTAACTTTCTGACGCTTCACACTAATAAATGTTTAGCAGCAAAATAGAATTGTGAAAAATGTACATGACTAAATGTATTCACCTGCTATAATCGAAAATGAGCCACCAGCTCTCCTGCTGGCTTGATATGTAATTGTATTAAGTAAAGTAATTTTGAGTTGCATGAACCAGAAATGCTCCAGGTCGGTGTCATGATTTCATGTGAGCTGGTGATGGGGCTGAAGCTTGAGACCTTGGAATCTCGTGAATTAGACAATGGATTCAACTTGTTCTGGCTTTCCATTGCTGATTGCCAATCAATCAAATACGAGGATAGAAGTTAGCTTTATTGCTACATCCCTATAGCTGATTAATCAATCACCATTTAACAGCAAAGCGCACATAGTTTGTTCTCTTTATTGGCTATTTTTCCCATTCCAAAATAAATCTAAAGATTAGGTACTTGGGTATGATGCAGCAAAGCTCCTGTCACTTACTTTATTTTAAACTGCATGCAGGCAATAGAAGGGCTAGGACAAATATGGGAAAGGATGGGGTTGCTGATCCTAAATTAAGCTGTCTAATGTTTTTGCCCTGTGTCTGATATAAAAAATGAAATTTTATTGAAAATGTTAAATGATTTTTGTTTTATACAATCGGCTTGTTGAGATATGTTAGAAAAATAATTGGGTGCTCTAAATTTATGTGGAAAAAAAAGGAGATATGTTAGGAGAGTTATAATATGTTTCCAGAAGTCTGGAATAATAATCCAGACATGAGTTGAAGTTCTGCTGTGACAGCTGGGAAATTTAATTTGGACAAATCAACTAAATATGGAATTATAATTGGTCTTCACGATGGACTACCAGATGTCGTAAAAACTCAACTGATGCACAACTCTATCATCCTTAACTGGTCTGTGTCTGTTCCGAGAGCCTTAATAATATGGTTGACTTTTAACTGCCTTTTGAAGTGGTTGAGGAAGCCACTAAGTTATATTCAAGAAGACAGCTCACCTCTGCTTTTCCTTGAGCAATTAGAGATGGGCAATAAATGCTGCCCTTGCAAGTGACGCCCACTCTCTGGGAATAAATTAAAATTGTACTGTGTATCTCTTTTTAGTAAAACGAATTACAGCTAAAATGAATTTCTTTTTCATGTATTCTAATATTCCCCACTCTTTGCATGTCACAGGGTAGTTTTCTAAATGCTGTTTCTTTTTCTGGTGGGGATGGGAGGTGGCGGTGGTAGAATCAGCAAGTAATTTTCATATTCTGATGTATAGTGTCCATTGGAATAAAACCTAAACTTTTAGATTGATTTCCTGACTCAGCAATTGCTTTTTCTACTAAGTCATATGGCATCATCAGCATACCAAGTCAAGAAGAATTTGTATTTTTATAGCGCCTTTAGCATTGTAAAACGTCCCAAGGTGCTTCACAAGTGAAAAATTAGATTCAAAAGAATGGCTACTTTTTTTTATTTTTCCATGGAATTTGAGCATCACTGACAAGGCCAGCAGTTGTTGCTCATGCCTAATTTCCCATGAGAAGTTGGTGATGAGCTGCTGCCATAGATTGCTGCAATCCATATGTTGTAGGAATACCCACAGTGCTGTTAGTAAGGAAGGTTTAGGATTTTGAACCAGTGACCACGAAGGAGCAGTGATATAATTTGAAGTCAGAATGATGTCTTGCTTTTAGGAGAACTTAGAGGTGGTAGTATTCCGATGCGTCCATCGTCCTTGTCTTTCTAGATGGTAGAGATTGCAGGTTTGGAAGGTGCTGTCGAAGGAACCGTGCCAGGTTCCTGAAGTGCATCCTGTGGATGGTACACTGCTGCTGCTGTGCACATGTGGTAGACTGTTGATGGTAGATGGGGAGCCAACCAAGCAAGGCTGGCTTGTCCTGGATGATGTTGAGCTTCTTAAAAGTCATTGGAATTGCAACCATTCAGGGCAAGTAGAGAGTATTCTATCACACTTGTGCCATGTATATGGTGGACAGGCTTTGGGAAGTCATCAAGTTGAATTAATGATTGCTGAATTTCTAGCCTCTAACCTGTCCGTCTCGCCACTGTATTGGTGGAGCAATCAACAATGCTATTGAAAGTCATGGGGAGGTTGTTACAATCTGCCTTGTTGGAGATGGTCATTGTCTGGCATTTATGTGGCTAGAATTTTAATTGCCATTTATCAACCCAAGCCTAAATGTTGCTCTGATCATCTTGTGTTGTGAATGGCACTGAACAGTCTGCAAACATCAGAACTGAAAGAGTAGAAATTAGGACTGGTGACCAACAAACTTGGCTAAATAGTTTTTATTTTAACCTGCCTTGAAGGAGAGAGGTGGAGAGATTTGCGGAGGGAATCCCAAAGCTTAGTGCTTGAGTAGCTGAAGCCATGGCTACAATTTGTTTTTTTGAAAGGTCTGGGGGTTGCACAACCTGTATTTAGAAAAATGCAGAGCACTTGCAGAAATGTAGGGATGGGAGAGGTTAAAGTGTTGGGTAGCGGCAATGCCACGGAGGGCTTTATACTGAGGACAAGAATTTTAAAATCAAGGTTTTGATGATTCGGCAGCCAGTGTAGATCAGAAAGCATGAAAGGTGATGGTTAAGTGGGAGATGACATCGATTAGGAAACGATGGGAAGCTGGTCAGGAGGTATTGGAATGTGAAGTGTGGGTGTAATAAGACATAATTATGGCTTATCCAGGACTGGAAGTTGGACAAGCAACCTGACAACACCAAGGCCATGGATATGGGCCCAGTGGTGAGAGAGCTGGGTGTGGTCATCGTATATGTGGAAACTGATGTCCTATTTTTGGATTATGTTTGAGGGGCAACATGTGGATGAGAGATGGGAAGAGACCAAAGATAGATTGTTGAGAAACTCTAGAGATAATGGAGCAGGGATGGGAGAAGAGAATCAAATTCAGAAGATTTGCTGCCCATAACAGAATATGCAAGAGTGGAATAGGGCTAGCATAGTCCCACTTGGCTGGTAAACAAAGACATTGTGGGAGAATAGTGCGGCCAACTGGGTCAAAAGTTGTAGACCAGATTAAAACAAATGAGGAAGGATAATGCAACACTGTCACAGTCATGGAGGATGTTATTTGTGACTTTGAATCGGACCAACTTGTTGCTGCGGTGGATCAGAAATACGATTGGGAGTTGAGGAAAAATATTGGGAGGTGTATCACATTTAAGAAGTTTGGAGATAGATTGGCAATTTGCAAGGCTGGCAAGGTCAAGGGTGTTTTCTTTTTAATGGTGGTAACAGATTTAAGAGAATGGGACAGTACTCGGGCAGAGTGAGGAGTTTACAGCATCAACTGACTTGGGGCCAGAGAAGGAAGTTAGGTGGCCAGAGATTTAGTTGGAATAAGGAACAGAGGGCATGAAGAGTGTCTTATAGAAAGATGAACGGGGAGATGGGAGAGAAACTAGAGAAAGGAAAGGATGACTGGCAGGGAAACCTTGGGGGAAGCTTGGCTCAATGAGAGATTTTGTGGTTGTACCTGAAGAATTAGTCTTGATTTTTGTGACAAAGCCAACCATGAGCTCCTTACATGTTTGGTTGGAGTTGCGGGTGCAGAGGATGCAGGGTACAGGAAATGTTTAAGGAGACAGTTGGTAGAGAAGCTGGAGGTTACTTTGCATTCCAGGCTGATCTTGAAGTTAAGAGATGTTATACGTTGTACTTCGTATTTCTTAATGCTCTGGCATGTCAACTGGAGAATTCAACAAACAAAGTAGGTTCTTCATTCTTTTCAATTATATAAATGTACCTGCAATATGGAGGGAAAAGACATGGTGCCCCTTGCCCAACATGTTTTGAATCCATTGCCAAGACCAGACCAGACTAATTGTGCCCATTATTTCAGAACATTTTAAACACTCTGTTGACTGTGGAGCTCCAAATAAATTTGGGAATCTCAATGTAGTTCTTAATAAGTCTGACTCCATTGCTCAAAGCGCCATAATTAGGCATGTAGGTAACAATCTCACTGAGCAAAAATCTGCTTTATGTGAGAAAATTTGCATTGGCTTGGAGCACCATTCTGAGTTGGGATTCAAGACCTATATAGTGGTAAAGAAAGGCATGCTTTTGGCTCCGTTGTATGTGGGAACTTTTTGATGTTGACATCAATGCTCCTGCTAACCTGCATGGTTGTGCCTGGAAGTTACTGTGCAGGTATTGATCTGTATCATGCGTGTCCATGCAAAAGGTTTTGAAGGGGCCATTCACTGAAGAAACTTGCTAAAAGCTTGCTGCACACAACAGCATTTAACGGAAACGTTGGCCACCATACTAATTTTCAAAAATAAAGGTATTCAATTTGCCAACTTGATTGACTTGAACTTTTCTTTACCAGCAATGCAGAAGAGTATATTGAGAGTGCTTTACAGGGGTGTGAGCAGAGATAGGACAGGAGAAGTTAAGAGTTTTGTAGAGATGAACAAGTTCAAGTGGGTTTTGGAGTGACCCATCGGAGTCTACTGAAGAATCGGCTTCAACTTCGGAGCAGATAATAGATACCGTAGGTTGACAAGGGCAACAATCAAAATAATTAACTCTCTGCTATAAAAAGAGAATCCATTAGGGTTTGGAAAGTGAACACAAAACAATAATTAGACTACTTTGACAATTGTCTGTGAAAAATAAAATTCCCTTTTTACCTGGAGAAAATTAATTAAGCTGACTACCGCCTTTCCATTCCACAAGTCTTAACCAAGTTAAGAAAGCGTTGCTGTTCAATCTGTAATGCAGGTAAGAGGACTCGGACAGGTCAGATTTTGTTTGGTAATCGCTCTCATGAAACACCTTAGGCTGTTTTACAGGAATTTGTCCATGATAATGTTTTTATGACAATTAAAAATAATTGCATTTTGCTAGAAAGAAATTAAAAATTTGACCAATTTTATAGACTAATAATTTCAATATTTGGTCGGCCTGAAATGTGAGATACGCGTCCTCCAAATCTAATCTGGATTAGTTCGGATTTGATAAATTTAATCAGAAACTCTTATGAAATTAATGCCGGTAGTGTATTTCAGAGTATTAGATTCTAGTTAACCGTGCCAAATTCTATTTAATGTTCAGCCAACAAGTAATCACATTGTCTCTAATGTACTTTTATACAGGCTTCAGAGGTATGTAAAGGACACTGGTGAGATTTAATGACAATGTTGTTATTCTTCCATGTAGCATTGTTGGAGCAGGTTGTATAATGTTACCTATCTTGAAATGGCATTCATTCAATATTGGGCCTAGTTGAAAATAGATGCGGAAACAGCTCCATAATTCCCTGCCAGGGAAGACTAACACTGCATTTTGTTTCTTCCCAGTGCTGACTGATCGACAGGAGAGTGCACTTATTGAAATTATGCTGTGCACAATACGGCAAACGGTGGAGTGTCATCCTCCAGTTGGTAGAAGTTCGGGGAGAAAGGTATGGCATTTCAATAGCAACATCTAAGATGCTCAAATTGTTTGTGTTCAGCGAAGTATAGTTGAGGTACATGTGCAATTTGTACACTTTATTCACGTGATTTAATATTTAGATATCAGATTTTGTATGCTGCCAAGCTCTTAATCTCACCATCACTTCTCTCAATCCTCAACTGTTTTTAAATGATCAAACTGCTTGTCTAGCATCCAGTAGTAGACAAACAGAAATTTCTTGCAACTAAACATTGGGAAGATTAAAGCCATTGCCTTTTGTCTCTACCACAAATTCTGTTCCCTAGGCAGCTGCCCCAGGCAACATGTCCGAGACTGCAACCTTGGTGGCATATTTGACTCCCAAAATAAACCGGCACCCACATGTATGGGCTGTCAGTAAGACTGCCTATTTCCACCTCTGTAACAGTACCTGACTCTGCCCCTCATCAGGTCATCAGCTGCTGAAACTTCATCCATGGCTGTTTCACCTCCAAATTTGACTATTCCTGCACACTTAAGGATATCCTCTCTCTGTACCCTCTGCTATTCTATCCTTTCTAAACTTGAGTTCATCCAAACTTCTGCCCGTGTCTTGACCTGCACCAGGTTCTCCTCACCTGTCACCCCTGTATTCCAGAACCCACACTGATTCACAGTTAAGCAGTGCCTCAGTTTTAAAACACTCATCCTTGTTTTCAAGTTCTTTTGTCTTGCCCTTGTTTAGTGCTGTCATCTCCTCCAGCCCTAGAATCCTTTGGGATACGTTCCAATTTTGGCCTCTTGAGCATTCCCAATTTTAATCACTCCACAATTGATGGCTGCTCCTTTTGGCTGCCAAGGTCTCAAGTTCTAAATTCCCTTCCTCAGCCTTTCCCTCTTCCTTTCACACACTTCTCAACGTATGTTTTTTTGATATATCTTTTGGCTATCTGCCCTAATATCTCCTCTTGCTTTATCTTAGAATTTATTAGCAATTCTCCTGTGAAGTGCCTTGCTGCGCTAATGGTGCTATATAAATATAAGTTGTTCCTGTTCTTTGCTCTTCAAACTTGAAACGGAAATATTTTGAACTGTACAACTTTTGGGGCATAGTCATCTGATGGGAGCAATCTGAAATTTAGCGCATCATAAAAGATGAAATCATTACAACATTGAAATTGATGGGTAACTTTTTTCTCCTTTATTGTGTCACTACTGCAAGTCTAATGACATCACTATTTCGTTTTTAGAATTATGATGATGGGTAAAACCTATTGTTCATTGGCTTTGTACGGTAAATTATACTACATCCTTTGTTTTATATCTGCGCAAAGGAACATATTAACCTAGCACTCATTGTACTTCACAATTTGATTTTCCTGAACCTTGCTGAATGCTATTGAATACTTCAACAAGCACATTGCTTATTTCTAATGTCACTTTGTGTTGAAAAAAGCGGTCTCTTGGAGTAAACACAGTTGATGCATTGAAAATAAGACTTGTTCAAACTGAAGTATATTTGGAGTGGGATATTTGTCCACCACTGAACAGTAGATGTGTAACAACAAAAGCTGCACAAAAGAGTGTTTCAATCTTTCATGAGAGATAAAGGGGAATGCATTAATGTTTCCAAGCAATATTTCTGCATCTTCTGCCATTTTTTCTTGTGTGCATTTTTAGTGATTAGTAGCCTTCAGAAAAGATGGGTAAATAATTGGAGGGCACTGGTAAATAAAAGAAGAACAATGTGTGCTTACATCGTTTCAGTCTATATTTTTGCTACGAAAATAACAGGTATTGACTGCAAAAGAGAAAAAAACTCAGTTGGATGACCGGACCAGAATTACAGAACAGTTTTCAACAGTTCTTCCACAACTCTTAGCGAAGGTACTCTAATTTTAATACTTTCCATTGTCTTTGTTATACTGCAGTATCTCTGGTCATAAACATTTGCTATTCAGTTCTGATGCAGTGTACCAGAGGCCTATGTATTGCAGATTTTTGACCCTTGCGATCATCCTCGTTACTTTACATATGAAACTTATTGTTCGCTTTATCAAACTGAACACTGGATTTCACAAAATCCATTGCAAATTGGCATCTCCCTCCTCTTCTATCATCTCCACAGTGTTGGAAATTCAAAATAATTAATCTCTATTCCATACTCCACACTTGCTGGAGATGGCTTAAAAGATGTAGGGCTAAGATTTGGCAGCTCAATAATAAGAGAAAAGGAGAGAATTTTGCAGCTGAACGCCTCTGGCTTCCATATGCAACAGTTATGGGAGGTCCGTTAAAATCTCTGGATATAGAATGTCTTGCATGTATAAATATTCAGCTTGGTAACACGCTTGACCCTGAATTCCATTCACGGATTTGCTTGGCTAACTAGAGTGAATATTGCATTAATATCATCCTTCAGATCATTGGTTAAACCAAAGACTTTATTTTTATTCGTTTATGGGTGTGGGCATCCCTGTTAAGACCAATATTTATTGATTTATTTATTTAAAAAAGAACATTTAGAGTATCCAAATCATTTTTTCCAATTAAGGGGCAATTTAGCGTGGCCAATCCACCTAGCCTGCACATCTTTGGGTTGTGGGGGTGAAACCCACGCAAACACTGGGAGAGTGTGCGAACTCCACACGGACAGTGACCCAGAGCTGGGATCGAACCTGGGACCTCGGTGCCGTGAGGCAGCAGGGCTAACCCACTGCGCCACCGTGCTGCCCCTTAAGACCAATATTTGTCGCCCATTCCTGATCGCTCTTGAGAGCAGTTAAGAGTCGACCACACTGCTGTGGGTCTGGAGTCACTTGTAGGCCAGAACCAGTAAGGACGCCAGATGTCCTTCCCCAAAAGATAATGAACCGGCTAGGTTTTTATGACAGTTGAATAGCTTCATGGATACTGTTACTGCGACTCTTTCAAATCCAGATTTTTTTCATTAAGTGAATTTAAATTTCACCAGCTGCTATGGTGGGATTTGAACTCTTGTCCTCCCAATGTTATCCTGTGCCACTGGATTACTCGTCTAGTGACAGTGCCATTACCCGCCATCTCCCCTTATCTGCTAACTGAAGGAGCTGTTAAAGTTCCCATGGTAACTGTACTTCAAAATAATTTGATGTATATGAAGTGGATTTGTTGAATGTACAGCAGTTTGGGGCATCCAATGAAATGTAATAAGGCAGTGTATGAATATGTTTGTGCTAATTTTTTGTTTCTCTTTTCTGCCCATTTGTAATGGAGAGCAACTAGTCAGAAGGGCATTACTTAATGTATTGCATGCCAATTATTCAATGTAACAATAACAAAAGATTGATGTGATCAATAATAGAAGTAATACATTTGGTTTGATCCAACATGGAGGAAAACATTTAGTTCTGGGTACCGCACCACAGGAAGATGTATTAACCGTGGCTGGGTGCAGCATAGATTCACCAAAATTATACCAGAACTGAAAGGGTTAAATTGACGATATGATGCATACGCATGGACACTGAGCGTAGAAGATTAATGAATTATTGAGTTGGGCTGTTTTAAATGCAAGGAGTTCATGGGGCAGATGGAGAGGAGCTATTTCCTCTGATGGGAGAATCCAGCACAAGGGGAGATAACTTAAAATCAGGTCTGGGCTTTTCAGAGATGGTGTCAGAAAGCATTTCATTTGACAAAGCGCAGGGAAAATCTCCAACGCTTGAGCTCCAAAAATCTATTGAGATAGATCTCTTCCAGTCGAGAAGTGTCTTTCCGTTGCCGTTTATATTTCTTCACAACATATTAAATGCATGAAAAATAATATAGTAAACTTGTTGATTGTATTTATCAATGTTATTTGTATTTAAATATACAGGCTCAGGCCCTGACCATTTTAACATTTCAATAGCAAGGACAGCATGGTGGCGCAGTGGTTAGCAGGGGCTGGTTTAGCACACTGGGCTAAATCGCTGGCTTTGAAAGCAGACCAAGACAGGCCAGTAGCACGGTTCAATTCCCGTACTAGCCTCCCGAGCAGGCGCCGGAATGTGGCGACTAGGGGCTTTTCACAGTAACTTCATTTGAAGCCTACTTGTGACAATAAGCGATTTTCATTTCATTTCATTTTTCATTGCTGACTCACGGCGCCGAGGTCCCAGGTTCGATCCCAGCCCTGGGTCACTGTCTGTGTGGAGTTTGAACATTCTCCAGTGTTTGCCTGGGTTTCGCCCCCACAACCCAAAGATGTGCAGGGTAGGTGGATTGGCCACGTTAAATTGCCCCTTAATTGGAAAAAATGAATTGGGTACATTTCAATAGCGTAATCTCCTGAATCTTGTATTTTCCCTCACCATTGTTCCGACATTTTAGTCAATGTTGTTTCTGACACCGTCACTAGTAATACTGCAAATAGGATTGTGTTCTGTGGTCGAAACAGTTCCCCCTGAAGCGAGTAAATCCTGTGTACAGGGTGAATTGCACTCGTGTGCACTTTGACCGCAGGAAGGTTCCACAACTAATTAATTGTATTGGTTAAAGGAGACATTTGAACAGTGCTTCAGGAGAACTCCCCTGCTTGTCTTTGAATAGTACAATAGGATCTCCATCTGTGGGGGCAGGCAAGACCTCCGTTTAATTACTCAAAGCATCTCGGAAAGCACAATACTTGGCATTGCTCTAAAGTATCAGCTGAGATTGTATGCTCAAGTCCAAGAATGAAATCCACAACCGGCTTGATTTTTCTTGATGCTCTTTCCAGTCATGTTTATTTTGTTGATCATTAATTGAATTAGTCATTTGGATATGAATATTTATTTTATACTGTCTTTTCTCCCCCACCTTTGAGCAGTATGCTGTTGATGCAGAGAAAGTGACAAATCTTTTACAGTTGCCACTGTTTTTTGACTTGGAGATCTATACAACTGGTCGACTAGAAAAGGTGAAAAAGACAGTATTTTAATACTCTGGTGGTATACTAGCATTGTTAATTAGAATCCTTTAAAATTCAAGTTCAGCTTTTTGTAAGAAGACATTTTATTATTTTATTGAAGTCTTCCTGTGCCTTCTATCCAATAATTTTGAAAGAGAACGCAAGAAAATCCTGTAGCCCTGCAGAAGTAGACAATGTAATACAAAAACAAGGGCTAATGAGACCATACAAAGTTGAACATTGTATTTCAAATAAATGTGAACCTGATTTATAACTTCAAATGCTGGAAATACGGACTACTGTACATCCTCATGTAAAAGCCAACTTAGCCCAAATCTTCCAAGGGGTCACAATCACTGTCAAGTTGTCATTCGGCTCCTACTTTTCTGCGCCATACCCGGGCTTTGCATTTCTGGCCGAGACTTATGATCCTGGCTTCTTCAGAAATGTGAGCATGTCTGAAATTGAATTGCTTCTTCATAGCGCTGGATTGTTCATAGAAGATAGGCCTCGCCCCCCTTTTGTGGCACCAGCTGTCGTATTCTGGTTCGTCTTCACTGCAAAATTGGGACATTTAAACAGCTTTTAAGTGTGTTATTGTCTGGGTGAGTGGGGGAGATCGGGGCGGTGGTGAGATTGGGTCAGATTGGGGAGGTGCCAGTTGTATAGTTATATAGCAACACAAATTTTAGACCAGGATTTTTCTGTATAACATTTCGTGGGTAACTATCCAGGTAAGCAAGTCGTAACAGTCCAAGGTCTCGAACTCAAGAGTTGAAGACGTTTTTGATGGAACATGAGGAACCGAGAAAATTGCCTGTCAGAAGTTCAATTTTCCATGGCAATTCCTCCAAAATCAGTGCGCCAGGGGTCTCGTTGCATATCTTGTAGAGGGTATGTCTGGTCTCTGACAATTCAGAGACTGGCAGATCTGCGCCCATTACTTTTTGTCTAAAAAACGTAATCTTTTATAAACCTTGTAAAAGTCAACCCTAGTTTTTCAGGAAATAATAATTATTTATCATTACTCCAGTTCATTAATTTAAAGGCAAGCTTGAGATTTTTCCTCTGCCAATTCTAGCTGCAATCTCCTAGCCCGCCAGCAAGACTATTGTGTACCACACGATCTGTCACAAAACCTTTGGGAAACAATATTAAGTACACAGTTCAGTTTAAAATTGGAGAAAAAAGTAGCAGGATGGTTAACAATCATCAGCAAAAGATCACATCAACTGCACAGTCACCTGACTATGCCCTCAGCAAAGTGAAGAAAGATGGAATTCAGAATTAAAGGCCAGTACCAGCTTGTGCCCAAGATTCGTGAAAAGATGAGATTTAGTACACCCATCGAAAAACAAAATTCTACAACACCTGCCACCTGACCTCGAAAACCTAAAATAACCAAATTCCACTCTTTTGTCATCCGACATGGAGAGAATATGCTTCGATTGGCCTGCATTGAAAATAGGGATGAAACGCCAATGAACTTAGATATGCCAGCAAGCAGGACTGTTACCCAAAGTAGGAACAAAAGTAGGAACCAAAAGATGCCTTGCCATAAGAAGATGTGGTCAACAGTGGTTCAACCTTGCCTGGTTGATGGTGCTAAATTAAATCTGATGATATTCAGGTACACAGCTCTACCAAAGAGAAATTTCAGAAAATAATTGTCAGTGCCTGTTCACAATGAAGGTAGTTACAAGAAATGGATCAGAAATTAGAATTTGAGACTAGGAGGACCCTGCAAAAAAACAAAACAAAAATTGCATGTCTGTGACATGTTCAAATCCCACCTTGTCAATTATATGGTTTGTGATGTGAAATCAACCAGCACTGATGTTGCAGTTCTTGCCGACAGTCTTATTAGAGCAGTTTAACCCTTGGATGTGTGTATGAATAAAACTCTCACGGTCAGTATCCCATAGAACATAGAACATAGAAAAATACAGCACAGAACAGGCCCTTCGGCCCACGATGTTGTGCCAAACTTCTGTCCTAGATTAAGAACAAATTAATCTACACCCCATCATTCTACCGTAATTCATGTACCTATCCAATGTAGAACAATTGGATATTGCAAGGTGTAAAAAGATTCAGTACAGGCGGAAATATGCGAGCACCCACATGACCAACAGTGCCAATGGGTCATCGATGTGTAGAATTAACTTGACCTCAATAATATCAAACTATTTCAAAAATATGGAGTATGTGCTTGATGATACGGAGGACAATTACTTGTGAGATGATGAAGTTACTGGTACGATAGATGAGGAAGATCCATATAATAGCGTCAGGCTGTTGGGATGAATTGTCACAATTTTTGTGTTATGGTCTATATTCATGTTGTGTTGGATGAAATGTATACCATGTATAACATTAGAAAACAGTAAATGTTAATGAATTAATATAATTTTTTTAGTGGTGCTGGTGAGTGGCATGGTAGCACAGTGAGTAGCATTGTTGCTTCATAGCTCCAGGGTCCCAGGTTCGATTGCCAGCCTGGGTCACTCTCTTGTGTGGAGTCTGCATGTTCTCCCTGTGTCTGCATGGGTTTCCTCCATGTGCTCCTGTTTCCTACCACTCCAAGTCCCGAAAGAATTGCTGTTAGGTAATTTGGCATGCTGAATCTCTGTGTATCCGAACAGGCGCCGGAATATGACGACTAGGGGCTTTTCACAGTAACTTCATTGCAGTGTTAATGTAAGCCTACTTGTGACAATAAAGATGATTATTATTACTTTATTCCATTGTCTTGGTGTTCTTTGGGCCCAAATGAAGCATGCATGTCAATCCTAAAAATTTGTCTCAGAAATTAGATTTTATTTGGGGACATACAGTAGTTCATCTGTATTAACAAAGCATGCAGACAGGATCTGCAACAAAACATGAATCTATTGAACCCTTCCGCCGTGATGCGGGTAGATCCAAAATAGTAATGTGTATTTTCTGTTGTAGAGGCTGCTGTATTTTTTCTAGAATTTTCTCCTTTTTACAATTACATTACAGCACTAGTAGTTTTGTGTGAACAATATGAAGCTCCTTCTATGGAGAATAAAGTATAATAGACACCATTCTTTCAAGCTTTGTGCTTCACTTAGTTTGTACAGTAGTACTTTACAGTAACCTGTACTCCCATATGAAGAAGCTTGTGTTTTTTTTGCAATAATAGGACATGCTTTAAATTAAAAATTATTGGAAGTCTAGAGCAGGCAATTTTTCATTGTGTTTTAAATTGTATTTTCATGAATATTTATTTTGCTTGTTTCTCTGCAGTTGCTTTGCAGTAAAACTAGTTTAAATTTGTGCATTGTACAAGTTGTTTTAAAATCCAGTAATACAATTTTGGTAACCATGCTAATCCATAGGTATTGTTCCTTTTTTTTAATAAAGCACTTGGACTCTTTGTTGAGGCAGCTGAAAAATATTGTAGAAAAACATGTGGATACCGATGTCTTGGAGGCTTGTTCTAAAACTTATCATTCTCTCTGCAATGATGAATACACAATATTCAACAGAGTGGACATCTCGAGGAGCCAGCTAATTGATGAACTGGTAGATAAGTTCAGCCATATGCTTGAAGATTTCTTACAAGAGGTTTGTATCTGAAAGGTCACTTACAAATCCTTTTGATTACATGGTCCTTTCACTGTCAGTTTAAAGAGAAAATAGTTTAATATTGTCAGAATTTGTTTTGGTGTTGATATTTTGTACACATTTAAAAAGAAAATTTCATTAGAATTAGTATGAATCTTTTAAAATCATTTTTATAAACTTAGTGTATCATTTGTTTGTTTTCCTTTTTTTCTCAATGTTTTTTATTGGGTTTTTGAACAAAGTATATTTACCGTTATGTACACCGAATAAAATATATAGAGCACACACAAACCCCCCCCCCCAAAATAAAATTAAAATAACTGGTAGGGTATTATTCATGAGCTCAACAACAGCAACTCTACAATTGGCAATATTTTTAACACAAGTAGGCATCTGTTTGGGGTGGGGGGGGGGGGGGGAGGAGGAGAACTGGGGAGGTACATATACATTTGGGTGTCAGAGAAACAATTACAGAGGGCAATACGTGAATGGATCTGATGTTGGCGTTGTCATTTGTTTGTTTTCCTAAAAAAAATCAACACCGTATGGCTTCCCTAAATTGTCTTCTGGTTTAAAAAAATAATAATAATTTGAGTACCCAATTTCCCCACCCCCAATTTAGCCAATCCACCTATCCTGCACATATTTGGGTTGATGGGGTGAGACCCACCAGACACTGGGAGAATGTACAAACTCCACAGTGACCCGGGGACGGGATTGAACCCGGGTCCTCAGTGCCGTGAGATAGCAGTGCTAACCACTGTGCCACCATGCCGCCGGTTTCTGTTATTGTACATTTAGAAATTACTATAATAAATTATAAACAAACCCAGCACAAATCTTTTTAAAATGCACTTTTGTAGAACCAGTTGATATGAAAATGTCCTAATGACAATATGCAGGGATACGGGGAAAGGACAGGGGAATGGCACAAAGCCATAATGCTAGTTTGAAGAGCCAATGCAAACACAATGGGCCAAATGGCCGCCTCCAGCGCCGTAACAATTCTGTGATGCATCAGACTGGGATGTTTTGGAAAATGGGAACTTAGATGCAGAATGTGAGGGCATAAATCAATTGAGGTTTCACTTCATAACGCACACATGAATTTCCTTTAATTTAAATAGCTATCTTTGAAGTGATTAGAGTAATTGTTTCTAAAATATTAAAGTTAGATATTTCTGACCTCGTTCTGACATATATAACTTTGTTGGACCTGACATTAAATTTGTAGAAACATATAAGCATATTCAATCAGATTTCCATGAATGAGAAATTAATTTATTTAATGTTTGCCCTCTTTTGTGTCTTAACACCGTTCCAAAGTTTCTCACCAATCTGACTGAATATAAATTATTACTGATGCAGATAATTTTACATAATTCTTAAAAAAATAAAGTCCAAATTGTGCCAGAAAAATGGTGCATTCACAGTGCATGCTGTAATTAATGTGTAAGTCAGTCAACAAGTTCAGGAAAAGGAAATATACTCAGAGATGTGAATTACTCAAACTTGCTGCTTGATGTGCGCTGATAGGTTCATCTTACATAAATGGTGTTTCACTCTAAACCTGCGTTTTTACAGCATGCTGAATTTGCATATCAATGTTCCATTAAATTTGTTGCAGAAAATTAGGTCTTGTATTCAACGATGTTTATTAATGTAATAATTGTTAATGCAATGCCCAGAATGAGAATAGTACAGAATGTTGCATCTCATTCATGCATGGATTGAATTTCTGAGATTTTTTTTTAAACTGAGTTTTTTTTCCTTTCTTTTCATTCTCTGCCCACTCACTCTGAATCTGGTCTTTCTTTCCCTCGCTCATTCTCTGTACCTGATGTAATTTAAAGTCACCCACTCTAGTTCACCCTTTGATTCTCTATTTATTCCTTATTTTTAAAATCTCATCAGATAAAGAGATAGATTGTTAGACCTGTCATTCACTAAAAATCCAGATGCCCCGTTACCCTCATGTGATTAGCAACATCAAGGTTTGAGCTGAATAGTGCAGACAAAAGTTCTAATGCCACATGCTCTGTTCCAGTAATATTTCATACAATGTTTTTTTTTGTATGAGATTGTGGAGTACTTAGAAATGCATGGTAAAATAGGGCTGAGCCAGCAAGGCTTTGTCAAGGGAAGGTCATGCCGGACAAATCTGTTAGAATTCTTTGAGCGAGTAACAAGGAGGTTAGCCAAAAGAGAGCCAGTGGGCATGATCTATTTAGATTTCTAGAAGGCCTTTGACAAGGTGCCGTACAGGAGGCTGCTAATTAAGATAAACATCCATGGTGTTGGGGGCAAGGTACTGGCATGGATAGAGGATTGGTTGACTAGCAGAAGGCAGAGTGGGGACAAAGGGGTCTTTTTCAAGATGATAGCCGGTGACTTGTGATGTTCTGCAGGGGCCAGTTTTGAGACCACAACTATTCATGATATACATTAATGATCTGGAAGAAGGAACTGAGGGCATTGTTGTTAAGTTTGCAGAAGATACAAAGATATGTGGAAGGACAGGTAGTGTTGAGGAATCTGGGAGGCTGCAAAAGGACTTGGACAGGCCTGAAGAGTGGGCAAAGAAGTGGCAGATGGAATACAATGTGGAAAAGTCTGAGGTTATGTACTTTGGTCGGAAGGATCGAGGCATGGACTATATTCTAAATTGAGAACGACTTTGGAAATCTGAAGCACAAAGTGACCTAGGAGTCCTAGTTCGGGATTCTCTTCAGGTTAACATACAGGTTCAGTTGGCAGTTAGGAAGGTAAATGCAGTGTAAGCATTGTAAAAAGCCTTCCTGCCTCTTCCTTATTCCACGTCAATTTTCTTGTTTTTCCCTTTCTTTTATTTCTGCTGTTCTTTTTTTGATCCATGGGTGTTTGATGGATTTTTGACTTTACAAAAACAGCAAGCAGATTCCAAAAGGCTATGCTGTTTTAGACTGGTGATTGGAGATTGGCTGGACCCAGAATGGCTTGTTCTGATTGATGCAGCAGGTGGCCAATGAATTGGCCTCGACGACTGTGATCTGCCTGGTAACAGGTGATGATTGGATTTTATCCTTCTGGAATGTTTCTCAGAGTCGCAAGCTTCCATTTTAGTTCCATTTTTGATGATTCATTCTGGGTGAAGGATTTTTCAACTAATTCTCTCCAAGGATCCAGCTAATCACTCTCCACAAGGTCACAATGAGGCCTGATTCTCTCTCCAGCAAGACTGGGTGCCAATCTCACTAGACTGCAAAGGCTTGAAGTCAAACCACGAGTTGGAAGCAGAGTTTGATTTAAGATAGTGTATCAGGAAAGGAATAGGCCTGAATCTGAGTTGAAGGTCTAGTTTAATAAAAACTGAAGTGTCTCTCTGGAAGAAAGCCTGCTTGTGAGTACTGAATGAAATACTCTGCAAGGAAGACCATCGCCAGCTGTAAATTGGAGGCTTTGATCAACCAACGTGCTGTGAGGAAAGCATGCTGTGAACCATCATTTGAAGCAAAGATTGTTATTTTTTGACCTTCATCCATACTATTTTCACCCCCCTTCCCGTTTATATTTGTTTGTCTTGTGTGTAAAAGGGGGTAGTAGGTTAGCTTGATATTCAGTTGCATTCACTGCGTATTTCACCATTAATCTTGTTGTAAATAAACAGTAATGGCGTTTCAACTTGCAAACCTGACGACTGTAATTATTGGCAGTCAAGGCCAAAGATTTCAGGACTTTTTATAAGAATTATTGGTTAATTCACTTGTGTTGTGACTCCGGATCAGGTGGGGCTGGAATTGATCGTGCACTTGCTCAGGGTGGCATAACAGCATTCATTTCAAAAGAGCTAGAATACAAGATCAGACATGTACTGCTCAGGGTGAATAAGGTTCTCGTCCGACCCGATTTGGAATATTGCGAGCAGTTTTGGGCCCCATATCTAATGAAGGATGTGCTGGACTTGGAGAGATCAGAGGAGGTTCACAAGAATGATCCCAGGAATGAAGGGCTTGTCATATGAGGAGTGGTTGAGGACTCTGGGTCTGTACTCGATGGAGTTTGGAAGGGCAAGTGGGGAATCTTTTAAGACCGAAATAATTAGGTTCTTGATTAATAAAAGGATTAGGGGTACGGGGAGAATGGGGATGAGAAACATATCAACCATGATAGAATGGCGGAGCAGACCCAATGAGCCGGATGGCCTAATTCTACTCCTATATCTTATGGTCTTAATGGTCTTGTGTATTCTGAAGTTTCTTTCGACCTTAGTAGCTGGCAGACATCTTTTGGATACCCTTTGATATACTTCTGACCAGCTAATATTCTCTGCACTTCGTGATCTATTCTATCAACCATTAAAGGAAAATATATTTGTCTTCATTCAGTTTCACATTTATGAAAAGTTTCACTATTTTGAAAACTTTGAGAGTTGCTCGCAGCTTTCGGAATGAAGTTAGTAGAGTAATAAAATAACATCTTCCATCTCCCTTTTTATAGTCTTTGTTACTATTTGAAATGTGCTCTACTTCATGAACAGATCAACTTATCAGAAGTTTCCATTAATTTTCTCTACCTAATATTATAAGAAATATATTCTATAGGACTTTTATTGGGGGTGGGTTGTGGTAACAGAAACACCTCAACATCTCAGCTGAATTAGCCGTTTCCTGGGGTAAACAAACCTGGATTGTGGATGCCAATGGGTTGCTTAGCCAGGCTTGATCTCTGAACAGCCAGAAGCAAAATGTGCAATTTCCAGCACGAGTGGCTTCATGGTGATCATGAGTGCCAATTATAATAATCTTTAATTGTCACAAGTAGGCATACATTAACACTGCAATGAAGTTACTGTGAAAAGCCCCAGTCGCCACATTTCAGCGCCTGTTCGGGTGCATGGAGAATTCAGAATGTCCAAATTACCTAACAGCACATCTTTCAGGTTTGGCAGCACGGTAGCATTGTGGACAGCACAATTGCTTCACAGCTCCAGGGTTCCAGGTTCGTTTCCGGCTTGGGTAACTGCCTGTGCGGAGCTGCACATCCTCCCCGAGTGTGCGTGGGTTTCCTCCGGTTTCCTCCCACAGTCCAAAGATGTGCAGGTTAGATGGATTGGCCATGATAAATTGCCCTTAGTGTCCAAAATTGCCCTTAGTGTTGGGTGGGGTTACTGCGTTATGGGGATAGGGTGGAGGTGTTGACCTTGGGTTAGGGTGCTCTTTCCAAGAGCCGGTGCAGACTCGATGGGCCGAATGGCCTCCTTCACTGTAAATTCTATGAAACCAGAGCACCTGGAGGAAACCCACGCAGACACAGGGAGAACATGCTGATTCCACACAGACAGTGACCCAAGCCGGGGACCTGAGACCTTGGAGCTGTGAAGCAACAGTGCTACCCACTGTAGTGCTAACTACTGTGCTACCGTGCTGCCCAATTGTAACCGTGTTCTATATTTGAATACAATTTGGTGTTGGCGACTGAAAATTCAATTATTTTATGCATGATCTTGTATATTTAAAGCAAATTGGCACCGATTCGACCCTGTCAAGTGGTAGTGTGTTCCTTTCAGATTGACTTGTCACTCAATTCTTGGAAAAGTCCTTACTGCAATTTCCCTTTTAGTGTAGTATGCTTTTTCTTTTAACATTGCACCAAGACACTGAATTTTGAATGTATCTTTCAATACCCATTGATAGTTTAATTGTACTAAGAGGAAAATATAAGAAACCTTCTGAATTCAAAATTAGTTTTTTGAGCGAGTGACTGCTATCTCAATCCTTAATTTAAGGGTAAGATGCACGTATGAAAAAATAAATTGGAATTCCGTGCCATTGGTGTTTTCTTTACTGGTTAACGTTTGCTTAATTGTTCAAAAATTATGCATACAATAATTTTGGTGAAGGAGCTGAGAAAGCTATAAGCAATTTCATAATTATTTGGTACATGTATTGACTAATTTTGGTATTGGAACAGGATGAAGAACTTGATGAGGATGATGCTTACCAAGTCCTGTCCACATTGAAAAGGATCACTGCCTTTCACAAGTAAGGACAGTTTATGCATGTATGTGTGCATGAATGTTTGTGTTTGCAAATCAGGAAATGCAGCTTTTGTGTAAGGACCAGGAACATTATACCATGTAAAAATAGAATTTAGGGGTGTGATCTTTTAAACTTAAAAGGTGTAAATAGCCTTGTAAGGAAAAACAAATATGTTTAAAATTACTATTGGTATACAGTGTGTATAATTTAATTAAGTTCAAGACAATCTGTGAGAATTAAATCATCTAAAGGGCTAGATGTAAAAGCAGACATTTGAAGTGAAGATGACCAAGTCCAGATGGCATATAGGTAAATATAACCAGTATAAATTTGCATTGGGGAATAGTTAAGATTTGGATTCTAGTTGTTGAATTTCAAAGAGAAATGTGAAGGCAATTTACGACTGAGAGATTGTAAATGAATAAAGCAAAGTTATTACGTGTATTTTACCCAAAAGTAGTGACTATTAGGAAAACATTCAAGATTTTTGTATTCTGGGAAGGTTAACTTCCAAAGAAGGATGAGAGCAATGGTTTCAAACATGAAAGAGAATATATATATAGATTTAAGGAGAGATTGGAAGCTATGCAAGGAAGGAATGGTCATGTAAGAATCTGTGGTGTGAAAGACGCCGTGGTGTGCTATGCTGAGAGTTGTGAAAGAAGCAAAACGAGTTGACTCAGAGAAGTGTCCGTTTGGCCTAGAAAACGGTTTTGTTAAAAGGCTTGCATTTCTCCTGTCGACTTTGAAGGAGAGTGAAGCCTTGCGAAATACCTCCCCAAGAGCAATAGCTGGTGTCTTGTGGTAATATTACTGGAATTAGTTTTATAGATTAAGTATCTATAAGGACTGTTGTGAAAAGTGATGTTTATTTGTTTGCTTAATGAGGTTGAAAGCTTTTGGGGAAATTATTGTAAAACATACTCTTAACTGTGTAAATGTAATCTTGAGTGTTTTAAGTTTTCTTTTGTTAATGAATATTTTCATTTAATCTTTAAAATCTTCAAAAGTGGTGTGGGAATTTATGACACCTGGAATATCAAATTGCAAATTGTTGTGATAGCATGTCCAAGTTTCCCTTTTGGATTTGGTCAGCCTGGCAATTACTACCTGCCATATCATAAAATTTGGGGTTCTTTGCAGGATTAAAAATCCTTGATTGGCTTGGAGTTAGTAAATTTAAAAGCTCCAAGTATGAGAACACAAGTTGAAATGAAATGAAAATCGCTTATTGTCACAAGTAGGCATTCCGGCGCCTGCTCGGGGAGGCTGGTACGGGAATTGAACCCGCGCTGCTGGCCTTCTATGGTCTACTTTAAAAGCCAGTTATTTAGCCCTGTGCTAAACCATAAGTTGGGAGTTATTGAGGGATTTTGAAATGGTTGGACTGCATAATGACATTGGCAATTGCTAATACTTTTCTGGGAATGGACGACATAACCCTGACTGGTTTACAAATGGTAACCAAAGCTCAGTTAACAGAATTGGAAGATAGATTACAATTAGAATTAACTGTAGGGGGAGGAAAGCAAACATAATTGAATTAGTAGAACAGCATTTGAAATTGGAAGGTTACCAGAGAGACCATAGTCTCAAAAAGGCGAGTCGCTTGAATTGGCTATGGTTCAGTTGCAAATGAAAAAACTTGAATTGGAGGCGTGACACAAGAGAGGAAAAAGAAAGCGAATGTACATTTCAAAGGGAGGAACCAGAAAGGTAAGAGTGAGAAAGATGACAAGAAAGGATATTGGAAATGGACAAGTTAGCAAAGGAGGAAGGAGAATGCCAGCTTAAATGGCCAGCAGTTAAAACAGGCACTAGGAAGTGGGAATAACTTATTTCCAGACCAGAACCCATGGGAAGATGTTTAAATTTGTACAAGCCGTCCTAAACTTTGAGGATTCAATATGGGCATTAAAAGTGGAAATAACATCTGCAGTTCTTAGAGAAGTAATTCTCTTGGAAGAATCTTAAAATTCACTTCCCTCGGTAGCTATAACCTGTGTGGAAGAACAGAGTTAAAACAGCTGGGCAAGCAGCAGAGATGGCAGATGATTGTAAGGTGGCCTATAAATCAAAAACTTTGTCCATCACATCTTTAAATCTGGAAAGGTGAAAGGTTGGGGAAGAGAAGGGACAGCTGGGAAGTGTCAGGGACAGCTGGGAAGTCTCACGAAATTTCTCTCGTACCATAAAGGAAGGTGCTGAGATTGGAAGTGACACAAGAAGGGCTTAAATATTTCCGTTGTAATAAGATTGTGGACACAAAGTCAACATGTTGGGGATTAAATGGAAAACATTGCAGTAACAGGGATTCGTAAAGGTACTGTGAACTTGAGACTTTGGGGCAAGGCAAGCCAATACCTTTTGTATAAGTGGGAAAGAAATAATTGGTAATGGTGAAAGAAGTGGGAATGTGTTCACACCAAGCGAATGTTGAAGGGCAGGCTACAGAGATGTTTTAAGATTTGAAACGCAAAGGGAAAGTATATCCGTGTCTACAGGATAGAGCAGGAAATTAGATCAAATTTTTCAGGGGGCTAGTCAATCCTTAATGTTATGGGATTAATGGTACCTGTTGTCCAGAAGGCGTATTGCAAGAAAGGGTATTAATCAGTAGAATTCATGGAGAAGCTAAACATCTTCCATTGTGTAAGTTTAATTTAAAAACTTATTTGAAAACGAGAGGTGATTGCTTGGGGTGTGGAAAAATTGCTGGGTCACAGAGGTTGGTGAACACTACTGTAGTTGAACAGCCTGTGGTGACCCAATCAAAAGAGATATTGCAGAAAGAGTCTCTTGGATAGTTTTCAGATTGTGTCGTAACAAGAGGGAATAATACCATAAGACATAGGTGTAGAATTAGGCCACTCGGCCCATCCAGCCTGCTCCGCTATTCAATCATGGCTGATATTTTTCTCATCCCTATTCTCCTGCCTTCTCCCCATAACCCCTGATCCCCTTATTGATCAAAACCCTATCTAAAAGCCTTCTGCAGCAGAGTTCCACAGATTCACCATCCCCTGGCTGAAGAAATTCCTCCTCATCTCTGTTTTAAAGGATCGTCCCTTTCGTCTGAGATTGTGTCCTCTGCTTTTAGTTTTTCCTACAAGTGGAAACATACTCTCCACATCCACTCTATCCAGACCACGCAGTATCCTGCAAGTTTCAATAAGATTCCCCCCCCCCCCCTTCTCATCCTTTTAAACTCCCAACGAGTACAGACCCAGAGTCCTCCACCGTTCCTCATACCATAAGCTCTTTATTCCAGGGATCATTCTTATGAACCTCCTCTGGTCCCTTTCCAAGGCTAGCACCTCCTTCCTTTGATACGGGGCCCAAAACTGCTCACAATACTCCAAATGGGGTCTGACCAGAGCCTTATATAGCCTCAGAAGTACATCCCTGGTCTTGTATTCTAGCCCTCTCGACATGAATGCTAACATTGCATTTGCCTTCCTAACTGCCGACTGAACCTGCACGTTAACCTTAGAATCATGAACAAGGGCTCCCAAGTCCCTTTGTGCTTCTGATTTCCTAAGCATCTTCCCATTTAGAAAATAGTCTATGCTTCCATTTGTCCTTCCAGTGCATAACCTCACACTTCTCCACATTTGATTCCATCTGCCACTTCGTTTCCCACTCTCCTAGCCTGTCCAATTCCTTCTGTAGCCCGCCTGCTTCCTCAATGCTACCTGCCCCTCTACAGATCTTTGTATCATCTGCAAACTTAGCAACAGTGCCCTCAGTTCCTTCCTCCATATCATTAATGTATATTGTGAAAGGTTGTGGTCCCAGCACCGACCCCTGAGGTACACCACTCGTCACCAGCTGCCATCCTGAAAAAGACACCTTTATCCCCACTCTCTGCCTTCTGCCAGCCAGGCAATTCTCTATGCATGCCAGGATCTTACCTGTAACACCATGGGCTCTTAACATATTTAACAGTCGCCTATGCAGCACCTTGTCAAAGGCCTTCTGGAAATCTAAATAAATCACATCCACTGGTTCTTTGTCTCACTTCCTTGTTACTTCCTCAAAGAACTCTAACAGATTTGTCAGACATGACCTCCCCTTGACGAAGCCGTGCTGACTCGGTCCTATTTTATCATGAGGAAGAATTGAAAAGTGAATTGAAGTTGTTGCTGAATTTATCGTTGAAAAGGTTGTTCAGGAGAAGGTTGGAATGACTGTGGCTGAAGTGTTTAGCTCAGTGAAATTAGTAGAGTTACAACAGAATGATCCATGAATAAAGCAGTTGTACCAAACAGTTTATTCTGAAACAAAGAATGTATTCCATAGTTGTTATTACCTTAAAGAAAATAACATTTTAATGAGGAAATGGAGACTTCCTCAAAGAAAAGTGGGCAGTAGCACAACAAATCGTAATACCATCTGGATACAGGAATGGAATATTGAGAATGGCTCATGAAACTCCAATGGCTGGATGTTTAGGAATGAGAAAAACTCAGCTGAAATGCAAAAAAAATTCTCTTCGCTTGGAAGGCATAAAGATGTGGACAAAATCGCTCAAATACTGCACGTCCGGTGACGGGGAGCCCTCAAGCAGGAATCAAACCTGCACTTTTAATTCCGATTTCAGCATTTGAGGAACCTTTCAACAAGATCATGATTGATTGTGTTGGACTCCTCCCTAAGACCAAAAGTGGAAATCAGTATTTGCAGACAATCATGGATGTGCCCCACTGGATTCCTGGAAGTGATATTTTTAAGAAATATGACAGCAAAGAGCCCTGTTGGAAGAGTTGACCAAATTCTTTACAAGATATGAGTTATCAAAGGGAATACAGTTGGATCAAGGTTTGAATTTCATGTCACAGCTATTTAAGGAAGTAATGGACAACCTAGTAATAAAACCGTTTCAGTTATCAGCCTATCGCCCTGAATCACCAGGTACCTCACAGTGATATCAAACTTTAAAGATTATTTCGTCAAAACTATCCACAGGATTGGGATCGAGAGATTCCATTTTTGTTGTTTGTTATTAGTGATGCCCCGATTGAATCAATAGGATTTAAGTCGTTTGGAATTAATTCATTGTTATTAAGTAAGGGGGCCACTCGCCTTGATTCAGGAGAAACAAATGAATCAGAGTTTGGAAGTTGTACTGGGAGCATGTGACAGTATCCCGAGAAAGATTGAGCAGAGCATGAGAGTTAGTTGGGAAACATTTAAAAATATCACAGCTAGTGGTGAAGGCAAGTGCAGATTGTGGTTTAGTGGCTGAAGAAAGGATTGTTTTTAATGTCAGGCAGACTTAAAGCAAAGGTTTAGTGTTCCTTGCCAGATTGAAAAGAGACTGTGAAGTGAATTATTTAATAATTGTGGCGTAAATTTGCGCTTAAAGTAGTTTGACAGGGAAGATAAACACACAAAGATATTACTAGTGGTAAATCAGGAAAAGGGGGAATCTGACAATTGACTTTTCTCTAAATAAATAGGCAATGAAGAAGTGCTTAAGAATCTAAATCTGATATTGTTACCTTCCAGAAGTGTCAAAGTGAATTGGAAAAGCTATTGCATTCGTGCAAGTCTATTTCATAGAATCATAGAATCCCGACAGTGCAGAAGGTGGCCATTCGGCAACTCTACACTGACCCTCTGAAAGAGCTAGCACTTTCTCCCTCTGGGTGCTCCGGTTTCCCCCCTCAGTCCAAAGGTGTGCAGGTGAGGTGGATTGGCCATGATAAATTGGCCGTTAGTCTACAAAGATGTGCAGGTGGGGTTACAGGGGTAGGGTGGGGGAGTGGACCTAGGTAAGATGTGTCATAATATCCACTCATGTATATAATGAGATGCAGACAGGCAGTGATTGACACACAGGATAACCAATGAACACACACGACACATAACAACCAATCACCAGACAGGACACCACCACTATAAAGCACACAGGGCATTAAGACTCTCCCTCTCTCTACAGGGCACAGCTACTGAGATAGTAAGAGTGCACAAGCCAGTGAGCACTATCACTGTGAGGTAGAGAGTTAGTCTGGTCAAGCCAGTAGGAGGTTATCAGTTAGATTGATCGAGTGTCAACTCACAGCAGACTATGTACAGCAATCAGGAAGTTCAATAAAACAGTGTTGGACCATCTCCTGTGTCAGAAGCCTGTTTCTAGTTTCACTGCATCCAGTTGCAGTCAACATTGAAACAACTTACTTAACACATCAGGGTGCTCTTTCAGAGGGTCAGTGCAGACCCGGCCAAATGGCCTATATCAGGATTTCTATGGTTCTAGGGATCCAAGCTGGAGCCTGGACCTTCAGCTCCAGCTTCAAAACATTAAGTTGGTAGTTTAAATTGCAGTCAGCAGTGTGCAGCCCCCCTCTGCTGCTGACTGGAAGATCTCTGCCAATATTTCCTCTCATGGGGCAGAGAATTATTGGAGGCCATTATTAGCCACCAAGAAATCAGGAGCAAAATAAACTCCTTTACCATAGAGTGTGAGACTCTGGCACTTCGTTCACAGGGAGTGGTTGAAATTAATGCAGATGTTTTTAAGGACAGGCTCGACCAGCATAAGAGGAAGAAGGAAACAGAGGATTACCATTAATCTATTTGGGTGAGGAAAGATGTGACGAATCTCAAGTGAACCTTAAATTTCAGCATGGACTTGTTGGGCCGACTGGCCTATTTCTGTGCCATATATCCTTTATAAACCCCAATCTAATTGCTGTTACAGGTATCTTGCTGAATTTTGAATGGAAGCTTAATATTGAATTTATTTATTTATCAGTGCTCATGACCTTACAAGATGGGACTTGTTTAGCAGCAATTACAAACTGCTGAAGATTGGGATTGAAAATGGGGATATGCCAGAACAGGTAATGATCTGATTTTCAAACTGCAGTAGTTTGTACCAAATTTCTTCTTCATATATTTCATTTTATAATTAGTTTATAAATGCATGCTATAACTTATCTTACTTTGAAATATTATATATTTGTTTTTTAGATTGTCATTCATGCACTACAGTGCACTCACTATGTAATCCTTTGGAACCTAGCCACCGTTTCTGAAGGTAGTTCAACAAAGGTATGTAAAGAGTGTAAATTAATTGGTCTACTATTTGCAAATACATTAAAACTTAAAAGAACATTGTGGCATGTTTTAAAATAATTTTCAAAGTGAAGGGTAACCCTGAAATTACAATGGAGCTAAAGTAAAGAAGTTATTTGAGTTACGATAATAGTGGTGTGGGAAACTGGTTGAAACCTGGATTTGCTGACTTCTCGCTGTTCAAATCATGGTGCAGATCCTGATTGGCAAAAGTGTTGGAGACTCTTTGATTGCATCTTCTGAAGGTTTTGTGGATATTTCCATGCTACCCCAGAAAATCCATCATAATGAGTTATTGTCTGATCCACCCCAATCTTTGCATGAAGAAAATCCAAATTATGTTTTACAATGAAAACAAAATGCTGGAAGTACTCAGCAGGGCAGGCAGTATCTATGAAGAATGAAACAGGTAAAATTTCAACTTGATGATCTTTTACCAGAACTGGAAAAAGGTAGAAACATCATCTCTGAAGGTTCTTGAGTTCTGAGAAAAAGTCACTGACCTGAAACTTAAATTTGCTTCACTCTCCGTCTGAACTGCTGAGTATTTTCAACATCATCTTCTTTCCTTTCAATCTCCATACATTTTTAATTTTGTCCCAATCAGGTGGGGGAGTAGGTGATATAGTGTTATTGTTTCAGGACTGTTAATCCAGAGACCCAGGATGATGCTCTTGTGACCCAAGTTCGAATCGCACTACAGTCGATGCTGGAATTTGAAATCAAGAAATCTGGGATTAAAATTCTAATGATGAGAATAAAACCATTGTTGTAAAAAGCCACCTGGTTCACTAATGTCCTTTAGGGAAGGAAATCTGCGAACCTTGCCTGGCCGATCCTGCATGTGATTCCAATGTGGTTGACTCTTAAATGTCCTTTGAAATGGCCCAACTGTTAGGAAAATCAATGTTGTTTTGAAAAATTTATTGGTAAATATTAGAAATAAGGTACAGTTTTAAGTTAGTTTAATTTAATGTTTCTGTGCCTATAGTAAAACCTATAGTTAGATTCATGCTGGATAAAGGTGTTTGCATGTGTGGGAGTTGTTTAAGTTGCAACTGTGTTTCTATTGTGCTGATAGGGCTACGGCGTGAAAAGTAAATAGATCAACAGTGGTTGCTTAGCAACTGGGGCCTTGTAAGGTAGAGAAGCTGTGAAGTTTTAGTTGAGCTAATTTGATTGAAATTGGAAATAGGTTGAAAGAGAGAAGGCAGCTCTGCTAGGGGCAGTTGGTTTTGGAAGGCTAAAGAGAACTCCTCTCTTAGCCTTGCTCAAAGAAAAGCCATGCTCTGGAGTGGAGTAACGGTTAAGAGAACAGATCCTGGAAATCTGCACTCGAGCTCATTGAGGAAACTAGAGAATTGAAGAGACGTTTCTAGTAAATCTGTTCAGTAAAGTCATAAAAAGTTGAAAAGACATTAGATCGGGAGAGACCAGAAGAATATCTGTAGTTGTGCTCAAGTTTGTGAGAAATTACTAGTTTGGGAGAAATTATTTGAGATTGTGGAATTATTGGCTGGACCTTGAAACATGGGCAAGGACACCACCTACTGATAACCAGAGGACCCCCCCCCCTCCCCTCAGTTAACAAGTCCACTTGTAGGAAGCACTGAGGGTGGCAAAGGTGCAGAATATACTCTGGGTGAGGGAACTTGTCAGCACCACTACTGACTGAGTTAGCTGAGTCTAAATTACATAGCTAGGTGGTGAGAGAACCAAAACGAGGGACCAACAAGGGGGAAAAACATACTTCAACTCACCTTCATCAATCTGCGTGCCGCAGGATAGATTTCAAACAGGTCTTGCAACCCAAAACTGAACATCCATGAGGCTGTGAGCAATCAGCAGCAGCAGAATGGTACTCGATTCCAATCTGTAACCTCATAGCCTGGCATATCCCCCACTCTACCATCATTATCAAGCCAGTGGATCAGCCCTGGTAAAATTAAGAGTGCAGGAGATTATGCCGGGAGCAGCACCAGGCATACCTAAAAAATGAGGTGCCAACCTCAGCACGGTAGCATTGTGGATAGCAGAATTCCTTCACAACTCCAGGGTCCCAGGTTCGATTCCGGCTTGGGTCACTGTCTGTGCGGGGTCTGCACATCCTCCCCGTGTGTGCGTGGGTTTCCTCCGGGTGCTCCGGTTTCCTCCCACAGTCCAAAGATGTGCAGGTTAGGTGGATTGGCCATGCTAAATTGCCCTTGGTGTCCAAAATTGCCCATAGTGTTACGTGGGGTTGCTGGGTTATGGGGATAGGGTGGAGGTGTGGACCTTGGGTAGTTTGCCCTTTCCAAGAGCCGGTGCAGACTCGATGGGCCGAATGGCCTCTTTTCTGCACTGTAAATTCTATGAAAATTCGATAAAATTCTATAACCTGGTCAAGCTATAACACGGCTACTTGCCTGTCAAACAGAGGAAACCGAATGCATTGAACAAGAGCTAAATGATCCCAAACCAGTGGATAAGACCTAAGTTCTGTGGCCCTGCCACATCAAGTTGTGAATGCTGCTGGACAGTTGAACAACTGACTGGAGGAGGAGGCTTGACAAATATCCCCATCCTCAATGCAAAAGATAAGGCTCAAGCATTTGCAACAATCTTCAGCCGCAAGTGCCAAGTGGATGATCCATTTCTGCCTCCTCGGCAGGTCCTCAGCATCACAGATGACAGTTTTCGGCCAATTCAATTCACTCCACGTGATATGAAAAAAAAGCTGAAGGCAGAATGGTAATACAAAGAACAAAGAAATGTACAGCACAGGAACAGGCCCTTCGGCCCTCCAAGCCCGTGCCGACCATGCTGCCCGACTAAACTACAATCTTCGACACTTCCTGGGTCCGTATCCCTCTATTCCCATCCTATTCATGTATTTCTCAAGGTGCCCCTTAAATGTCACTATCGTCCCTGCTTCCACCACCTCCTCTAGTAGCGAGTTCCAGGCACCCACTACCCTCTGTGTAAAGAAACTTGCCACGTACATCTACTCTAAACCTTGCCCCTCGCACCTTAAACCTATGCCCCCTGGTAATTGACCCCTCTACCCTGGGGAAAAGCCTCTGACTATCCACTCTGTCTATGCCCCTCATAATTTTGTAGACCTCTATCAGGTCGCCCCTCAACCTCCATCATTCCAGTGAGAACAAACCGAGTTTATTCAACCGCTCCTCATGGCTAATGCCCTCCATACCAGGCAACATTCTGGTAAATCTCTTCTGCACCCTCTCTGAAGCCTCCACATCCTTCTGGTAGTGTGGCGACCAGAATTGAACACTATCCTCCAAGTGTGGCCTAACTAAGGTTCATTACAGCTGCCAATTCTTATACTCAATGCCCCGGCCAATGAAGGCATGCAGCACGGTAGCATTGTGGATAGCACAATTGCTTCACATCTCCAGGGTCCCAGGTTCGATTCCGGCTTGGGTCACTGTCTGTGCGGAGTCTGCAAACCCTCCCTGTGTATGCGTGGGTTTCTTCCGGGTGCTGTGGTTTCCTCGCACAGTCCAAAGATGTGCAGGTTAGGTGGATTGGCCATGATAAATTGCCCTTAGTGTTGGGTGGGGTTACTGGGTTATGGGGATAGGGTGGAGGTGTTGACCTTGGGTAGGGTGCTCTTTCCAAGAGCCGGTGCAGACTCGATGGGCCGAATGGCCTCCTTCTGCACTCTAAATTCTATGATATTCTATGATGCCGTATGCCTTCTTAACTACCTTCTCCACCTGTGTTGCCCCTTTCAGTGACCTGTGGACCTGTACTCCTAGATCTCTCTGACTGTCAATACTCTTGAGGGATCTACCATTCACTGTATATTCCCTACCTGCAATAGACCTTCCAAAATGCATTACCTCACATTTGTCCGGATTAAACTCCATCTGCCATCTCACCGCCCAAGCCTCCAACCAATCTAAATCCTGCTGTATCCTCTGACAGTCCTCATCGCTACCCGCAATTCCACCAACCTTTGTGTCGTCTGCAAACTTACTAATCAGACCAGTTACATTTTCCTCCAAATCATTTATATATACTACAAACAGCAAAGGTCCCAGCACTGATCCCTGCGGAACACCACTGGTCACAGACCTCCAATTAGAAAACCATCCTTCCATTGCTACTCTCTGCCTTCTATGACCTAGCCAGTTCTGTATCCACCTTGCCAGCTCACCCCTGATCCCGTGTCACTTCACCTTTTGTACTAGTCTACCATGAGGGACCTTGTCAAAGGCCTTACTGAAGTCCATATAGACAACATCCACTTCCCTACCTGCATCAATCATCTTTGTGACCTCCTTGAAAAACTCTATCAAGTTAGTGAGACACGACCGCCCCTTCACAAAACCATGCTGCCTCTCACTAATACGTCCATTTGCTTCCAAATGGGAGTAGATCCTGTCTCGAAGAATTCTCTCCAGTAATTTCCCTACCACTGAAGTAAGGCTCACCGGCCTGTAGTTCCCTGGATTATCCTTGCTACCCTTCTTAAACAGAGGAACAACATTGGCTATTCTCCAGTCCTCCGGGACATCACCTGAAGACAGTGAGGATCCAAAGATTTCTGTCAAGGACTCAGCAATTTCTTCTCTAGCCTCCTTCAGTATTCTGGGGTAGATCCCATCAGGCCCTGGGGAGTTATCTACCGTAATATTTTTTCAGCCGCCCAACACCTCTTCTTTTTGGATCTCAATGTGACTCAGGCTATCTACACACCCTTCTCCAGACTCAACATCTACCAATTCCTTCTCTTTGATGAATACTGATGCAAAGTATGCATTTAGTACCTCGCCCATTTCCTCTGGCTCCACATAGATTCCCTTGCCTATCCTTCAGTGGACCAACCCTTTCCCTGGCTGCCCTCTTGCTTTTTATGTACGTGTAAAAAGCCTTGGGATTTTCCTTAACCCTATTTGCCAATGACTTTTCGTGACCCCTTCTAGCCCTCCTGACTCCTTGCTTAAGTTCCTTCCTACTTTCCTTATATTCCACACAGGCTTCGTCTGTTCCCAGCCTTTTAGCCCTGACAAATGCCTCCTTTTTCTTTTTGACGAGGCCTACAATAACTCTCGTTATCCAAGGTTCCCGAAAATTGCCGTATTTATCCTTCTTCCTCACAGGAGCATGCCGGTCCTGAATTCCTTTCAACTGACACTTGAAAGCCTCCCACATGTCAGATGTTGATTTGCCCTCAAACATCCGGCCCCAATCTAGGTTCTTCAGTTCCTGCCTAATATTGTTATAATTAGCCTTCCCCCAATTTAGCACATTTACCCTAGGACCACTCTTATCCTTGTCCACCAGCACTTTAAAACTTACTGAATTGTGGTCACTGTTCCCGAAATGCTCCCCTACTGAAACTTCTACCACCTGGCCGGGCTCATTCCCCAATACCAGGTCCAGTACCGCCCCTTCCCTAGTTGGACTGTCTACATATTGTTTTAAGAAGCCCTCCTGGATGCTCCTTACAAACTCTGTCCCGTCTAAGCCCCTGGCACGAAGTGTAGTAAACCCCCAACATTGTGACTGCACCCTTATTCCTGATCTCTATCCATGTAGCCTCGCTGCCCTGAGGTGTCCTTCCGCAGTAAAGCTGTGATATTCTCCCTAACCAGTAGCGCAACTCCTCCACCCCTTTTACATCCCTCTCTATCCCGCCTGAAACATCTAAATCCTGGAACGTTTAGCTGCCAATCCTGCCCTTCCCTCAACCAGGTCTCTGTAATGGCAACAACATCATAGTCCCAAGTGCTAATCCCATTCTGCCTTACCCGTAATACTTCTTGCATTAAAACATATGCACTTCAGGCCACCAGACCCACTGTGTTCAGCAACTTCTCCCTGTCTGCTCTGCCTCAGAGCCACACTGTCCCTATTCCCTAGTTCTCCCTCAATGCTCCCACCTTCTGACCTATTGCACCGTGCCCACCCCCCTGCCATACTAATTTAAACCCTCCCGTGTGACACTAGCAAACCTCGCGGCCAGGATATTTATGCGCCTCCAGTTTAGATGCAACCCGTCCTTGTTATATAGGTCACACCTGCCCCGGAAGAGCTCCCAGTGGCCCAGATAACGGAAACCCTCCCTCCCACACCAGCTGTTTAGCCACATGTTCGAGATTACAACCCTAGAGGTCCTGTCTTTTAACTTTCTGCCCAGCTCCCTGAACTCCTGCTGCAGGACCTCATGCCCCTTCCTGCCTGTGTCGTTAGTACCAATATGTATGTAATGGTCCTGACAATGTTCTCGCAGTGGGACTGAATGGTAATGACTCTAGAACTTGCCACGCCCCGAGCCAAGCCGTTCCAATACAACTACAACACTGGCATCAATTTGGCAATGTAGAAAATTGCAGAAGTGTGTCCCAAACGCAAGAGGATAAATCCAACCTGACCAATCATCACACTATTAATTTACTCTTGATCATCAATAAATGAGGGGGGAGGAAGGCGTTTTCAGCAGTGCTATCAAATGACATGCGCATAGCAAAAGCCTGGCCACCGACACTCTGGGTTCCACCAGGGTCACTCGGCTTCTGAACTTACTACAGCCTTGTTTCACATATGGACAAAAGAGCAGAACTCTAGAGGTGAGAGGGACTTCTCTTGATAGCAAGGCGGCCGTTAACGGAGTATGACATCGAAGAGCCCTAGCAAAACTGGAGTCGATGGGAATCAGGTTGTGGTTGTTGGTGGTCAGTCATCACTACATCCAAATGAAGCAAGATGTGGACTAGCAAGGCTTGGACTGTCAAATAACATTGACACCACACAAGTGGCAGGCAATGGCTATCTCGAATGCGAGAATATAATCTTCGTCCCATGATGTTTAATGGCATGGCCATCCCTGAATGCCCCACTGTCATCATACTGGTTGTTACCACTGACAACAAACTGAGGTAGCGGTTTAAATACTGAGGCTAGAAGAGCAGGTCAGAAGCTGGGAATCTTGTGACCAGTAACTCATCTCTTCATATGCGTGCCCACGTGCACGCACACACTGGTGTGCACACCAGCATGCGCACACCACCACACACAATTCTGGTGGAACAGGAACTATTGAATTTCAGACCCATGGTTTCAATATCAGTTGACTACCTCTTTGCCTTGTTGAGACTGAACTTCAGTGTGAAAGAATGGATAGTCAGAGGCTTTTGGATAGTCAGAGGCTTTTCCCCAGGGTAGAGGGGTCAATTACTAGGGGGCATAGGTTTAAGGTGCGAGGGGTAAGGTTTAGAGTAGATGTACGAGGCAAGTTGTTTACGCAGAGGGTAGTGGGTGCCTGGAACTCGCTACCGGAGGAGGTAGTGGAAGCAGGGACGATAGTGACATTTAAGGGGCATCTTGACAAATACATGAATAGAATGGGAATAGAGGGATACGGACCCAGGAAGTGTAGAAGATTGTAGTTTAGTTGGGCAGCATGGTCGGCACGGGCTTGGAGGGCCGAAGGGCCTGTTCCTGTGCTGTACATTTCTTTGTTCTTTGTTATGGTGTGGGCGTGTACGCACAACAACAGTTGCGCGGGCACTATCCAGTGCGCGTGCGCACACACCAGCGCAGGCGCACGCTTGCCCACACACGATCAGCGCACGCTCGCCCACACACCAGCACACGCAATTCTGGTGGGACAGGAACCCTTGAATTTCAGACCCATAGTTTCAATACCAATTGACTACCTCTTTCCCTTGGGACTGAACTTCAGTGTGAAAGTGTTATGGAATATAACCATTTAAAGTACTTCATTTTCCTCAACTCTATATAGGGTATTAACCACTTGCGTCTGCTCACAATTTTAGCAGTGCTTGCATTACAGATCTTTAAATTACAGCACAGAATTTATTGTAGAAAGTTGTAATTACGGAGTGAATGCTCACCTAAACACAAATGAATCGAGTTGTGGTCCGAACACACATTGGATTGGATTTGTTTATTGTCACGTGTACCGAGGTGCACTGAAAGGTATTTTTCTGGGATACGTCCGGTTATGAAGGAGTAAGCCGCACATTTGGTGGCTCCCGCTCTGGTCAGACTTATGGACAATTCCCCCGTTTTTCTACCGGACTTAAATTGTAAAACGGATGTTAGTGGCAATTGTTTACTGAATTCCCACTTTGGTGCATGGAGAGAAGGACTAGAAGTGTTCGTAAGGGCAGAAACAAAAAGAGAGAGAAGGCTTGGGCTGTAGCTGCAACAGAAGACAGCATGGCGGAGGTTCGGAACTCTGGCTTGTCGACCCAGCAGTCTATGGAGCAGCTGATTCAGGAAGGCTTTGCTGCACAGAAACGGGACTGCTTGGACCCGATGAAAGAGTCGATTGAGCAGTTGGAGCATAGATTGGATGCCCAGGATCGGGCGACCTAGAAGGTGGAGAAGGCACTGGCTGAGCAGGAGGAACACCAGACTGCGGTGGAACTGGAGATGCGGATGCTGAGGGACCAGCAGAAGAAGCTCCTGGAGAAGGTGGATGACCTAGAAAATAGGTCCCGCCGGCAGAACCAAAGAAATGTCTGCCTCCCGGAGAGGTCCGAAGGAACGGACGCTGGGGCCTTTATCTGTTTTTGTAAAATGTTTCTTGTTTTGCGTTGTCATGGAAGATGTTTGTGATGCCGTTTGCATTGATTTGGAACCAGCGGTAGTGCTGAGTGAGTTAAGGTGTTCATTTGCACTGTTGGGGGATGGAGGTGTGCTTGTTTTGATCTTGGTGGTTTTCTGTTTGGTAATTGTGTGGGGATTGTTTGATGTTGGAGTTTGTTTGTGAGAGCGGGGTGGAGGGTGGGGGATGGAACAATAGGTGGGAGACTATCTGGCACCGGGCATGGGGGCCACCAAGCTAGCTGGGCGAGCTAGCTCTCGGAAGCGCAATGGGGAGTGTGCACATGTTTGGTTTGTAAAGTGGCTGGGTTACAGGGTGTTGTTACTAAAGGGGGGGGGGGGGGGGGTGAATGTTCTGCTGACGAAGGAGGGCATTGGGCTGAGGGACAGAGAGGAGGTTGGGGGCGGGTGCTGCCTGGGGATGGACTGGTGGAGGCAATGAGCATGGGCTGGAGGCGGGCCTGAAAAAGGGGATGGCTGATCGGCGGAGTTGGGGGGGGGGGGGGGGGGCAGGCAATGAGCCCCGCAACTAGGCTGATCACTTGGAATGTTCGAGGGTTAAATGGGCCCGTCTAAAGTGCACATGTGTTCGCGCGTCTTAGGGGATTGAAGGTGGACGTGGTAATGTTGCAGGAGACGCACCTTAGAGTAACGGACCAGGTAAGCTCAGTCAGGTCTTTCACTCTGGACTAGATTCAAAGACTAGAGGGGTCACGATCCTGATCAATAAGCGGGTGGTGTTTGAGGCGGGTAGAATAGTCTCGGACGTGGGAACATTATGGTCCCTGGGAAGCTAGAGGGGGTGCAGGTGGTATTAGTAAATGTGTATGTGCCAAATTGGGGTGATGTGGAGTTTATAAAGAGGATGCTGGGGAAGACACCGGACCTGGACTTGCACAGGTTGGCCAAAGGGAGGGGACTTCAACACAGTTATGGACCGCGGCTTGGACCGGTCAAGCTTGAAAACGGCAGGGTACCAGCAATGGCAAAAGAACTAAGAGGGTTCATGGAGCTGAGGGGGGGGAGAGGGGGAGGGGAGAGAGAGGGGAGGGGGGAAGGAGGGAGGGAGGGGGGGGGGAGGGAGCAGAGGGAGAGGGAGGGAGAGGGGAGGGGGGAAGCAGAGGGAGAGGGGAGGGGGGAGCAGAGGAGGAGGGGGAGGGGGGACGAAAGGAGGGAGGGGGGGAGCAGAGGAGGAGGGGGAGGGAGGGGGGAAAGAGGGGAGGGAGGAGAGGGGGAGGGGGGAAAGAGGGGAGGGAGGAGAGGGGGAGGGGGGAGCAGAGGAGGAGGGAGCAGAGGAGGAGGAGGAGGGGGAGGGAGGGGGGAAAGAGGGGAGGGAGGAGAGGGGGAGAGGGGGAGCAGAGGAGGAGGGAGCAGAGGAGGAGGAGGAGGGGGAGGGGGGAGGGGAGGAGGAGGGGGAGGGGGAGGGGAGGGGGAGGGGGGAGCAGAGGAGGAGGAGGGAGGGGTGGGAGAGGAGGAGGGGGAGAGGAGGAGGGGGAGGGGGAGCAGAGGAGGAGGGGAGGGAGGGGGGGAGGAGAGGAGGAGGAGGGGGAGGGGGGGAGGGGGGAGGAGGGTAGCAGAGGGGGAGGGGGGGAGGAGGGTAGCAGAGGGGGAGGGGGGGAGCAGAGGAGGGGAGGGGAGAAGGGGAGCAGAGGAGGAGGAGGGGGGGAGCAGAGGGGGAGGGGAGGAGAGGAGGAGGGGGGGAGCGGAGGGGGAGGGAGGGGGGAGCAGAGGGGGAGGGTAGGAGAGGAGGAGGGGGGGGAGCGGAGGGGGGGGAGGGGAGGGTGGGGGGAGGGGGGGAGGAGAGCGTGGGGGGGGGAGAGGGGAGGGTGGGGGGGAAGAGGGGTGGGGGGGAAGAGGGGTGGGGGGGGAAGAGGGGAGGGGGGAGAGGGGAGGGAGGGGGGGAGGGAGGGGAGGGGAGGGGGGGAAGGGGGAGGGAGGGGAGGGGGGGGGAAGGAGCAGAGGGGGAGGGGGGAAGCAGAGGGAGAGGGGAGGGGGGAGCAGAGGAGGAGGGGGAGGGGGGAGGAAAGGAGGGAGGGGGGGAGCAGAGGAGGAGGGGGAGGGAGGGGGGAAAGAGGGGAGGGAGGAGAGGGGGAGGGGGGAGCAGAGGAGGAGGGAGCAGAGGAGGAGGAGGAGGGGGAGGGGGGAGGGGAGGGGGAGGGGGGAGGGGAGGGGGAGGGGAGGGGAGGGGGAGGGGGGAGGGGAGGGGGAGGGGAGGGGGAGGGGGAGGAGGAGGGGGAGGGGGGAGGGGGAGGGGAGGGGGGAGGGGAGGGGGAGGGGAGGGGGAGGGGGAGGAGGAGGGGGAGGGGGGAGGGGGAGGGGAGGGGGGAGGGGAGGGGGGAGGGGAGGAGGAGGGGGAGAGGGGAGGGGGAGGGGGGAGCAGAGGAGGAGGAGGAGGAGGGAGGGGTGGGAGAGGAGGAGGGGGAGAGGAGGAGGGGGAGGGGGAGCAGAGGAGGAGGGGGGGAGAGGGGAGGGAGGGGGGAGGAGAGGAGGAGGAGGGGGAGGGGGAGAGGGGAGGGAGGGGGGAGGGGGGGAGGGGGGAGGAGGGTAGCAGAGGGGGAGGGGGGGAGGGGGGAGGAGGGTAGCAGAGGGGGAGGGGGGAGCAGAGGGGGAGGGGGGAGGAGGGGGGAGCAGAGGAGGGGAGGGGAGGAGGGGAGCAGAGGAGGAGGAGGGGGGGAGCAGAGGGGGAGGGGAGGAGAGGAGGAGGGGGGGAGCGGAGGGGGAGGGAGGGGGAGCAGAGGGGGAGGGTAGGAGAGGAGGAGGGGGGAGGGGAGGGTGGGGGGAGGGGAGGGGGGGAGGAGAGCGTGGGGGGGGAAGAGGGGAGGGGGGAGAGGGGAGGGTGGGGGGGAATAGGGGTGGGGGGGAAGAGGGGAGGGTGGGGGGGAAGAGGGGAGGGGGGAGAGGGGAGGGAGGGGGAGGGGGGAGAGAGGGGGGGAAGGGGGGAGGGAGGGGGGGGAAGGGGGGAGGGAGGGGGGGGAAGGGGGGAGGGAGGGGAGGGGGGAGGAGGAGAGGGGGGAGGGAGGGGAGGGGGGAGGGAGCAGAGGAGGAGGGGGAGGGGGAGAGGGGGGGAGGAGGAGAGGGGTGTGGGAGGGGAGGGGGAGCAGAGGGAGAGGGGGGAGGAGAGGAGGAGGGGGGGGAGGGAGGGGGAGGGAGGGGGAGGAGAGGGGGAGGGGGGAGCAGAGGAGGAGGGGGAGGGAGGGGGGGAGAGGAGGAGGGCGGGGGGGAGAGGGGAGAGGGGGGAGGAGAGGAGGAGGGGGAGGGGGGTGCAGAGGAGGGGGGAGGAGGAGGGGAGCAGAGGGGGAGGGGGGGCAGAGGAGGGGAGGGAGGGGAGGAGGGGAGCAGAGGGGGAGGGAGAGGGGGAGGGGGAGGAGGGGGGGAGGGAGAGGGGGAGGGGGGAGCGGAGGAGAGGAGGAGGGGGGGAGCAGAGGAGGAGGGGGAGGGAGAGGGGGAGGGGAGGGGGAGGGGGGAGGGAGGGAGGGGAGGGGAGGAGGGAGGGAGGGGGGGGAAGAGGGGAGGGGGGGAAGGGGGGGGAGGAGGGGAGGGAGGGGGAGCAGAGGGGGGAAGAGGGGGAGGGAGGGGGGAGCAGAGGAGGAGGGGGGAGAGGGGAGGGGAGGGGGAGGGGAGGGGGGTGGAGAGGGGGGAGGGGAGGGGAGGAGGGGGAGGGGGGAGCAGAGGAGGGGGGAGGGGGGAGCGGAGGAGAGGAGGAGGGGGGAGCAGAGGAGGAGGGGGAGGGGAGGGAGGGGGAGCAGAGGGGGGAAGAGGGGAGGGAGGGGGGAGTAGAGGGGGGAAGAGGGTAGGAAGGGGGGGGAAGAGGGGAGGGAGGGGGGGGGAGAGGGCGGAGGGGGGGAGAGGGGGGAGGGGGGGAGAGGGGGGAGGGGGGGAGAGGGGGGAGGGGCGGAGAGGGGGAGAGGGGGAGGGGAGGGAGGGGGAGAGGGGAGGGAGGGGGGAGAGGGGAGGGAGGGGGGAGAAGAGGGGGAGGGGGGGAGAAGAGGGGAGGGAGGGAGGGAGGGGGGGGGGGAGACGGGGAGAGAGGGGAGGGGAGTGGGGGGGGGGGAGAGGGGAGGGGGATCTATGGAGATTTGGGCAGCCGAAGATGAAGGTGTTCTCCTTCTACTCACATGAGGATAAAGTGTATTCCCAGATTGATTGATTTATTTTGAGCGGGGCCTTGCTGGCTGGGGTGGTGGACACGGCGTACTCGGCGATTACAATCTCAGACCATGCTCCGCACTGGGTTGACCTGCAGGTTAGTAAAGATAGTAACCAGCGCCTGCACTGGAGGTTGGATGTGGGACTTTTGGCAGATGAAGGGGTGTGCGAACGGCTGAGGAACTGTATTCAGAGTTACCTGCCGGTTAAAGCCATGGGGGAAATTTCAGCAGCGGTGGTGTGGGAAGCACTGAAGCGGGGAGCTGATCTCGATCCGGGCCCATAGGACAGAGACGGACCGACTGGTAAAGGAGTTACTACTGATTGATAGGAGGTATGCGTAGAACCCAGAGGCAGGGCTTTTAAAGGAACGGTGGAGGTTACAGGCGGAGTTTAGCTTGCTGACCACAGGGAGGGCGGTGGAGCAGCTGAGAAAGGCGAGGTGGGCGATCTATGAACATGGAGAGAAGGCCAGCAGAATGCATGCACAGCAGCTTAGGAAGGGGGAGGCAGCTAGGGAGATAGGGAAAGTAAAAGACGGAGATGGGAACCTGGTTGGTGATTCAGTAGGGGCGAAAAAGGCGTTTAGGGATTTCTCCAGCAGGCTGTACAGGCCAGAGCCACCTACGGGGCCGGAGGGGATGAGGCACGTCTTGGAGGGGCTGAATTTCCCAAAGGTGGACTGGGAGCGGGTAGAAGGGCTGGGGGCCCCAATCTGGCTGGAAGAGATAGTGGGGGGTTTGAAGGCCATGCAGGCGGGTAAGGCCCCGGGTCCGGATGGGTACCCAGTGGAGTTTTATATCTCTGGGATATTGGGGCCGATGTTGATGAGGGTGTTCAATGAGTCAAGGGAAAGAGGGGTGTTGCCCCCGACGATGTCGCAGGGCAACGATTTCGTTGATTCTTAAGCGGGACAAGAACCTAGAGCTGTGTGGGTCTTACAGGCCGATCTCCCTGTTGAATGTAAATGCCAAGTTGCTGGCCAAAATCTTGTCCTCCAGGATTGAGGATTGTGTTCCGGACGTTATTGGGGAGGACCAGACTGGGTTTGTTCAGGACAGGCAGTTGGTGGCCAATGTAAGAAGGCTGTTAAATGTGATCATGATGCCCCCGGAAGGTAGGGAGGTGGAGGTAGTGATCGCAATGGATGCAGAAAAAGCTTTTGATCGGGTACAATGGGACTATCTGTGGGAGATACTGGGGCGGTTCGGATTCGGGCGGAGCTTTATTGACTGGGTCAGGTTACTGTATCAGGCTCCTGTGGCAAGTGTACGGACGAATAGGACAACATCGGACTATTTTAGACTGCACCAGTCTCCCCACTGTTGTTTGCGCTGGCTGTAGAGCCATTGGCAATTGCTCTGAGAGCCTCGAGGGGCTGGAGAGGACTGGTCCCGGAGGGGGGGGGGGGAAGAGAGAGAAGCGAGAGCGAGAGAGAGAGTGGAGCACAGGGTTTAGCTCTATACGTTTCGGACCCAATAGAGGGAATGGATGAAATCATGAGGACTCTAGGGGAATTTGGCCAGTTTCCGGGGTATAAGCTTAATATGGGAAAGAGTGAGATGTTTGTGGTCCAGGAGAGTCGACTGGGAGAGCTGTTGTTTAGGTTAGTAAAGGGAAGCTTTAGGTACCTAGGCATCTAAGTGGCGTGGGAATGGCACCGGCTGCATAAATCGAATCTGGCCCGGCTGGTGGACCAAATGAAGGACAATTTTCGGAGATGGGACGCGCTTCCATTGTCTCTGGCTGGGAGGGTGCAAACGGTGAAGATGATGGTCCTCCTGAGTTTCCTATTTGTATTTTCATGTCTACCCATCTTTATTCCACGATAATTGCCAGTTTGCCCCGGGGAGTATGCAAGGGGGCTTCCAGTTATGGCGGAGAGCGGGGATTGAGCGGATGGGGGATATGTTCATAGAGGGGAGCCTTCCGAGTATGAGGGCATTGGAGGAAACGTTTGGGTTGGCGAGGGGAAACAAATTCAGGTATTTGCAGGTGCGGCACTTCTTTCGTAAACAGGTGTCAACCTTCCCGCTCCTACCGCTAAGGGGGATTCAGGACAGGGTAGTTTCCAGAGGGTGGGTAGGAGAAAGGAGCATCTCGGACATTTATAAGGAGCTTATGGGGTCAGAGGAGACGCAGACCGAGGAGCTAAAGCGCAAGTGGGAGGAGCAGCTGGGAGGTGAGCTAGAGGACGGTCTATGGGCAGACGCGTTGAGTAGAGTCAACACATCTGCAACATGTGCCAGGCTCAGCCTGATACAATTTAAGGTTGTTCATCGGGCTCACATGACAGTGGCCCGGATGAGCAGATTCTTTGGGGTGGAGGACAAATGCGCACAATGTGTGGGAGGACCGGCGAACCATGTCCACATGTTTTGGAGATGTCCAAAGCTTGGGGGATTTTGGCTGGGGTTTGCGGACGTCATATCCACGGTGTTAAAACCAAGGGTGGCGCTGAGTCCAGAGGTGGCGATTTTTGGGGTGTCAGAAGACCCGGGAATCCAGAAGGAGAAAGAGGCAGGCATTCTGGCCTTTGCTTCCCTGGTAGCCTGGAGATGGACACTATTGGCATGGAGGGACTCAAAGCCCCCGAAGCCGGAGACCTGGCTATCTGACATGGCTAGCTTTCTCTGTTTGGAGAAAATCAAGTTCGCCTTTAGAGGGTCACTGTTGGGGGTTTCTGAGGCGCTGGGACTGATTCTGGAGCAAATGGGGCCAAGACAGGAAGGATGGCTTGCACCTTGACAGGACTAGGACTAATGTCCTCACGGGGAGATTTGTTAGTGCTGTTGGGCAGGGTTTAAACTTGATTGGGGATGAAACCTGGGGGAAAAGTCAAGAGTGTAGAGGAAAAACCCTGGCAGTAAGTAAGTAAAAAACATTAACTGATGAGGATATATCAGTGTAATATAAATGTAAATAGAATATTTGGAGAGTTTGAGAGAATTAAAGTAGGCAATAGTAAGTCATTAGATGGGGTCAGCGAGAGGGAGAAAGCTGTTTTTACAAGAAAGCCTAAACCTGGGTTATTGTGCAAAGTGTGGTTAAGGAGGTTGGTGAACTACAGGCACAGGTTGACAAATGAAATCATTATATTATTATTGTAACAGCGATCAAAGGAGGGCAGGACTGCACATTAAATGTTTCTGGGTTCGAGGTGTTTGAGGGATAGGAAAGGGGGGAGTGGCAGTATTTATTAAGGATGGTATTAAAGTACTTGAGAAAGGATGTTCTAGGGCTTCCGGGTGCGGCTATGCAGAGCTAGGTCGCATATTCGGCAGCTCCTGCTTGGAACGGACTTTTGGGCTCTTTTACAGGGCCCCCACGGCATTTGTTTGACATTTCCCGGTGTGGGAAGAAGGCTGCAATATTCCCCCGACAGTGTCCCCCAGGAAGGGTATGTCTCTGTGTTCCCAGACACGGCAGAAACATTAAAAGATTTGGCTGCAACTGCAGGATAAACAGGGCCTCTTCCAGCATGCAGGCGGGGGAAGGGCAAGCTTAAAGCTGCAAGCTGACCGGAGGGCCTGTATCAAAGGTGAATTCTAGCAGCAGAGGGAACAACTGTGAAAAGACCTCATCAAGGCCACTGAAGGGACTTCCGGTTGCGGTGATACCTAGCTAGTCGCACGCTTCGGCGGCTCCAGCTCCGACGGACCTTCGGGCTCTTTTAAGAGCCCCAACGGGGAATTTGTCGACGACGCAACCCGGTGTGGGGTGTGTGAGAAGGGAGTCTCCCCCTCCAAACGAAGGAGGAAAAAAACCGCGGCGGCGGCGGCTGCAGCGCGAGGAATCGTCGACCAAAGGGTCAGAAAGAGAGAAGTACAAGATGGCGGCGGAGAAAGCGCAGGCGACATGGGGGCCTGAGCAGGATGAAATTGTGAGACGGTGCGTGGAGCTGCTGAAGAGGGAGGTGCTGACCCCGTTGCTACAGGCAATTGAGGGGCTCAAGGAGACATTAAAGACCCAGGAGTCAGAGCTCCGCGTGGTGGAGCAGAAGGTGACATATTGAGGACGAGATCCTGGGCCTGGTGGTTAAGACACAGACGCACGAGGCACTTCATAAAAAGTGTACTGAAAGGATCGAAGCCCTAGAAAATGGAGCGCGAAGGAAGAACCTTCGGATACTGGGTCTCCCTGAGGGTGTGGAAGGAGTGGACTGTGGAGCGTACGCAAGTACGATGCTGAGCTCACTGATGGGTGCTGAGGCCCCTACGGGCCCCTTGGAGGTGGAGTGGGCAAATCGGATTCCGGCGAGAAGACCAAAAGCGGGAGAACCACCCAGGGCGATAATCGTGCGATTTTACCGCCTTAAGGATAGAGAAGAGGTCCTGAGATGGGCTAAAAAGGTGCGGAGTAGCAGATGGGAGAATGCAGTGGTACGGGTATACCAGGATTGGAGTGCGGAGGTGGCGAGAAGGAGGGCGAGCTTCAACCGAGCCAAAGAGGTCTTGCATAAAAGAAAGATGAAGTTCGGGATGCTGCAGCCGGCAAGACTATGGGTCACGTTTCAGGAGAGACACCATTATTTTGAGACGGCGGAGGAAGCATGGACCTTCATCAAAGAAGAGAAATTGGATCGGAACTGAGGGACTGATGCTGCAGGAAATGTTATTGTTAATGTTATGGTTGAAGTTAACTGAGAAGTAGGCCTGAACGGACCGATAAAAAGGGCCCGAGTGCTCGCGCATTTGAAAGGACAAAGGGCAGACGTGGTTATGCTCCAAGAGACGCACCTAAAGGTGGCGGACCAAGTTAGGCTAAGGAAAGGATGGGTGGGACAGGTGTTCCACTCAGGACTGGACGCAAAGAATAGAGGGGTGGCCATTTTGGTGGGGAAACGGGTAGCATTTGAAGCAAAGAACATCGTAGCAGATAGCGGAGGTAGATATGTAATGGTGAGTGGCAGGCTGGAGGGAATGGAAGTCGTGTTGGTTAATGTGTATGCCCCAAACTGGGACGATGCGGGATTTATGAGACGGATGCTGGGGCGTATACCGGACCTGGAGGTAGGAAACTTGATTTTAGGAGGGGACTTTAATACGGTGCTGGACCCGGGGCTAGATAGATCCAGCTCAAGGACCGGAACAAGGTCGGCAGCGGCCAAGGTACTTAAGGGGTTTATGGACCAAATGGGGGGAGTGGATCCATGGCGATTTCTTAGACCTAGGGCTAGGGAGTTTTCCTTCTTCTCCCATGTCCATAAAGTGTACTGCCGGATAGATTTTTTTGTTTTGGGAAGGTCGTTGATCTCTAAGGTGGAAGAAGCTGAGTACTCAGCCATAGCGGTTTCGGATCATGCCCCACATTGGGTGGACCTGGAATTAGGAGAGGAAAGGGAGCAGAGAACACTCTGGCGATTAGATGTGGGACTGATGGCGGATGAGGGAGTGTGTGCAAGAGTGCGGGGGTGTATTGAGAGATACCTGGAGGTCAATGACGACGGCGAGGTCCCTGTGGGAGTGGTATGGGAAGCACTAAAAGCGGTGGTCAGAGGAGAGCTGATCTCCATTGGGGCCCACAAAAGGAAAACAGAGGCCAAGGAAAGGGAAAGATTACTGGGGGAGATTTGAAGGGTGGATAGGGAATTTGCAGAGACCCCGGAGGAGGAATTGTACAGGGAGAGGAGACGACTCCAGACGGAATTTGACCTTCTGACCACCAGAAAGGCGGAGGTACTGTGGAGGAAGGCACGGGAGGAGGTATGAATATGGGAAAAAGGCTAGTCGCCTGTTGGCTCATCAATTGCGAAAGAGGGCAGCAGCGAGGGAGATAGGAGGAATTAGAGATGAAAGGGGAGACACGGTGCGAAGGGCAGGAAAGATAAATGAGGTGTTCAAGACCTTCTATGAGGAACTGTATAGGTCTCAACCCCCAGAGGGAGAGGAGGGGATGCGGCAGTTCCTGGACCAATTGAGGTTCCCGAAAGTGGAGGAGCGGGGGGTGTTAGGCCTGTGCGCACCGATTGGGGTGGACGAGGTTATTAAGGGACTGGGAAGCATGCAAGCAGGGAAGGCCCCAGGACTAGACGGGTTCCCGGTGGAGTATTACAGAAAATATGTGGACTTGTTGGCCCCGTTGATGGTGAGGACGTTCAATGAGGCCAGGAAAGGGGGGAACTCTACCCTCGACGATGTCGGAGGCGACGATATCGTTAATTTTGAAGAGGGATAAAGATCCGTTGCAGTGCGGGTCCTATAGACCCATTTCATTATTGAACGTGGACGCCAAATTGTTGGCAAAGGTACTGGCATCGAGGATAGAGGACTGTGTCCCGGGAGTGGTGCACGAAGACCAGACAGGGTTCGTAAAAGGGAGACAACTGAATGTTAACGTGCGACGACTATTAGGGGTGATAATGATGCCCCCAGTGGAGGGGGAGGCAGAGATAGTGGCGGCAATGGACGCAGAGAAGGCATTTGATAGGGTGGAGTGGGAGTATTTATGGGAAGTGTTAAGGAGGTTTGGGTTTGGGAACGGGTTTATTAGCTGGGTTAGACTTCTTTATGGGGCTCCAACGGCAAGCGTAGTTACAGGTCGACATAGATCGGAGTATTTCCGACTATATAGGGGAACAAGACAGGGATGCCCGCTGTCTCCATTGTTGTTCGCGTTGGCAATTGAACCTCTGGCCATGGCGTTGAGAGACTCCAGGAAATGGAGAGGGGTGATTAGAGGGGGAGAAGAACACCGAGTCTCGTTATACGCGGATGACCTGTTGTTATACGTGTCGGACCCAGCGGGGGGGATGATAGAGGTTATGCGAATTTTGAGGGGGTTCGGGGATTTCTCGGGGTATAGGCTAAACATGTGGAAGAGTGAATTATTTGTGATACATCTAGGGGACCAGAGTAGAGAGATAGAAGGCTTGCCTCTAAGGAAAGTGGAAAGAAACTTCTAATACCTGGGGATTCAGATCGCTAGGAGCTGGGGAACCTTGCACAGGCTTAATCTGACACGGTTGGTAGAACAAATGGAGGAGAACTTCAAGAGGTGGGACATGCAGCCTCTATCGCTGGCGGGCAGGGTGCAAGCAATTAAGATGATGGTCCTCCCGAGATTTTTATTTGTATTTCAATGTCTCCCTATACTAATCACCAAGACCTTTTTTAATAAAATAGACAGGAGCATCACGAGCTTCGTGTGGGCAGGGAAAGTTCCGAGAGTAAGGAGGAGGTTCCTTCAGCGTAGTAGGGACAGAGGAGGATTGGCACTACCGAACTTGGGCGATTACTATTGGGCCGCCAATGTGGCAATGATACGTAAATGGATGATGGAGGGCGAGGGAGCGGCGTGGAAAAAACTGGAGAGAAAGTCCTGTAAAGGGACGAGTTTAGAGGCGCTGGTGACGGCGCTGCTACCGATCTCACCTAAAAGGTTTACCACGAACCCGGTGGTGGCGGCAACATTGAATATCTGGGGACAGTGGAGGCGACAGAGAGGGGTGCGGGGGGCCCTGGTGGGGTCCCCAATCAGGAACAACCATAGGTTCGCCCCAGGAAGAATGGATGGAGGATTTCAGAGCTGGTACCAGTTGGGAATTAGGAGGGTGGGAGATTTATTTATAGTGGGACTTTTGCGAGCTTGGGAGCATTGGAGGAAAAGTATAAGTTACCCCGGGGAAATTTCTTGAGATATATGCAGGTGAGGGCGTTTACTAGACAACAGGTGAGGGAATTTCCGTTGCTCCCGACACAGGGGATACAGGACAGGGTGCTTTCAGGGGTGTGGGTCGGAGAGGGCAAGGTGTCAGAGATTTACCGAGAGATGAGGGAAGAGGGGGAGGAGTCGGTGGGCGAACTAAAAGGAAAGTGGGAAGAAGAACTAGGGCAGGAGATAGAGGAGGGTATGTGGGCTGATGCCCTAAGCAGGGTAAATTCCTCTTCCTCATGCGCCAGGCTTAGCCTGATTCAATTTAAGGTGCTACATAGAGCACACATAACGGGGGCAAGATTGAGCAGGTTCTTTGGAGTGGAGGACAAATGTGGGAGGTGTGCCCGGAGCCCGGCAAACCACGCACATATGTTTTGGGCGTGTCCGGCACTGGAAGGGTATTGGAAGGGAGTGACGGGAGTGATTTCGCGGGTGGTGAAGGCCCGGGTCAAACCAGGCTGGGGGTTAGCTCTACTTGGAGTTGCGGAAGAGCCGGGAGTGCAGGAGGCAAAAGAGGCCGACGTTGTGGCCTTTGCGTCCCTAGTAGCCCGGCGCAGGATCCTACTCATGTGGAAGGAGGCGAAACCCCCCGGACTGGAGGCCTGGGTAAATGATATGGCGGGGTTCATTAAACTGGAGCAGATAAAGTTTGCCCTGAGAGGATCGGCTCAAGGGTTCACCAGGCGGTGGCAGCCATTTCTCGACTACCTAGGGGAACGTTAGAGGGAAGACAGATGACCAGCAGCAGCAACCCAGGGGGAAGGGGAGGGGGGGGGTTTAGTTTAGTTTAGGTCAAAGATAAAGGGGTTTTGTTACTTGTGTATTGTTAAAAATTTCTGTATTGTTATTGTTGCGTTTGCTTTGTAAGAGGGGAAAAATTGTTGTTTGGGAAAAAATTTCAATAAAACATATTTTAAAAAAAAAAGAGAAAGGATGTTCTAGAAAGGTCAATGACTGAATCTGGCTGGAAGTAAGGAATGAAAAAGGTGCAATAGCGTTGATTGGTGTAGTATATAATAGAATCATAGAAAAGTTACAGCACAGGAGGAGGCCATTCACCCCATCTTGTCCATGTCAGCCCTAGGACACCCAGGTACCCTTTCTAATCCCACCTTCCTACATCTGGTCCATAGCCCTGTAGCTTAGAGCACTTAAGGTGCAGATCCAGGTTTCTTTTAAAAGATATAGATCATCAACTAGTGGAAGGGATGTAGAGAAACAAATTAGCAAAGAAATTAGAGAGGTGCAGTGGAGTTTGCACATTCTCCCAGTGTCTGTGTGGGTCTCACCCAAGATATGCAGGGTATATGAATTGACCATGCTAAATTGCTTCTTGGGGAAAAAAGAATTGGGTACTTAAATTTCAAAAAAAATTAAAATTAGAGGTGCGAGAATGATGAAGTAATTATAATGGGAACTTCAATTATTCAAATATAGATTGGGACAGGAATAGTGCAATGGGATGAGGGGCACGAGTTCATTCTGTTGAAGGGCACAAAAAGTCCGGAGTGTCCTGGATGACGAGGGAGATGATGATGAAAAGCAAAAAGTCTGTCTACGATAGATGTCATGTCAAGATTACAATTCTGAATCAGACTGAATATAGAAGTACCAGAGGGAAAGTGGGGGAAAAGAATAAAGGAGCGCACATGAAATGAGACTGGTAGCTAACATCAAAGGGAAACCCAAGGTCTTTTGTGGGCATATAAATAATAAAAGGGTGGTAAACGAAAGAAGATGGCTGATTCAGGATAAAAGCATGGACTTGCAGGAGGCAGGAGACATAGTGGAGGTATTAAACAAGGGCTTTGCATCTGTCTTTATAAAGAAACTGGCTAAGGTGAGAGAGGAGGTCATTGGTACACTGGAATAATTCACAAGCGAGAGGGAGGAAGTGTTGGTTATTTTTACTCAAAGTAGATAAGATACCAGGACCGAATGAGATGCATCCAAGGATACTGAGGGAAGTGAGAGCGAAAATCGCAGATGCATGAGTAATATTCCTCCTGTCTTCCTTAGACATGTGTGATGTGCAAGGATAAAGCCAGCAACTGTGGACTGGTCAATTTGCTTTCTGTGGTGGGGAAACTTCTGAAAACTCAGGACAAAATCCATAGCCACCTGGAGAAGTGCAGGGTAAAGGGAAGCCAACATGAATTAATTAAGGGAAAACTTTGCTGACTTGCTGGAGTTCGTTGAGAAGGAAACTAGGTTGATGAGGGAAATGCTGTTGATATGCTGCATATGGATTTTCAAAGGGCATTTGAACAGTGCCACACAACTTGTGGAATAAAAAAGGAAAGGAGACTTGGATAAGAAATTGGCTGATTGTCAGAAAAGATTGTTTTTCAGATTGGAGGAAGTTTTACAGTGGAGCTCCCCAGGGTTCAATATTTGTGACCCTTGTTTTTCCTGATGTATATTATTTACCTAGTCGGTGTTCAGGGCACAATTTCAAAATTTGCAGATGGTACAAAGATTGGAAATGATCAGCTGCGATGAGAATAGTTTTGAACTTCAATTGGACTTGATATCTTGGTTGATTGGACAGAAAAATGACAGATGAGGTCCAATTCAGAGGAATGTGAGGTGATTCATTTTGACGAGGGATATGGAGAGACAATGTATAATAAAGGAAGAAACTGAAGGAGATGCGGAACAGAGACCTTGCTATGTATGTGCACAAGCTATTGAAGATGGCAAGGCATGTTCAGAGAACAGCTAATAAAGTATCTTAGACTTTATTAATTGAGTACAAGAGTAAGGCCATGTTGAACTTGCATTAGACACTAGTTAGGCATCATGGAGTATTGCGAACGGTTCTGGACACCATACTTGAGGAAAGAGATGAAGGTGTTGAGTACAGAGGAGATTCACAACATTCCAAAGATAAAGAAATGTGGCTCCGAGGATCAATTGGAGAGCTTGGGACTGTTTTTGGAGAGAAGGTTGAGAGGAGACTTGACAGTGGTATTCAAGATCATCAGGTGTATGGATAGGGGAAATCGTGAAAAAACTGTTCCCATTCCGGTGAGCATCAAGTGCTAGAAGGCACAGTCAAATAATTGGCAAAAGGAGTAAAACTGCTGTGAGAAATATTGTTCTAGCTCAGAGAGTGATTGGAATCTGGAAAAAAAACTTTGTAAGAGGGTCGTGGAGGCAGGTTCAATGGAGTTACTTAAAAGGGATTGGATTGCTATCTCGGAAAGAATATGCAAAATTATGGGGATAAGGTAAAGGACTGGCACTTGGTTCGGTAGAATGCTGTTTCAGAGAGCCAGTGAAAACTTGAGCTGAATGACCTTGTCTGCAATGTAAAGCTGATTGCACGTGCTTAATGTCAACCAAAGCAAGCTTAAAAGCATTTGGCAGTGTGTAAAAATCCCTTTCATTTCACGAGCCTTGTTACCAATGAATTTCTGAATTCGCTGTCCACCAGTGGAGTAATTTTATATTTTCACCGGTGGAGTTATTTTATACTTTCCAGCCAAATTACAAATTTTATTTTGTGCTTTTGTAGTAAAAATTTGGATATTTTCCAAATATCCCCAGTCGCACGCTAATAAATGCTAAAAGGTGTGTGAGATGCTTGGAGGTCAGGGATCTGTACTTGGGCACAATTTTGCCAATGCTTCAGCATCAGTAATTAATATTTTAAGATAATGATGGATCAGGGATGCCATTCAGACTATCTTAATTTGACCATCTAGCTGGTACTTAAAATTCTCTGCTGTGGCATCCAGTTGCTTAATTTGTTTTCACCTCTAATAGTCCATCTGGAAATTATTCTATGTCTTGTTATTTCTGAAGTAGTTCTTTTACTTTTAGTATGCAAATTTAAAAGATAGTTTAGGAAAATTGGAATAATTTTAATAACTTAAATTGATATGATGACTGAGAATTCTGTTGTGAATGTTTACTGTAAAGAACTGATTACAAATGTTACTGCAGCATATTTTTATGGAAATGTATTTCTAAGCATTCATTTTTCTTTCAGGACCGACTAATAATGTTACGAAAACAAATGCGAGCCTTTTGCCAGCTCTGCCAGCACTACCTGATGAATGTTAATACAGCTGTTAAAGAACAGGTAATAGAAATAATGTCTTCAGCATGAAAGCAGCCACACGTTTTCATTTATCACCCTGTCCAATTGCAAAAGTTGGGATTGCGAACACTGCTTCCTCACAGTGACCGATCAGTAAAGGATCACACTAAAGAGAATGCTGTACTCAATTGATTGTTCCCTCCTAATTTACTATTCGCTTAATTATTTGGTATAGTTTTGGGGATCATTAGCCTCATTTGGACATAACTTGAGAGATTTTGAAAGAAGCTCATGTCCAATGTGAAATTAAATTTCCTGTAATCACTTAAGTTGCACTTAGTGTGGTCTGTTCATGTTTCTTCTGGTGTGAACTATGCAGAGTGGTGCTCCTGAAGCTATACATAACCAATTGTCTCTCCTTAGTGGAAAGAGATGCCTATAGCCCTTTGTGGGCAGTGGCTAACTACTCATTGATTTTTGATTTCTGAAAACAACAGTTCATTGGTGTTTAGAAATCTGTAGTCAAATCGGTCATTTACATTAATATTCAATTCCTCAAAATTGTATTTATCAAGTCATATTGACATATAAACTTTGACTAATACAGTTAGCAAATGATAGGAGAAATTAGAACCGAGTTTGCTACATTGTCTTGGTTACTGTAACTTTGTTTTTGGAACAACAGCAAATTCAAATGCCCAAAACAACCTTGAGAGTTAAGTTAAAACAACGTGCTTTACATCAGGGCAAATTAAAAATCTAACATGGGACCTTTTAGCCTGTACCCTTATTCACTATGTCATAAAATATATATTTTTAGGGCAGCATGGTGGTGCAGTGGTTAGCACTGCTGCCTCACGGCGCCGAGGTCCCAGGTTCAATCCTGGCTCTGGGTCACTGTCCGTGTGGAGTTTGCACATTGTCCCCGTGTTTGTGTTGATTTCCCAGAGTTGTGTAGGGTAGGTGGATTGGCCACGCTAAATTGCCCCTTAATTGGAAAAAATGAGCAGGGTACTCTTAAATTAAAAAAAAAAAAACATTTTCATAACACATCCTGTTCCTGTTCATCATACTTGCCATGATTTAGACAGGTTTGGTGTGACAATTTTCTCATGTCAGGTCCAATGCCTGTCCCGACTTAGTCCCTTCTGTATAACATGACTGCTCCATTTCCAAACCTCCTCCTTGGTTGGCCCATTACATTTTTTTCATCTTGAGTCGTACATTGTCCACTTCTTTTAATGCGATTTGCACCATGACCCATGCATGCTGTGGCTTTGCAACTCTGCGAGGCATCACCTCACCAGCATCTTTATTTGTGAAACCAAAATTAAATCAGTAGAAATGGTCATATATAATTCTAGATGAGAGCGAGACCGAGGGGACTACAGACAAAAAGGACGGGGCTAAAAATGTGTGCGCGTGAGCGTGAAAGATAGAAAATTATCGGAGGTAATTCATACTGAGGATCTATAATCAGGAATCAAATATATTAAATATCTTGTGTATGCTGTGCACTTCATTGAGGTGCCAGTTAACTCTTGTTACACTGTTCCTGTCAGGCTCCCTTAATTTTGAGAAAGGGCAATGAAGATCTGCTCGTTTATGTTTTCACTTGCAACTGCAAATTTTTGTCACAACTGAAGAAAGTATTTTTTGAAAGCTCAAAGTCAATAAATTTCCAATGTACACTCAATTTCCCAATAACAAAAAATACATTTGATTGTTTGATCAAGAGAAAATAGAGACCCTAGTCTCTATTAGATAGCACGTTTAGCGAGTTGGTCACACTGCAGGTAAAGGGTACTGAGGGAGATGGGAAATGGGTGACCACCAGACACAGGAAGAGTAGTAAAGCAGGGCAGGGGTCCCCTGCAGTGATCTCCCTCCAAAACAGATATACCGTTTTTGATACTGTTGAGGGGGATGGGTTATCAGGAGATGGCAGCAGTAGCCAGCTTCATGGCACTGTGGCTGACTCAGCTGTGCAGGAGGGCAGGAAAAAGAGTGGTAGAGCTATAGTGATGGGGGATTCGAATGTAAGGGGAGTAGACAGGCATTTCTGTGGACGCAAACGAGACTCCAGGAAGATATGCTGCCTCCTGGGTGCAAGGGTCTGATGTCTCAGAGTGGCTGCAGGACATTCTAAAGGGGGAGGGTGAACAGCCAGCTCTCGTGGTGCATATAGGCATCAACGATGAAGGTAAAAACAGGATGAGGTCCTACATGCTGAATTTGGGGAGTTAGGAGATAACCTAAAACGTAGGACTTCAAAGGTAGTAATCTGAGGATTGCTACCAGTGCCACGTGCTAGTCGGAGTAGGACTGCCAGGATGACAGCGTGGCTTGAGAGATGGTGCAGGAGGGAAGGATTCAGATTTTTGGGACGTTGGAACCGGTTTTGGGAGACGTGGGACCATTACAAATCAGACGGTCTACACCTGGGCAGGACTGAAACCAATGTCTTCGGGCGGTTGTTTGCCTGCGCTGTTCTGGAATGTTTAAACTAATGTGGCAGGGGGATGGAAACCAATGCCGGAAGTCAGAGGGTAGTAAAGAGGGGGCAGAAACAAAAGCTAGTAAGGAGAAAAGTTGAAGGCAGAGAAACAGATTGAACTGCCTAGTATGGCAGGGGATGGGAACCAGAGCAGGGTCAGCGGGAGGTATAACTGAGGGAGAGCTACAGACTAAGGCCAGTAAGATTAAGAGGAAGAGCAGGGAGTGGTTGGTCAATGCAGCGGGGCTGGTGGGCTGAAATGCATTAGATTCCATGCAAGGGGTATTTCAGTAAGACAGATGAACTTAGAGCTTGGATTGGTACGTGGAATTATGTTGCTCTGACAGAAATTTGGTTGAAAGAGGGACAGGATTCTTGATTAATAAGGGGATCAGGGGCTATGGGGAGAAGGCAGGAGAATGGGGATGAGAAAATATCAGCCATGATTGAATTGCGAAGCAGACTCGATGGGCCAAGTGGCCTAATTCTGCTCCTATGTCTTATGGTTATGGAGTGGCAACTAAACATTCCAGGATTTAGATGCTTCATGCAGGATGGAGGGGGCTGCAAAAGAGGTGGGGAGTTGCAATATTGAAGAATATCGGAGAATATCACAGCTGTGCTGAGGGAGGACACCTTGCAGTATTCAGGCAGGGAGGCAATCTGGGTAGAGCTTAGAGATGGGATTTACGCACATTTGGAAACAAATGGACTTATTAGTGATTGACAGCATGGTTTTGTGAAGGGGAAATCTTGCCTCACTAATTTGATCAAGTTTTTCGAGGAAGTGACACTGATGATAGATGAGGGAAAGGCAGTAGATGTTGTATACATGGACTTCAGTAAAACCTTTGACAAGGTACCACATGGTAGCCTGGTACAAAAGGTGAAGTCACATGGGATCAGAGGAGAGCTGGCAAGTTGGATACAGAACTGACTTGGGCACAGTCTTGGGCGGAGAAATGGCAGATAGAGTTTAATCCGGACAAGTGTGAGGTAATGCACTTTGGATGGTCAGATGCATGGAGGAAATGCACAAGAAATGGTAGAACTCCGAGTACTGACAGGCAGAGAGATCTGGGCGTGCATGTCCACTGATCACATGAAAGTGGCAACTCGTGTGGATTAAGTGGTTAAGAAGGCATACGGCATGCTGACCTTCATCGGTCAGGGCATTGAATAGAAAAATTGGCAAGTCATGTTGCAGCTGTACAAAACATTAGTTCGGCTTCATTTGGAATGTAGTGTACAATTCTGGTCGCCACGCTACCAGAAGGATGTGGATGCTTTGGAGAGGGTACAGAAGCGGTTTACTGGGTTGTTGCCTGGTCTGGAGGGCATTAGCTATGAGGAGAGTTTAGATAAATTAGGTCTGTTCTCATTGGAACAACAGAGGTTGAGAGGCAACCTAATAGAGGTCTACAAGATTGAGTGGCATGGACAGTGTGGACAGTCAGATGCTCTTTCCTAGTATAGGAGAGGCAGGTACTAGGGGACATAGATTTAAAGTGCATGGGGAAAAGTTTAGGACAGATGTGTGAGGCATGTCTTTTGCACAAAGGGTGGTAAATATATGGAACGTGCCGCTTGGGGAGGTGATGGGAGCAGATACAATAGTGACATTTAAGAACATCTGGACAAATATATGAATAGGGTGGAAATGGAAGGATACGGACTCCGTAATTGCAGACGGTTTTAGTTTTGGCAGGTACCATGGTTGGCGCAGGCATGGGGGGCCTATTCCTGTGCTGTATTGTCCTTTGGTCTTTAGTGTTAAGATTTTTACTCCTGATAAAGTTGGAAGTGCCTTGCATTAGGGCTGGTTGCTCGTTCCAATGTTCTTCAGTTTATACATAGGAAATTTGAGAAAAGACAAGTGTTGGAATTTACTGATTACACAGAAGTACGGGTTTTGACAAATAGAAAGATTGTAAAAGAGTACTGCTGAAAAAAAAGACATTGAAGCTTTCTGATTTGAGTTCCTCAGGACAGAATCACAAGAACACCAATTTTCAAAGGGAACAGTCATTTATTCTGACAACTTAGGAGAAAAGGGTGCTGATTGGTTGTCATGGAGGTTTCTGTTTAAATTCAAGCTGGGTATGTTAACTTTGGTTGAGGTGTTGCTACGGGGAATGCATCAGGGAACAATTGTTCCCCAATCTTTTGTTTCGTTGAAAAAGGTGCAATGACTAGACATGTTCTTTTTTGTCTTATTGTGTATGAATAAGCTTCGGCAGTGTCACTTTTTTTGAACAAAAATTCTATACTACCAAGCGACTGAGTATATAAGACTTACGGAGGACATTGGTTAACTGAAGGTTGAATAGTTTTCAAGTGGAATTTAACACGCAGGGTTAGTTAATACGTTTTGGAAGGAAAAACAAGGAACTGAAGAATACACTTAATGGAGAGAGAATAGATGAATGAAGATACTTTGAGATTCAAATGCATAATTTAATGCAAGCAGATAAATAACGATTCAGATCACTTTGGGGATTTAGGAATGGAACATAGAGCATAAGACATGATTGTAATTTTTTAAATGTAATGGTTCTAAGTGCTGTGAAAGTCACTATGCCATTACACTAATTTCACCAGGATGATGTCAGAGGTGGGAATCTATACTTGTGAGGAGAGACCTGAGATACTGAGACTATTTCCAATGGAGCAGAGAAAGCACTGGAAAGTAGGGCAAGATGCAGGCAGATGGGGAAAGAACATGCAGTGTAATTGGTTTTGGGTTATTCTCACAAAATGGCAACATAGATGTGATAGGCCAAATGTCACCAGAAGTGCTATAAATTTCCATCTTGAAACAAAGGAAATCGATCTGATGTGCATCCACCCTTACAGTGTGCTCAAGAATATTTTATTTATTGACTAGGCGTCCACAGCAATTACACTATGGCTTTAAAGGGGTAGTTTAAGTTGCAGTTTGGTTGTGTAATATAATGCTTCTGTCTTTCAAAATAGCATATCCTCCAACTTGCCATCAGGAGCGCCAGGGTATAAATGCACCATCCTTCCTATGTTTTTAGAGATCACTTTATCAAGTTATTTTTCTTCCTGTGGAATCACGCAATTTGGCTCTCCACTTGTACCTGGGGCGATTCCGCTGTACTCTATTAGGTACAGAGATGGCCTACATTTATCATAATGGGGCTTTATTCAGGAACCCTGACCTTTACTTTGGTTCGTTGGCTGACCTAGATGGTGACTGAGACACAGCCAACCAGGTTGTTAATATTACCCAAGTGTGTAACCGTTTCTATCCAGTAACGTAGCTTGGCAGTTTCACCTTGGAATTTTGGTCAGTCTGAAGGACTAATCTCAAAGTTGTGTTTTTTCTTATCACATTGGAATTGATTTAGGTATATAGACCTAAAATAGCAGGCCTCGAAGAAAGAAATGAACTTTAGCTTTATGCCCAGAAGAATGTAACTTACTACAAACAAGATAGAGGCATATTTTAAAATACTATACATGGATAAATACTTATATAAAATGCATTTAATTGGTGCAATGACTGTGTTCAAAAAAGACTCAGTAACTTTCAGTAATTGTTTCTGTTTTGTTTTGTAGGCTTTCACTATCTTGTGTGATATTCTGATGATTTTTAGCCACCAGATTGTGTCAGGTGGACGTGAAGTACTGGAACCTCTGGTTTACACTCCAGATTCGTCTCTACAGTCAGAGTTACTCAGCTTCATCTTAGACCATGTATTTATTGACCAGGATGAAGACAGCCACAGTACAGGTGAGAGATGTTCTATTTCATACATATTTATCTGTACCAACCAATTTCAATCCACTATTTGAAGACCATTTCCACATAATTCTCTAAAAGGAAAATTATGAATTTTTGATCTGAGGTTTGGTACAGAACATGTTTTAATCCAGAGAAGACCTTTGTGATACAGATACTTGGAGCTATTGTACCTCAACCCGAGACTCCAGCAGGCTTAATCTTTTATTCCATTAGGGTTGGCAGTTCCAGATGGCTCCAAGTTTCTTCACTTTTAATTGATGAGTAGTAATAATTTTTGTACGTGTTTTATAGATGGACATCAAGATGATGAAGCTAGTAAAATCGAAGCTTTACATAAAAGAAGGAACCTTCTTGCAGCTTTCTGTAAATTAATTGTATATAATGTGGTGGACATGCATACAGCTGCAGATATTTTTAAGCAGTACATGAAGGTAAACATTTCGGAACTTTGTAAAATAAACTCTCTTAATTGTCTGACATTTTGCATGAAACTGATCTGCTAGCTAAGCTTGGGAGGTTTATCCCAGAGACACACAAGCTCTGTGACTAACTTAACAAAGTTTATTAAAAAAAAAACCAAATGTTAAGAGGGAACCAGATTATTATTTGGCATACGTTCTCAGGTGTATGAGCACAGCCTGCTTTAAAAAAAACTGAAACTGGCCAGCTGAATCACAAAATGCTCCCCCCCGCCCCCCGTTCTGTATGTTTGTGCATACATCTAGCTGCTTATAATGGGTGACTTGTACACTTGAACCATACGACACTGCTTCATCCGTATGAGCATTTATTTGGGAATAATAAAACAAGTGCTCTGAATCCAAAATTTCCATTCAGCGCTAAATTATTAACGGGGTGTTAGAAATGGTGCACTGCAGACCCAATTATCCGAATTATTAAGTAACTTATTTAATCCATAATGCTTACTAAACCTTTAATTGTTTATACTTTAGTATTACAATGATTATGGAGACATCATCAAGGAAACTATGAGCAAGTGCAGACAAGCAGACAAAATTCAGTGTGCAAAGACCCTCATACTTAGCTTACAGCAGGTAAGATTTTTAATCTTTTTGGAAGAAGAGTTGGATTACTAATTAGGAAATATTCTGTACCAACAAATCGTATTCAGGGCACAACATACAAGGTAATTGAATGGCTGATGTTAAAACCGATAATAAATATATTGGATAAAGCAATCATTCTGAAAGACGAAAATTTGGTCAGTTCTTTTAGGGGCTAGTATTTACTCATTTCTGTTATTTACAGTTTTGTGATAATTTATCATTTTTTTTGTTTTGAATTTGGAAATAAGGTGCTGTGAAAGTAAGAACCGTAAATCTAAATAATGTTAATTATATACATGTTATATTTGCAACAATTTTCCTGGTTTGGTTTTACACATTTGGAATAGTGTTCTTTGTCAATGTATTAACCAGAGCTATTTCTAAAACCCATTTGACTTTGGTTTTTGTTACTGTTCAAAAATGTTGACGGTTATTGATTTCATTTTTGCATGCAATAATAGTTAGGCCAAGAAAAGCATACGTATTGTTGGAAAAAGCAAGGGAGAGGAAAAATAGACGTGAAATGGTTACGTTTCTTCATCAGCAAAGTTTCATTCTAACCAACAAGTGCTTTATTTCCACTTGTGTATTTATCATCATTTATTTTGTCTTTTTGAGAATTACTCACTACTCCATGCACTTAATGATTTAAAAAAAATTCTTCACAGTTGTTTAACGAGTTGGAACAGGACCTTGGACTTAGTTTTGATCGAACAGCTCCTGGTTTTAGTGGAGTTAAAGAACTTGCTCGACGTTTTTCACTGACGTTCGGCTTAGATCAGCTAAAAACCAGAGAAGCTGTAGCAATGCTACACAAGTAAGTATTTGTTATGTTCTATTTTTTTTTAAAAATCTCCATTTCTCGCCGCTGATATCATAATCAGCCATCGGAGAATCACTCCGACGCCCAAATCGGGGCAGGCACCGGTTTGACGCAGGTCAGCCATGCTCCACCCCCTCGGAAGTGGCATAATCGCATCGCAAGCCGTTACAACGGCGTTGGTGTGTTATCAGCAGGCCCTCCTGCGATGCTCCACCCCTGATGGGCTATGGTCCCGACCACGCGGGTGACGTGTGGTCTGAGCGGTCGGGAACCCGGTGTGGTGGCTGTGGACTATGTCCAGCGCTGCCACACTTGGCCGGGATCCATGCTGGGGGGCTTCGCAAGGGTTGGGGGGACTCGTGCGGGGTAGCCTGTGGGGTGGGGTCGCACATGGTCATGGTGCGGCTGCTGCAGGTCATTGCCGTGCGCATGTGTGGCCAGGGACCTGGTCGTTCTCCAGTCGCTTTTGGCATGGGAACCAGGAGTTTCACCAGGTGTCGCTGATAGCCCCTCACCGGTATCGGAATCGGTGGGGGTTTGCCGCCGATTTTGGCCTGCACTTAGCCGCTGAAACGGAAAATCCGGCCCATGATTACTGGGGTAAACGACACCAAGATCAAAAAAGCACAACAAAAAAAAACAGTTAGCGGCATCTTGCATTGATATAGTGCCTTTCACATAGTAAAAACATTCCCCGGTGCTTCATAGGCGCATGATCAGATAGAAATTTGAAACCAAGCCAGATAGTGGTATTATTGCCAAACCAGGCAGCAATGTCGATGAACTAACACTGAAGCTATGGATGAACAGGGCCTGATGCAAGTAAAGATACAGACAGTGGAATTTTGGATGAATTAAGCTCATGGAGTTGGGAGGATGGCGAGAAAGGCCTTTCAAAATTTGGAGTTATCAAAAGCATTGATGAGAGATTGAGCAGCAAGTGAACTGAGGCAGTGAAGAGACTGACTGTATTAGGGAGGTAGGTGTAGGTGGCTTTGGTGAGAGAGAATCTGGGGTTGGAAGCTGAGCTCATCGCCAGGCCCACTCCTTCCACATTCGTGGTACACTATACTCTTTAATGTGGATTTTACCCACTTAATCTCTGATGGGGACCTTTTTCATAAATATACCGTCTTAAAATGTAATCAAGTAAAACTACAGCATATTTATCCTCCCATATATTTCCAAAGTTAACCCTAGCCTACTGCTCTCCAGTCATTTGCCCCAGCAGCACTTGTACCATTGTGTCCTGTGGACTGTTTAATCATCTGTCTGTGACCCGTCTCTATGATCCATGATCCCTTTCCAAACCAAATCAGTACCTAGCCTGCTTCTTTTTGAAGATGTTAATTAACATGGTCAGTTAAATAATTTTGCTATTGACTAATTTCATATGGCCGATAATGGAATTTAATGTGTACTCTTAAGTCTAGTTTTATTTTAGCCTGTGGCCTCTACTTAAATACTTCAAGTCTAAATTCAACTGGCGACTGAATAGCATCTATGCATCCACATTTCCAAGGCTTGCATCAAATTTTTTTGCAAACACGCACAAAAGAGACCTATTTACTGAAGGGAATGAGCCTGGTGAACATTCTTTTAATCTCAAAAGCAAAATACAGGGAATTCTGGAAACCTGAAATAAAATAGAAACTGCTCAAAATACTCAGGTTTGGTTGCATTTGTGAAGCGAAAAACAAGGTTCCTATTTCAAGTTGATGGCCTTTGGTCAGAATGGAAAAGTTAAGAGATGCAACAGCTTTTAAGTAAGTACAGAGGCAATACAAGTGGGTGGGCCAAAGAGAAAAGGTGATCTGTGATCGGGTGAAGGTGTGAGAGATTAAATGACAAAAGGTGCAAGGCAAATGGAGATGGTATTGGGTCAAGTAAAGATGCAAAAGGTGGATCTAGGTTGAAGTCGTATTAGACAAAGCAATAAAAAAACAAGACCTGCTATCCAAACACACAGAAAATGGTCATGGTTATGATCTGAAAATGTCAAATTAATTGTTAAGCCTGGAAGCTGTGGAAAAGCTACTTACAGAACAGTGTAAAAGAACAGAGGGGTCAGAGTGGGAGTGCAGGTTGGAGAACTAAAATGACAAGTGATTGGAAACTTCATAATCAGGCTTGCATACTGACCAGAGGCGTTTTGCAAGCGGTCATCCAACCTGAGTTGGCCTTCACAATATTGAGAAGACATCATGAATAATGAACACAGAATTCTCAATTAAAAGGAGTACAATTAAATCGATATTTGATCTAGATGTTTGTGACCTTGGATGATGAGAATGGAGGAGACTAATGCACAGGTTACATAGATTACATAGAACATACAGTGCAGAAGGAGGCCATTCGGCCCATCGAGTCTGCACCGACCCACATTAATCCCTCACTTCCACCTTATCCCCGCAACCCAATAACCCCTCCCAACCCTTATGGACACTACGGGTAATTTAGCATGGCCAATCCACCTAACCTGCACGTCTTTGGACTGTGGGAGGAAACCGGAGCACCCGGAGGAAACCCACGCGGACACGGGGAGAACGTGCAAACTCCGCACAGACAGTGACCCAGCAGGGAATCGAACCTGGGACCCTGGCGCTGTGAAGCCACAGTGCTAATCACTTGTGCTACCGTGCTGCCCAAAGGTGTTGTATTACCTTTTTTTAATTTTAGTTTTTCCAATTAAGGGGCAATTTAGTGTGGCCAATCCATTTACCCTGCACATCTTTGAATTGTGGGTGTGAGACCCATCCAGAAGGTGTTGTATTATCTGAGTATGCATGGGAAGGAGAGAGGTTGGGGCTGATTAAGGAGTGGACTAGGGTGCTGTGGAGGGAATGGTTCTTTTGAAATGCTGACGGGAGGGTATGATACATTTGGTGGTGGCGTCATACTGGATGTGGTGGAAATGGTGACAGGTTATTTGTTGAGGGTGGAAGATAAGAATGAGAAGACATTTGTAGTGGTCTTGGGAGGGAGGGGATGGGATGAAAGAATAAGTGCAGGATACGGTTCACCATAGTGGGGTAGAATCCTTTATTGTGGAGAAAGGAAGACCTATCAAAAGCACTGGTATGGAAGTTGGCATTATCAGGACATGGAAACTAGGAAAATGGAACACAGGAACCTGGGGTAGGAGGAAATGCGCCCAGGTTCTTCTCATAGTTCAAGGCCCCTGCCATTCCTTCGAGATGAGGCAGTTTCTTTACGTCAATTTAGTCTATTTGTTGCGCATTGTGATCTCCCTCCTATGTTGAGATGAATACAGATTAGGTGACTGCATTGTTCTATTTAGTCCCTATTGAGCTACCAGTCACCTGTCACTTTAATTCTCTACCCTGCTTCAATCTAACTTCTCTGTCTTGGTCTTCTACAGTGTTTCAGCAAAGCTTAATATTAGCTCAAGAAACAGCTTCTAGACTCAATGAGTTCAACCATTTCAGATCATAACCTGTGCGTCTTTTGTTTTTACATGACAGCTGTTAGTGATGATTTTGCTTCTTCCGCATAATCTGCTCTTGATCCATCTTTTGCGTCTTTACTTTTATCATCATCTTTTGCACCGTATGTTACTTAATCTCTCCTGCCTTCCACCCCGTTCTAGGCGCCCCACCACTTTCCATGCCTGTATTAAAACCTGATACATTGCTAACTTTTTCCAGTTCTGATGAAGGGTAATTGAACTGAAACTGTTTCTGACGCCACAGATGTTACCAGAGTTGCTATAATTTTCTGTTATTGTAATATTTAGCTAATTATCTTGAATTAGTTTAGCTCAAACATAAGTTTTTATTTTGCGGTGGAGAACTACAGCCTCATTTAAGCAGATTATCTTAAGTTTGTAATAACTGAAAGTAAGATTTCTCAGCATGGACAAATGAGGTTTAACCTGTTATGCCAAATTCCATATCATAGTTGTATTTTAATTATGTGATACTTTGAAAATTAATTAGTTATTTTCTAGTTTTAATTTGTTTGACAATGAATTTGCAGAGACGGCATTGATTTTGCCTTCAAGGAGCCCAATGTAAATGGAGAAGGATATCCTGCTGTGAATTTAGCTTTTCTTGATATCCTAAGTGAATTCTCTTCTAAACTTCTCAGACAAGACAAGAGAACACTGTAAGTACAGTACTCGTGTGCAGAAGCAGAATAACAAGCTCTAAAATTGTATGTAATTTTGCTTTAACTGCAGTGTTATTTTGCTATGCAATTTGAACATTTCTGAATAATTATTGAATCTCTCCCCCCCCCCCCCCCCCCCCCCCCCCCCCCAAAAAAAAACCCATTTCAGGTATGTTTACCTCGAGAAGTTTATGACTGAGCAAATGATATTGCACAGGGAAGATGTGTGGCTACCATTAATATCTTATAGAAACTCCTTACTCACTGGTGATGATGATACAATGTCTGTTGTCAGTGGAATTAGCAGCAGAGGCTCTTCTGTCAGAAGCAAGAAAACAAAACCAGCAACAGGGAAACGAAAATTACCTGAAGGTAATGCATTAGCATGGTGCTTGTAAATAAATCATAATGGTGCACTTATTGCCTGCACATAATTGCATTTCCAGTATGCACTTTAAGACTGGAAATTGGAGGAGTCAAATCACCTATCTGCTAGAAAATGTGCATCGAATAAGGGTGACTGAAGTGCTTATGTGGAGTGAATGAGGCACCTTGCATACTTTTGGTTCTTTCCTTCCTTCTAAACTCCAATGAGTATCAACCCCACCTGCTCAATCTTTCATTAGAAGACAATGCTTCATCCCCGGGATCAGTCCAGTGAATTTTCTCTGAACTGCTTACAACACAAGTATATCCCTCCTTAAATAAGGCTACCAAAAATTTACACAGTACTCGTGTGGTGTCACCAATACCCTGTACAGTTGTAGTAAATCTTCTGATTTTTAGACTCCACCCCTCCTTGCAATGAAAGCTCTTTCCACAGCATAGTTCGTAGCAAGTAATTATCTTGAGCCTCTGTCTGGATATTGCTAGTTAGTCACATCAATACTTTAAATATTGTAAGCAAATATTCATCTTCATACATAAATTCCTTTCTTTATGTAGTGCCTTCCTTTTTCAAAATAGTCATACTGTAAACTTTAATTTAAGGAACCGCTGCTCTAAATTTCTTCCTGACTCAAACTTTTTTCCCATCAGGTTTACGATTTGGAGTTTGGGTGCACTGTCGGGTCAAGAAAATTGTGTCACCTTTGTGATTGGGCTACCTCTGTACAGATTAGGAAATAAACTGGCATTTCTAACCTGCATGCCATCTATTAGACCTACTTCTGTGTCATCCCCATTGATCAATGTTGTGCTGCCTGGTCTAAGAATATAGGAACACGGAGCAGGAATATAGGAACCCTCTCTAACAGCACAGTGGGTGTACCTACACCTCAAGGACTTTAGCTGTTCAGGAAGGCAACTCACCACTATCTTCTGAAGGGCAACTAGGGAGGGGCAATAAATGCTGGTCTAACCAGTGATGCCACATCCCCCCTGTAAATTAATTTAAAAAAAAAAAACATCTATAGTTTTATTTTGATGCACCGGAGGAGCCGAATGAATTTCTGAGACACCATGGACTGGGAGGTGTGTGAGGTCATCAAACTTTGGTGATGCTCAAGTGGGGAAAATGGGTTCACACGGTGGGCGGTTGGTTGTATTTAATGAATAACGATGCAGAGGGGGTGAGTGTGTTTTTCTTACTATTTTTTGAGGAAGGGTGGGGGAAGAGGGTAGGCAGAGCCCTTGAGTGGGAGCCACCATGCTAGCTGGTTGGCTGGTTAACGGCAGTGACGGTGGGGGGGGCGGGGGGGGGGGGGGGGGTTATTGACATGGGAAGGGGGGGAGAAAGGCAGAGTTGTTTCTTTGTTAATGGGGGGAGAGGAGATGCTGACGGGGTGGAGTTAGTGTGGTGCAGTTCGTTAAGAGGCGATGGCAGTGGACATCTTGGGACGGCCTGAGTGTGTGTGCGACATGGACCTGGAGGATCTGATTAAAGAGGGGTTGAGACCCTTCTTTAAAGAGGTAATTGATCGGGTCGGAGAATCCCCGGGGGGCAGCGGGAATGTCGCCCTGACGCCGGCTTCCATATTCTCCGGCGCCGGTTTTTGGGCGGGGGCTGTTTGCAGCGGCTGTCCGTTTTTGGCCAGTCCCGCCGGCGTGATTTAGGCATGGTTCCACATGGCAGGTATGGCGGGGTGGGGGGGGGGGGGGGGGGGGGGGTTCCGACCCGCGCATGGGTGAGATCACACTGGCCCTGTAGCGCATGCGCAAATTCACGCAGTCCGGCACTGGTTGTATAGGCGCCAACCCCTCCAGCGTCCACCTAGTCCCCGGGAATGCGGAAAATTCCGTACTTTTCGGGGCTGTTGACGCCGGACTAGTTGGCACTGGTTCTCCCGCCGGCGTGGGGAATTAGTCCCCGGAAAGGAGAATCCCGCCTTTTCTCTATTCGGGCGCACAGAGAGAGAGTGAAATGAAATGAAAATCGCTTATTGTCACAAGTAGGCTTCAAATGAAGTTATTGTGAAAAGCCCCTAGTCTCCACATTCCGCCGCTTGTCCGTGAGGGTATGGGAATTGAACCTGCGCTGCTGGCCTTGGTCTGCTTTACAAGCCAACTATTTAGCACACTGTGCTAAACCAGCCCCAGAAGTGGAGCAAGCTGAAAGGTTCAGATTGGTGGAGAACATTGAGGGTGGAATGGAGATATTCGGTGGCACTTGAGGAGGCGTTGCTAAAGGAGAAGCAGGGGCTTCAGATAGGGTTTGCGCTGGTATCCACAGGAAAGGCGGTGGTACAGTTGCATAATGCTGGGGAGTGCAGTATATGAGTACAAAGAACAGAGAAAAGTACAGCACAGGAACAGGCCCTTCGGCCCTCCAAGCCTGCGCTGACCATGCTGTCCGTCTAAACTAAAATCTTCTACACTTCCGGGGTCCGTATCCCACTATTCCCATCCTATTCATGTATTTGTCAAGATGCCCCATTAACATCACTATCGTCCCTGCTTCCACCACCACCTCTGGCAGCGAGTTCCAGGCACCCACTACCCTCTGTAAAAATACTTGCCTCGTACATCTCCTCTAAACCTTGCCCCTCGCACCTTAAACCTATGCCCCCTTGACTCCTCTACCCTGGGAAAAAGTTTCTGACTATCCACTCTGTCTATGCCCCTCATAATTCTGTAGACCTCTATCAGGTTGCCCCTCAACCTCCTTTGTTTCAGTGAGAACAAACCAAATTTATTCGACCTCTCCTAGCTAATGCCCTCCGTACCAGGCAACATCCTGGTAAATCTCTTCTGCACCCTCTCTAAAGCCTCCATATCCTTCTGGTAGTGTGGCGACCAGAATTGAACACTATCAAGTGTGGCCTAACTAAGGTTCTTTACAGCTGCAGATTTTGATCTTCCCACCCAAACCATGCACACTATCTTTGGGGAGTGTGAAGTATAAAATAAAAATTGTGTTGATCAAGTCTGTCAGTTATCATAACTAGACTGGTCATGGATATCACATGATGTCACTCATGCTCTCTCCTTCTGTTTCCCCATTCAACATTACCATTTAATCCTGCTTTGACATGGTTATCTTGCCAGCCATTATCTTCTGAGTATACCAAATGCTACCTGTTAACTCGCTATAATGTGTTATGTTAAAATCTTGTCTGGTGGGGAATGAAACTTTCATTTTGCTCTTTACCCAATATGATTAATAAACCCTTTAGCCTACATGGGCTAATTGTAATTAAGGTTATTTTAAACTCAAAGATAGTTTCTGTCTCCTCCATGTCTTTTTCCTGAAGAAGATCTGGCTGGATTCTCCGTTTCTCAGACCAAGTGTTGATGCCAGCGGAGCATGTGTGGACTACCACTACCAAAAAATATTTGTAAAACCCTTACCGATTCTGGTACCGGTGAGGGGCTAGCACCAGCGCAGAGTGAAACTCCCGCAGATCGTGCTGAAAACGCTTGGAAAATGGCTGGGCCCCAGGCTTTGTATGTGCACGGCCGACGACCTGTACCAGTTGCGCCGTAAAACATGGCGCCGGCCGTGCGTGAACCTAACACTCCAACCATGACCGGACAGCTCAACCCCACCAGTCCCATTGGCCAGCGGCTCGGATCCCGGCCGAGTGTGGTGGTCCTGGACACTGTCCGCAGCCGGCACGCTTGGGACCACACGTGGCTGTGCCGTTGGGAACTCTGCCCATCGGGGGTTGAGCATTGCGGGTGGGCTGGCTGAGGACCCGCCAACGGCATTCAAAAGGTGCGCGTCACGATGATGCCGGTTTAGCGGGTGCGGAGCATGGCGAACTGGCGTCGGAATCCATTCTCTGCCCGACCACCTGTCACGATTTTGCCATCAGGCTACGGAGAATCCAGCCTACCACCTTTAATTTACACAAGTTAAACATTTTTTACAATATCTTTCTAATCGGGAAATTGCAAATTTTGTGTCAAGTCATTGTTGGGCTCTTGCTTAACAAATGACCCAGCTGATGATATCACGCAACAGTCATTCAAAAGAAGGCTTTCATCTCAAAAATCTAGCTTGGAATCATACCTTGGTCCCAGTTATGAAAGAGTAATTTAATTGTCTTCAGTATGTCTGGTCTCTCTATCCTCTGTATATAGGCTTTATTAAAAGGGCTGTATGCTGAACTACCGACTGAATGTCGGAATGTACATGTGAATGCAGGACATTAGGCATGTGTTTATATTACACTATTTGTTTAATATTCAAGGCCACTTGTGGTGGTATGTATTATCTCGGTATCATACGGTACACTATGATGCCGAGAGGCTATTGGTGGGTGGATACTGGGTCCTGATAGGATTCGCAGCCTACTGGGCTCCACCCAGAAATGCGGGTATAAGAACCCAGGTTCTTCCAGCAGCTGCATTCTGTAACCGAGCTGCTGGGGACCAAGTCTGCTCAATAAACCTTAATTGATGTTAATACAACCTGCCTTGCGTCATATTGATGGTCCTACAATTTATTGAGCAGACTTAAAACACGAAGTAGGAATATGGAGCTCCGGATCACCCCGGAGTGCCTGCGAATCGGCCCCCAAGCAGCTAACTCTGCCTCTGTTTTTAAATACTGGCTGGCGTGTTTTGAGGGCTACCTCCGAACGGCCCCCGGCAAACCGACGGACGAACAGAAGAAGCAAGTCCTCCATTCCAGGATGAGTCCCGACATCCACTCACTCATCGAGGACGAGGAGGATTTCGAAGCGGCGATCGCCACGCTGGAAGAGATCTATATTCGGCCCGCAAACCAGGTCTTTGCACGCTACCAGTTCGCGGCACGACGACAACTTCCCGGAGAATCACTGGATGAGTTCTACAATGCCCTGCAGATCCTGGGAAGAAACTGCAACTGCCCGGCGGTAACCGCGAACGAGCACACGGAGCTCCTGGTCCGCGATGCGTATGTGGCAGGTTTGGCTTCATCCCAGATCCGCCAGAGACTTTTGGAGAAAGACTCTCTGGGACTCACAGAAGCTCGGGCCCTGGCGGCATCCCTCGATGTGGCCTCGCAAAACGCCCGCGCCTACGCCCCCGACCGCACTGCAGCCCCTTGGGCTCCGTGGACCCCCCCCCCGGCAAACCTGTGCGGCCTGAACCCCAGACCACCCGGGGGGGCCCCGCTGCTATTTTTGCGGCCAACCGAAACACCCCCGTCAGCGCTGCCTGACCCGCTCGGCTACCTGTAAAGGCTGCGGCAAAAAGGGCCACTACGCCACGGTGTGCCAGTCCCGGGGGGTCGCCGTGATCTCCGGGGAAGAAACGGGACCACAGACTCAGCCCCCACATGCGGCCAACGGACGCCGCCATTTTGGGCCCCGGACGCCACGAGGGAGAGATGGGCGCCGCCATTTTCTTACCCGCAGCCCACGTGCGATCCATGGGAGTGGCCATTTTGTCCACCCCAGACAGCGTCCGATCCGTGGACGTCGCCATCTTGGCTGACAGGCAAGGACCCCAACACGGACGGCTCCATGCTGCCTGACAACAATGACCCGATGCAGCAACCACGCTTGGCATCGATGACGCTGGTCCAGTCGTGGCCCCGGATGCTCCCGACAGCAACGACGACGGTGCTGGTGAATGGCTACGAGACGCCGTGTTTAATCGACTCTGGGAGCACGGAGAGTTTTATTCATCCGGACACGGTAAGACGCTGTTCCCTTGTAATTCATCCAAGCACCCAGAAAATTTTCCTGGCGGCGGGGTCCCACTCCGTTGAAATTCAAAGGGTTCTGCATCGCAAACCTAACGTTGCAAGGGAGGGAGTTCAAAAATTACCGGCTGTATGTCCTCCCCCATCTCTGCCCTCCCACTCTCCTGGCGTTGGACTTCCAATGCAACCTCCAGAGCTTAACATTTACATTTTTAAACCCCCACTGACTGCGGCCTCGCGACCCTCAAGGTTGAACCGCCTTCCTTGTTTGCGAACCTTACCCCGGATTGCAAGCCCGTCGCCACTAGGAGCAGACGGTACAGCGCCCAGGACCGAACGTTTATCCGGTCTGAAGTCCAGAGGCTGCTGAAGGAAGGCATCATCCAAGCTAGCAATAGTCCCTGGAGAGCCCAGGTGGTAGTCGTAAAGACCGGGGAGAAGCAGAGGATGGTCATCGACTATAGTCAGACCATCAACAGGTACAATCCGCTAGATGCATACCCTCTCCCCCGCATATCCGACATGGTCAATAGGATTGCACAATACAAGGTCTTCTCCACCGTGGACCTCAAGTCCGCCTACCACCAGCTCCCCATCCGCCCCAGTGACCGCAAGTACACTGCCTTCGAAGCAGATGGGCGGCTATACCATTTTTTAAGGGTTCCATTCGGCGTCACGAACGGAGTCTCGGTCTTCCAACGGGAGATGGACCGAATGGTTGACCACGTTTTACGGGCCACGTTCCCGTACCTCGACAATGTCACCATCTGCGGCCATGACCAGCAGGACCACGACGCCAACCTCCGAAAATTCCTCCAGACTGCTAATGCCCTCAGCCTCACCTACAACAGGGAAAAATGCGTGTTCCGCACCGACCGTCTAGCCATCCTGGGCTACGTAGTGCGTAATGGAGTGATAGGCCCCGACCCTGAATGCATGCGCCCCCTCATGGAGTTCCCTCTCCCCCACTGTGCCAAAGCCCTGAAACGCTGCCTGGGCTTCTTTTCTTATTACGCCCAGTGGGTTCCCCAATACGCAGACAAGGCCCGCTCACTAATCCAGTCCACTACTTTTCCCCTGTCGACAGAGGCACGCCAGGCCTTCAGCCGTATCAAAGCGGATATCGCAAAGGCCACGATGCGCGCCATCGACGAGCCCCCCCCCTTCCAAGTCGAGAGCGACGCATCCGACATAGCTCTGGCGGCCACCCTCAACCAAGCTGGCAGACCCGTGGCTTTTTTCTCCCGGACCCTCCACGCTTCAGAAATTTGCCGCCACTCAGTGGAAAGGAGGCCCACGCCATAGTGGAAGCTGTGCGACATTGGAGGCACTACCTGGCCGGTAGGAGTTTCACTCTCCTCGCTGACCAACGGTCGGTAGCCTTCATGTTCGATAATGCACAGCGGGGCAAGATAAAAAATGACAAGATTCTGCGGTGGAGGATCGAACTCTCCACCTATAACTGAGATCTTGTATCGTCCCGGAAAGTTGAACGAGCTGTCCGATGCCCTATCCCGCGGCACATGTGCCAACGCACAAATAGACCGCCTCCAAGCCCTCCACGAAGACCTCTGCCACCCGGGGATCACTCGGTTCTACCATTTCGTAAAGTCCCGCAACCTCCCCTACTCTGTGGAGGAGGTCCGTACAGTCACCAGGAACTGCCAGATCTGCGCAGAGTGCAAACCGCACTTTTTCAGGCCAGATAGAGTGCACCTGATAAAGGCTTCCCGACCCTTTGAACGCCTCAGTTTGGATTCAAAGGTCCCCACCCCTCCACCGATCGCAACACATACTTTCTAAAAGTCGTTGACGAATACTCCCGTTTCCCCTTCGCCATCCCCTGCCCCGACATGACCGCGGCCACGGTCATTAAAGCCCTCCACCATTTTTACACTGTTCGGTTTCCCCGCCTACATCCATAGCGACAGGGGATCCTCCTTCATGAGTGACAAACTGCGTCAATTCCTGCTCAGCAAGGGCATAGCCTCGAGCAGGACGACCAGTTACAACCCCCGGGGGAACGGGCAGGTAGAAAGGGAGAACGGAACGGTCTGGAAGGCCGTCCTGCTGGCCCTCCGGTCTAGGAATCTCCCAATTTCCCGCTGGCAGGAAGCCCTCCCAGATGCCCTTCACTCTATCCGCTCCCTGCTGTGCACCACGACTAACCAAACGCCTCCCGAGCGCCTCCTTGTTTTCCCTAGGACGTCCTCCTCTGGAACGTCACTTCCGACCTGGCTGGCAGACCCGGGGCCCACCCTGTTCTGGAAACATGAGCGAGCGCACAAATCAGACCCGTTGGTGGAAAGGGTACATCTCCTCCACGCAAACCCGCAATATGCCTACGTGGCGTTCCCCGATGGCCGACAGGACACGGTCTCCCTGCGGGACCTGGCGCCCGCTGGAGCTCCCCCCCCCCCCCAACACCAATCATCCCCTCACTCCCGCTGGCGCATTCCACAGCCACTCCCTTCCTGGGGGGATCGGTTCTCCTACCAGGCCCGCCCAGGAGTAAGGAAACAGGGACGGACAGCGCTACGCTCCCAGAGACGACGGGACTCGAGCCAGCACCATCACCACCACCCGGCCTGAGATGATCGGAAAGGACGACCAGGGCACCCACCCGGCTCATCGAATCGCTTTAAGTCATGTCAATGATTCAGTAACCCACTAAGGCGGCATTATTGTATATAGTTAATAGTTACGGCACAATGTCGACCATGCATGGCCCAGTTAAAGCGGCATTATTGTATATAGTTAATAGTTACGGCGCAATACCGACCCTGTCAACCCCTACCACCATACGACCCACCATCCCACCGGGTTCTTTTTTAACAAGGTGAATGTGGTGGTATGTATTAGGAGTAATACGGTACACCATGATGCTGAGAGGCTGTTGGTGGATGGATACTGGGTCCTGATAGGATCTGCTGCCTACTGGGCTCCACCCAGAAATGGGGGTATAAGAACCCAGGTTCTTCCAGCAGCTGCATTATGTAACCGAGCTGCTGGGGACCAAGTCTGCTCAATAAAGCCTTAATTGATGTTAATACAACCTGCCTTGCGTCATATTGATGGTCCTACACCACTGCAACACACTTTAGCTGTTCATTAGTAGTGTGCATGCACGTAGCCTTTAAGTATGCTGTAACATTTTCTGCTCAGTGACATTTTAATGTTGAGATGAAATTAAACATTGCTGTTCTTGTGTGTTATTCCAATTAATCAAGCAAAACAAATTTTAACCTATGATTACCCACAGTGACTACTGAGTTGCAGTCAGATTGTTCAGAACAGCAGTACTTGCATGACTCCAGACAAAAATTGGAGGACAAGATTAATTTTAGACTAACGTTAGCAGTTATGGGCTGTCCCAAAAGCACCCAGTTGCAAGAAAATGTATGGGAATTGATCCTGAAAGGAACATGGATGGTAGAAGATGAACAAAGCACTCGTTTTTTTTTTCCCGTCAATTTATTGGTTTTCTAGGTTAACAGCTTTGGTGGTTATGTGGGAAAATTAAAAGCTAACATTCTGTGTGTATTTTATAGCAGAAGAAAGCAATGATGGATCGTGGATCAGCAGAGAACATAGTTTGCAGTCTCCACTCATGATGCAATCCCCACAGTTAACTTCCACTGTTATGAGAGAGGCCAAGAGGCTGAGGCCTGAAGAAGAAAGTTACATGGGGGTATACCAAATGCCACACCATCAACCTGCTGTGGACTACAAGTATGTGTTGAGTTTGCTTTGTTATCTGCAAATACTTTTAACCTTTTCTTGACTCAGTAGTTTATGTTGCAAAAAGATCCTGCAGCCACACATTCATTTTTTATCGCAACTCTTTCCATTACGTAGATAGCAAACATGCTTTGATTTTGTTACATACAATCATCTTCCGTTCAACTATATTTTATATTTCAATAAGCTGATAGCTAATTTAATTTCTAGTGTAATGAGAAATGAGAGAAAAGAAAGCTAAAGATCAGTTCCTCACTTGTTGCCTCTCCTTGTAACTTGCTCTGAGAATAAAACTCACAATTTTTCTCTGGGCCATTAAGACCTCTAAGGTAGTGTTTGTGACCTTTCTTGATGAGGTTAGATCAGGTAGCTGCAAAGTGGTACCTGAAAATGGACAAAGACAAAAGGAGCTTCAGCTTTTTATTTTAAACTTTTCCTTCAAAGTAGCTGCTTTTAAGGAAAAGTTTAAATGAAAGAGAAGCTTGGAAAGCTTTGTGGCTAAAATAATTCATGGCATTTACAGATCAAACTTGGGTAGATAGATGGCTACGTGGCACAGTGAATTTGGCATTAATCTTGCATGTAATGAATTCAAAACTGGCTGGTACTAAATTGGCATTCTCATTCTAAAAGCTTCTCATTTGCATTGGAAAATTGTAACAGTGTTACAATTGATTTAGACTAAATAGAGGTTTACGCTACATCTAATAATGTTCTGTACCTTTGCAGAAATTGAAGTGTTTTGTTCTCTAGCACTGATGACCCTGACTTCTCTCTCACACAGTCTCATACTTTTTATGCGTTATGTAAAAACACACTCTCACTCTACTACCTTTCTTGTTCTTTCTCCCTTCCTTATCGCTCCCCTTCTCTTTGCTTCTCCACCCCCCCTCCCAAAAACACTCTCACAAACACTCCTTTTTTAAAAAATGTTCACTGTTGCTGCAGCAGTGCTGTAGCCATTTATCAGTATTGTGACCAAACCGTAGGCCAAGTCATCCCTTTGAACATGTTTTGCCATTCTATTTGATGGTGGTTGATTTGTGCCATTGCTCTATATCCCTTAATGCCTATACCCAACATTGACCATGGTCTTTGAACATTTAACTTGGCTTAGCATCCACAGCTTTTTGGACGTTACCAGATTTAAATTCCTCTTCATAAGAAAAAGTGCTTCCAAATTTTACACCTAAATGGCTCTACTTTAATTTTAAGATGTTTTTGTTCTGGATTCCATCACTAGGGGAAGTAGTTTATCTGTATCTTGCCTATTGAATTTTGTAATCATTTTAAACACCTAGAAGATTATTTTGATGAAAGGGTGAAAATAGATATTAAATGGATGCTGTGTTAATGAGATATGCTGATTTTGAGATTCTGGTTTTAGCAGGTAATTTTAATCCTAATTGTAATTTGAATTTTCCTGATGTGCTGAATTAACCACAAGCGTTGATTAGATTCCGTTTTTTTTTTTTTTTGTTGCTCTCACTTTCATTGAACGTTTGTAATGGGCTGGCTGATACACAACAGCCCATTTCTGAATTGTTCAGGGGTTGAATGAGAGGGTGTATAACTTCTCTGACACATTACTGGAATCCTGGTGGAGGAGGTCCAGGAGGTGGAAGAATATCCTTTACCCGCAAGCTGGCAAGGGAGTCTGCCTTGCTCTCCTGAAGCAGCTCGTGCTACTCTGCCTGACCTAAAGTCTTCTCCCAATCCTTCTGCAGACCAACGGGGTCCTCTAGTAATGCGCTGATGACAGTGCATCCCTTTCTCCTGGTGACTCTTGTAAGGTAAAGTAGCAGAGCACTTGCTCTTTTTAGCTGTAGCCCTCAAATAATTAGCAGAATAAACATTGATACTGTATTCATGAACACTTGGCAAGGTATCTCAGAAAGTTTCCCAATGTGTTTGAAAAACCCGTTTCAAACTTCAATAGCAAGTGAACAGTGATTTATGTACTTTATAGGAGCACTTGAAACCCTCTGCAGCAAATCGTTTCCCTTCCAGTCAGTTGATTGTTATGAGGCGAGGGTATTAGTTCAAGTGCTAGGCACCAAAGTTCTGTGTAGCAGCTCCTGTAATGTTTGTGAGCAGGCAATTTAAGTGGCAATTAACCTTCCAGGTGACACTTCTGCGTGCAAACTTCAACTCCTTAACAAAGATGGCATTTTGCATGTAATGCAGATTAAACTGGCATATCACCTTAAGACACCTTGTTCACCTCAAAGACTCTTTAGTGCCTAAAATAGCCTGGGAAAATTGGTCCCCTTAACCCTGAATATTTTAAACATAATGCTGTGCTACATCTAACCACTATTTTGTTTTAAAACTCAGTACTTGCCAGCAGTTTTATAAGCTATCAAGAAAGCTGGAAATAACTTCATTTTGAAAGTCTCTACAGAAAGTTTGAATGAGAAAGCTAAACAGCATTAATGCAGCTGAGAATGTTTGTCCTGTGAATAGACTTGGAATGTTTTCCTTGGGACAGGGACACAGTTGAAATGTATAAAATGAGGGTCATAGATAGACAGGAACAAACGTTTCCTCTTGGTGGGTGGGTTCAATGACCAAGGCGCATCGATTTAGGGTAAGGGGCAGGAGATTTAGAGGGGATGTGAGGAAAATCATTTTTACCCAGAGGGTGGTGGGAGATTGGAATTGGCCGCCTGAAAGGGTGATGGAGGCAGAGCCCCTCATAACGTTTAAGAAGATGTGCACTTGTGACCCCAGAGCTTACAGGTGTAGCCACCTGAGTTGGCCACTTCCCGACTTAAAATGGAGAACCACAAAGGCTGAAGGGAAATTCAGCCAACACAGGCAAAAACTAGCCGTTTCAAATTTACTGTGTATTAGATTCTGCAGAAACCCAGACAGCATCGATACAAGCAGCCATCTGCATAGTAATGTAACAGCCATCTACATAGTAATGAGCGATCCCCGGGATCAATCAAAACATTTTGAGGTAAACAAGGCCAAGCCAGACTCCTCGGCGCCAGCTGGAGCCAACACAAAAGAGGTTAACGGACACTTGAAGACCGCCCAACGATCAGGGAACAGCACCAGCATTGGAGAAATCGAACCAAGCGATTGGAACAAAGTCCAATCACTTGGAACCAGGTACGGGGTCCGCCCCAAAGGGCGGGAAGCCCCTGGGGACTATAAAGCAAAACCCCCAAGTTCAAATCGTCCTTCTTGACAGGGTCACTCAGCAACGCGAAGCAACCCCTGAGAGTGAACTGTCCGGCGGCCTCCAAGAAAGTAAGTCTCAAGTCAACGCTCGCTACGAGATAGGCGTTCCTAGCTACCAGTCCATACCAGCTTTTGAATCCCGCTGACTCAGAACCCGAACGAATGGCCATTTGTTCCCCTGACCTGGTGGGCCAGTCCGCAGCTAAGTATAGGCCTGTTAGTTATAGAAATAGCCTAGAAAGTAGAGTTTATGCATGAGTAGTGATTTACTGTGTATAATAAATGTGCTTTGATTTGAATCTTACTAATTGGTGTGTTGAGTTATTGATCATTACTTGAACTTGAACCTCGTGGCGGTATCATAAAGATACCTGCCGACTCTAGAGCAAAGGTTATAAAACAGAGCCAATTGAACCAACCAAAAGTTAGCAACATATTACTGGCGACATCCTGACGGGACCCGATCGAGAAGTGGCTTAACCACTCCGGGAGAACCCAAAAAGTTGAATTAGAAATCCAATTGGGAACAGAAAAACCATAAGTGTTCAAGCAGTTCTGATCAATCCTCATAATTCGGAAGTGTGTTAATACATGCGTAACTAACAGGGCGATAAGGTCACACTGATAGATTTTTTGTTGCGACATAACTGTCGGGAGTTTGTATTCCGGAAAATAGCGAAAGCCATACCCGTAATTACAGCACCGCCTTAATACCCCTTGTTCCAAATTTCAAGAGAAGCATTCGGATAGGAAAGATGGCAATGCAGGCAATGCAACGCCTCATGAACCCCGAAGAATTTGTGGTCGCAGCGACTAGCAGTAGAGGAGAACAGTGTCCCGTTTGGGAAGAGGAAATCAGAAAGTACCTCAAAGGGAAAGGATGGCCCCTTTGGAACGAATTCTGTGAAAATGAGGAAACAGGTCCCGGGAGTATAGGACATACTTGGTGGGAGAACCTGAGCGAGATTCAGAAGAAGAGCTTAGGAAAAGCTTGCAAGCCGATGGCAATCGTGTCCTGTTTGGCACAATTGCGAGGCACAGAGAAGGTCGTTAGGACGCTCTGAAAAGAGATAGAAGGCATACATCGAATGAGCAAGGTCGATGTTAGTGAGGTAGAAAGAGAGAATGTAGAGTTAAGGAGGAAGTTAGCAGCAAAGGACGGAGAGCTGAATGATGCCAAGAGGGCACACCAGTCTTGTCTGGCTCCTGGTACGAGAGGAAACTGAGAAGCAGGTAGAGGCGTTGCAGAGGCAGTGTCGTGACCTGAAGGCAGCGTTAAGAGCACTCCATGCTGCCGCCACGGAGCAAAGACAAAGCTCATTAGACCACGCAAAGTGCCGGAAGCAGATTGCAGAACTGCAGTCTCTGCTTTCAGTTCAAAAAGGATTCCAGGAAACCTTTGGATCACAGCGAGATGAGGAAGACGGCCCTGATTGGGAAGAATTGAGTGAAACAGCGCAGAGATATGTTCAGGGAACATGTGCGCAGGGAAAACCCCAGAAGAGAAAAGCGCCCCAACCCCCCACAGAGCAGATAGTTCAGGCTCCAATGAACCCAGTCACCACCCACCGCACAGCCACATCGGACGACACAGAATTTCTGTACACCATCCCCTTAACAGTGACCCAATTACGGGACGCGTGCGATAAAATCAAACCGTTCCTCCCCACCTCAGACCCCCACCACTTCTTTGCCAGAGTAAAACAGCAGGCTACCATGTACAGCCTGGATGAGCGAGAGCAAGTAAAGCTCACAGTTTTGAGTTTAGACCTTTCGGTCGTAGCAGCCCTTCCCGACCCACAGGATGTAGGAGGAGGCACCCATGCAGAAATGCATACCGCGATCCTAGACGCGATCGGGTATAACAGGGGTGACCCCGTAGGTGGCCTTAATAAGTGCAGACAAAAGAAAACCGAGCACCCCACAGCATTTGCTGGACGCTTGTGGATCCATTTCACAGCAGTTTTCGGAGACTTAGACCGCGCCCATTTGTCCCCAGACTACATGGCCAAATGGACCCGCACCCTCATCTCCCAGGCCACAGTAACAGGACAAAAAACAGGACAATTATGATCCCTCAGAGAAGGCTCATAATGAGAAATGGGTTGTAAAAAGATTGTCCCGCTCCTGGGAGCAATCTGTTCAAAACAAACCCACGAATAAAAATCCCGAAGAACAGCAGGCAGAAGCAGACATACACACAGTTAAGGCACACCAGAACCCCGCATGGGTAAATGAAGGCAAGAACAGCCCCCCACAAAAGTCACAGGAGTGTTACAACTGTGGACAGTTGGGACACTTTGCAAGAGAATGCAATGCCCCACAAAAGCAACAGAGAGCCCAGCAGACAGGCAGTCTATATAAAACCAGGACAAAGCCAATATATAGCGTTAGCATCAGACGGACCTGACTGGAACGGACTGACGGTGTTTGGGCTCTCCCAGTTGGGTCTGCGACACCCTTTGGGATAGGTCCGGCCGACCAGTAGTTGCAGCAAAGATACGGGGGACAGCCCATCGGGTTTCTCTGGGACACAGGAGGGTCCCGCACCACGATCAATTCCTCCACCATGTTTCAAAAGGACACCTGGCCCACTACTGCCACCATCACCATCAGCGGCTTTACAGGCCACTCACAGCAGGGACACATCACAGCCCCTGTACCCATTCAAATCGGCAACATCACCACCAAGCACCCCATAGTTTTAGTCGATCTACCCCACACAGCAGAACACATTTTAGGCATAGATTTTATGAATTCCCACAATCTGGCCTTTGATCCAGTCAATCAATGTGTCTGGAGAATGGCAAAATCCGCAAGAGCCCCCGCAATGCTCACAATAGGTGAATACGCAAACACAATTAGCGCAGTAGGCCAATTTTGGTTTGACCCCACCACGTTTAGCACGGACAAGCAGGTTAGGGCAGTTCTGCAGAAGCACAGGACAGCATTCGCGACCCACAAACTCGACTGTGGCCGGATGACTGGTTCCGTTCAAATCACAGGACCTGACCCTGGACCCCAAAAGCAATACGGATTTCCCCAAGAGGCAGAGGGAGAAATCGCAAAAGTAATCAACAGCTTATAAGAGCAGGGCGTACTTAGATCAGTAGCCTCCACTAGTAATGCCCCGATTTAGCCAGTGAGAAAGCCCGATGGATCATGGCGCCTGACCATCGATTACCGGGAACTCAACAAAGTCACCCCTGCAGCAGCCCCCACGGTAGCCACAAATCCCGAGACCATGCTCAAACAGGGAGTCAACTCACGATACTTTACGGTTTTGGACGTCAGTAATGGATTCTGGTCCATTCCATTGGCAAAAGCGTGCCAATACAAATTTGCCTTCACTTTTAAAAATCAGCAGTACAGTTGGACATGCCTTCCACAAGGATTCCACAACTCTCCCTCCATTTTCCACCGACAGCTGGCAAATGGATTATCGAACTTTTCTCGCCCCAAATGTCTGGTCCAGTATGTGGACGACCTATTACTGCAGACAGACACCAAGGAAGAGCACATCGAGCTTCTGGCCGAACTCCTGGAACTCCTACAGAAAAGTGGTTGCAAAGTAAACCCCAAAAAGGCCCAGATTTTGGAAAACAAGGTGATATATTTGGGTACAATTGTCACACATGGTAAACGCGAGATCGAGCATAAAAGGATTGACTCGATTGCCAAATTGCCCCTTCCCCAGAACGTTTCAGCCCTCCGGCCGTTTTTATGATTGATTGGCTACTGCCAAAACCACATTGACGGTTTCGCCAGCACCCTAAAGAAAGGAGCCCCCTGGGAATGACTTCGGCAGCATACGGATGCTGTGCACTCTTTGAAAAGAGCACTCATAGCAGCCCCCGCACTACAAGTTCCAGACCCGTTTTCCCCCTATGCGATAGAGGTAGCAAGCACAGACCGCTCCCTTTCGGCTGTGCTCCTCCAGGAACGACACGAACAGTTAAGGCCCGTGGCTTACGCCTCCAGAGTCTTAGTTGCTGTGGAGCAGGGATTTTAAGCCTGTGAAAGGCACCTGCTCGCAATTTTTTGGGCCGTACAATATTTTTCTTACATAACCGGACTAAACCCCATCACAATCCTGACGAACACACCCCCACCCAATTTTTACTGGACGGACTACTTAAGGACGGTACAGTCAATCAAATAAGAGCCGCCAGATGGACCCTTCTTTTGCAGGGACGGGACATCACTGTTAAAAGGACCAAGACCCACACTTTCTTAGCAGATAACCTACAGTACGCAGGCACCCCCCATGAATGTGAAATCATCTCGCTGCACCACAACACAGGCCCCTTTATTGTGAAAACACCCCCCAGAAAGATAGGTAGTCCAACCCAGAGCACCAAGCACACAGACACGTGCGAACCCATAAGAATATATGTGGATGGATCTTCCACAATCTTAGAAGCGAAGCACATAACAGGATGCGGCATTTATGTCAAGGACGTGCAGGGACGCGCCCTAGAAGAAATCACAATAAAACTTCCAGGACACTTAGGCGCGCAGGCGGCAGAACCAGTAGCCGTGACGTACATTGTAGAACACCCAGATTCCTTCCCCAGCCCAGCAGACATATACTCGGACAGCCTCTGTCTGCAACAACCTTACAGAATTCCTACCCCTGTGGAAAGGAAGAGGATTTGTTTCCGCAGACGGAAAACCCCTCCCCATAGCCACATTGCTCCGTCACATTTTAGAAACCCCCCAGGGCAGGACTTTTGGAATAGTTAAAGTTCGTAGTCACCATCGTTTCTTCTCTCCCCCCCCCCCCCCCCCCCCCCGGAAATGTAAAAGCCGACGCACTGGCCAAAGTAGGTTCCAGGCATGGATATTTTTGGACACCCCCCCCGAAAGCGCACCAGTGAATGCAGTTCAGGTCTCGCAGACTAGTATCGAGGAATTAGTGCAGGCCCAGAAGCAGGATAACAATCTCCAGACGATTTTAAAAAGAAAATTTATGGCACCTTACGATAGGTTTAAAAAAGGCCTGTTTCAATAAGACAGTACATGCGACTGAGTTCAGTGTAGGACAGCAAGTCATGCTCTCCATACACAACCCCAGCTCATTCCTGTCACCTAACTATTCGGGGCCGTACTCCATTGCGGACAAAATAAGCCCCTCCGTGTACAAAATAAAGTTCCCCAACGGAAAGACTGCGTGGTTGCATATTTACCAGCTTAAGGCATATGGACCACAGTCGAACCACGCACATCACGACATGCTCGACGCAGCAGACCACGCCCCGCCCACGGCCAACATAACCCTATCCTCCCCCAACACGTCCAGCCCAGCCACGGACTCAACCCCAACTCCACCCCCGAGCTATACACTCCGCCCCGGAACCCCCATAGACTGCAGCGACAGCGACTGTGACACAGACAATAGCCACAGCACGCCACCCTACTATCCCCATACATCAGGCCCCATGCCCAGCGAATCTGAGCACGATTCGAGTGATCCCTTCATGATCACTTTCCTAAACAAACCCCACCACCGACCTACAATGACAACCCCAACTCCATTCCAACAGAATTGGACACATCCTTTTGGCACCGGGACAATTCATTCAGACGTGTCCGGAATGACGAGATGGATCCCAAATCACACCATTCAGCCCTATCCGCCCTTATACACTCGTGAGTTTGGCATCCGGGAGAAGATGACGACTTTGAGTCTGACTCCCCAAGCGAGAACCCCTTTGCGACACTGTTCGCAACCAATAACTGAGGTGTCCAGGTGATGTTTTAAAAAGGAACTGCTTGGGAGAAAACGGTGTCCTTTCTGATGGAACCTGCAGCATGTTTAATGTTGTTTGTAGTTATATTGTTAAATGTTGTTTGTAAGATCGGAAATTTTTTTCACAGCCCCACGCCACCACCCTTCTGACGCTCACTGGCAGTCAGAGAAACTAGTTTGTCCCGGACGCTAGTTCAGAGGAACTAGTTTGTCCACAGAGACTTGTTAATGTCCCAGTCGCCAGTTCAGAGGAACTCGTCTGTCGACAGAAACACAGACCCCCGTTCGTAACTGCCCTTCTGGTTCGAAGGAAGAACCATTGCGGCAACCCCCCACGATGACTCCATTTTTGCCCGTTCTTGTCGGTTGCTCAGGCAGTGGAGAAACAGCATTGGGACCCGCCCTGCTGAGGACCCCCCTCTGGTCAGCAATGCACGGGTAGAGAACACACTGCATTGGTCGCCGTCTTACCCGGGGATTCCATCCAAATCTTACCCGTCGCGGCCCATACGCGCCTCAACCGCCTCATTTCGACAATTTTGTTCAGAAAGTTTTGTTTTGTTTTCAGGCGACCCTTAGGTTGCCATCCCTATGCTATTTACATCCTCAAACATTGGATGGTAAATCGCACAGCCTGCGAGATGGCTCGCACTGTTTCAGTATTTTTTTTAAGTGTGTCTTGTCCTCCATATTCGGTTTAAAAAAAAAAATAAAAAATGAGGGAGTCACACATGGTGACAAATTGTAAAGGGAGAATTGGCACTAAAGGACAGACATACTAACAGACGAGATATTAAACCAAGATAGTAACAGACACTATGCTTGATCCCACAGAATCCCAGAAGCTCCAGGAAAAGAGACGAAATGAAGAGAAAGAAGAACAACCATGAGGACATCCTCCGTGTTGCTCATCACCCTAATGAACATTTGGTTGCGCACGAACGCGAACCCCCTGACCCCAACCCCCCCCCCCCAGCCGTTAATGATTCACTTCTCCATAGTACCCAGAGCCCAGTCACAAGCGACACCACACCACTTGGTGTGACAGGTTTATAATCTGGTACTCCCTGTCCTACGTGATAGAATCCCTACTAGTATTGCCGATACTCTGCTGCATCGTGCAGACCATTCGTCTGAGGAAATGGCGAAGGAGAGCCTACCGCGTTCGCACCCCGGTATCTAGGATAAGATCCCCTATTTTGGGTTATGACCAGACCCCCGGCCCCGCGATCTATAATAAAGAACATTCGTTTGCGTTCTTTTTGTGTATAAAGAAATGTTTCATGAGCGAGTGTACAATCCTGAGCTTGCCAGGAAAAATGTGAATAATGCTGCCATGATTTTGTGTGCTGTTTAGGAAGTTAGTATGATCGAATGTTTGAGTGAGTGTAGTTTATTAAGGACAGTTAGAGGTACCGTTTTTCTTATTTTGTAATGCATGTCCCTATTTTGACATAGCACCACTTAGAATGTTAGTTAAAATTTTCTTGCATAGTTATGGTCAGTGTAGAGGCCATAGAAGAGTGCTCGCCGGGTCAGGAAATGTAGACAACGCAGTTATGTGATCCTTCACACTTTGGGTTAGGATCACAAGGAGAGGGTGCAGCCCCCCGAGTTGGCCACTTCCCGACTTAAAATGGAGAACCGCAAAGGCTGAAGGGAAATTCAGCCAACACAGGCAAAAACTAGAAGGTGCAAGTTTACTATGTATTAGATTCTGCAGAAACCTAGACAGCATCGATACAAACAGCCATCTGCATAGTAATGTAACAGCCATCTACATAGTAATGAGCGATTCCCGGGAACAATCGAAACATTTTGAGGTAAACAAGGCCAAGCCAGACTCTGCGCCAGCAGGAGCCAACACAAAAGAGGTTAACGGACACTTGAAGACCGCCCAACGATCAGGGAACAGCTAGCTCCAGCATTGGAGAAATCGAACCAAGCAATTGGAACGAAGTCCAATCACTTGGAACCAGGTACGGGGTCCGCCCCAAAGGGCGGGAAGCCCCTGGGGACTATAAAGCAAAACCCCCAAGTTCAAATCGTCCTTCTTGACAGGGTCACTCAGCAACACGAAGCAACCCCTGAGAGTGAACTGTCCGGCGGCCTCCAAGAAAGTAAGTCTCAAGTCAACGCTCGCTACGAGAAAGGCGCTCCTAGCTACCAGTCCATACCAGCTTTTGAATCCCGCTGACTCAGAACCCGAACGAAAGGCCATTTGTTCCCCTGACCTGGTGGGCCAGTCCGAAGCTAAGTATAGGCCTGTTAATTATAGAAATAGCCTAGAAAGTAGAGTTTATGCATGAGTAGTGATTTACTGTGTATAATAAATGTGCTTTGATTTGAATCTTACTAATTGGTGTGTTGAGTTATTGATCATTACTTGAACTTGAACCTCGTGGCGGTATCATAAAGATACCTGCCAACTCTAGAGCAAAGGTTATAAAACAGAGCCAATCGAACCAACCAAAAGTTAGCAACACAGGTTATGGGCCAAGTGCTGGAAAATAGGATTAGAATGGTTAAGTTGTATTTGACTGGCGCAGATGTGATCGGCCGAAGGGCCTTTTCTATCCTTTATGATTTCATGACACTATGAACTAGGATATCTACAGATGCAGTTATACAGTATAAAGCAGAAACCACAGTTTTGTATTGGAATCCTTAAACTCTGAATTAATGAAAATTAAAAATTCACTTCCAGCTTATCATATGTTTTTATCCTTTTTGTCCAGTAGTCAGATGTCTTGGTTGATTGCCCAGAGACAACAAGAGGAAGCAAGGCAACAAGAACGAGCTGCAATGAATTACGTTAAATTAAGATCCAATCTGCAACATGCAATGTAAGTCTCGGAGCAATGCTACAATAACATTTTGTGCAATATTTTAAATGAAGTTAGTAACTATTTTCCTTCCCATGACCAAGCTGCTTTTTTCAGTTGCACATGCATGTGCACTGCTCAAGAAATTATTTTCCATTTGCGTGGATCTTTATCAACTACTATTACGTTTCAACTCTCTCCTCCACTTTTGAACATGTATGGTGCGCAACTTATTTAGTCATTCATTGTTAAATTTGGCAGAACCTCATAAAGCCTATTCCTGCTTTCCTCTGCCGAAACTGCTGATTGCTCTAGGATTATGTTGAAATTCAAAGATAACCCCTGGCTGCTATTGTCCATCTCCTTAAAGCACTCTACCCTGCCAGCTTCAATAAGTTGTTTCCATTGCAACCCTCCCTTTTTTGTCTACAAGCCAAGCTTCAACCCTGCACCTAGCTTGAACTTGTAGCTTTCTCCACTTTCTTTCCTATCTCTTCCCATGCCCTCTCCCAGTTCATCTTGCTATCTCTTGTTCCTGTTTTCAATATACTGCTCCCCATCTACTGTTCATTCTTGACTCCCATGCTAGCTGATATTGTTAAAAAATTCAATCCCATCCATTTCAAATCTGCCATTGTTACCCATCTTTAAATGGAAATCCACTCTTAGCCTTTCAGTACTTGAAAACTATCAGTCCATTGTCAACGCCAAAAGTCCTTGAACATGTTGTGGTCTCCCAAATCCATGCCTAAAAGGGAGGCACGGTAGCACAGTGGTTAGCACTGTCACTGCACAGCGCCAGCGTCCCATGTTTGATTCCCGGCTTGAATCACTGTCTATGCGGAGTCCGCACGTTCTCCCCGTGCCTGCATGGGTTTCCTCTGGGTGTTCCGATGTCCTCCCCAAGTCCCGAAAGTCGTGTGTTAAGAATTTGGACATTCTGAATTCTCCCTCTGTGTACCCGAACAGGTGCCAGAATGTGGCGATTAGGGGCTTTTCACAGTAACTTCATTGCAGTGTTAATGTAAGTCTATTTGTGACAATAAAGATTATTATTATCTTTCTTGCACCTCGAGCTTCGAATCTCTAATCAGGTTTCTGATCTACCACAGCACTAATCAAAGTCACAAGATCTTATATGACTGACCATAATGCACTAACCTTTACCCTTCTCCATGTTTGCAGTCTGACATAGTTTACCACACTACCTTCCTCCAATGCTTGACCTCTATTGTCCATCCCTCACCTGGTTCTACTCTTAATTTGCTCTATTGTAGCCAGAGAATCTCCCATAATGTATTCCTTTCTTTGCCTCACACCAATATCCCTACGATTTATCATCCACATGATACCCCATGGCAAGACCATACGAAGACATGACATCAGGTTCCACCTTCTCTCTCAGCACCTTCACTTCGTTTGTGTTGTGAAACTGTTTGCCCAACATCCTAGATGGGCTACAAATCCTTCTTGTTTGGCATTGGGAAAGTCACCATTTTTGGCCTCCGCCATAAACTTGTTCATTAAGCAATAATTCCCTTATCACTTGTCCTGAACGAAACAATTCATAATTTTGATGTCTTGTTTGATGCTGAGGTGAGTTTCCAACACCATAATCTATTATAAAATGCAGCTTGTAACATTGACCATCTCTGTCCATGCATAAGTTATTCTTTTTTTAAAAAATCTTTTTATTGGCATTTTGCATATTTATAAACCGTTGTATGTATACATTACATTTATCTTGCCCGCGCAAATTTACTTTATTGTACAGAGGTTCATTTTGTCCTTCATTTAACTGACCCTATGTGCAGTTCGCTGCCCTCTGGATCAGTCTCTAGTTCGCCCCCCCCCCCCCCCCCCCTCTTGTTGTTTCCCCACCTTCCGCCTCTCTCTCTCTCTCTCCTCCCCCCCCCCCCCCCCCCCAAGGTTGCGCAGTCCTTTGGTTATGCTTAAGTTTTTCTGAAGTTAAAAATGTTATACATGCCTTTCAAACTTTATAAATTCAAACTTATAAATCTAATTCTCTCTTGTCTTCCACAATCCTTCCACTGTACCCTAACACCAAATCTCAATCATCCATCACCTTCAGTAGCCTCACTCAATGTTTACCCAGCCTATGTTCTTCTTTCTTTGTGGAAATAGATAGCGATGAAAGCACTACTTTAAGAAGCAAAGATCAGAATAGATTTCTGTGCTGTATCTGAATGTTTTCTTTTAAATGCACCTTTTTAATTTCTCATAGATAATTGGATTGGAGGAATAGACCAAAAATTGTTTGTACCACAAATTGAGACTTTGTGCATTCAATTTACAAATCTAAAACACTAAATTAGAAGATGTATTCCTTAAAAAAAAATGTTTTTATGATGAACTTTTGGAACCTCCTTGTACTTTCATAGAGCACTTTAGTAGCTTGCTGCAAGTATCAGCCATGGTACCCGAATGATAAAAGCAGATTAACAAGTGTATTTTTCACATTAGAGTATTTGTATTGACTTAACTGCCTCTGAAAGGGTTTGAGCATCTTAGGGTATGGTGGTAAAAGATCTAACCTTAAAAATAAATTATCTATCATCTAGTAGAAAATGTTACTTTTCTGGTTTATCAAAGGCTCACCATTTCAGTTTTTGATCTCTGGCTGCAGTAGTCCATGTACATTAAACACCCCTATTGCCCATTTGTTGTTGCTCTGCCTCTTTTTCCCAAACATTCTGACAGCAAGAAGCACTGTCATAAAAATTTACAGATTATTTTATTTTCTAGTCGACGTGGTACAGGTTTGATGGAAGATGATGAAGAACCAATCGTGGAAGATGTAATGATGTCATCAGAGGGTCGTATTGAAGATCTTAATGAAGGCATGGATTTTGACACCATCGACATTGATCTGGTAATAAGATACAAAATATTAGACCAACATTTAAAAATTTGTGCACATTTGCTAAATGCAAGGTTTCTTCTTTTTAGCCTCCATCCAAGAATAGACGTGAAAGAAATGAATTAAAACCAGATTTCTTTGACCCTGCCTCAATAATGGATGACTCGGTGAGTCTAAAAGTTTTCTGTTCCCTTTCGGAATGTGAGATTAAAGGTGGTGATGTATTAAATGTCCATGTGGTATCGTCACGTGCATTGAAGCATCAACGTTTTAAAATGCCTGAGTTCCTGATTTCAACCAAGTAATTGGGAAGACCACCAACTAAGTTTTTTGATGGAAGAGTGGGAAAAGGCAAGTAGTAATGGGAAATAAAATTATTTGTAAGAAATATGGGTTGTCTGCTCCAATAACAGTTAAGTTCTCAAACGGCTACAAATTGAACATCCATTAATTTTGAGTTTGTGCTAGTAGCTTAATCACAGGAGTCCTTGGTTCTAGACATAAAAATTAACCCCAGACCTCTAATGAAGCTATGTGTATGTCGAAATAACCCTATAAGGATTGTTGGGGCGTCCTCAATGGTAATTCATCAAAGTAACTTCACAATCTACCATGAGAAACAAACGTAATACTTTGTATAGCAATTCTTATCCACAAATCTGATAGCTAGAAAAGTACACATTTAAACTCCAGTCATTGTGAATCTGCGATAGGCTGTTTTTTTCCTGCCTGTCACTTTTGTATGTTTTCAAGTCAACACCTAGTAGCTAATGGGAATGTATTATTTGTCTGGTAAATGTATTCAGGGGTTGAGCTTCCTGGCCTGGAGGGCTTTCAGCAGTGTTTTGAATTGTCTACTGTAACATAATTAAATTGGATTTTCTTGATGGAAGTAGTATACACCGTAAGAAACATATTTAAATTACGTAAGTTATGATCCAGGCCAGCAATTTCTTGTTTCAAATAGCTGAAATGTTAAATCCCAGTTATTTACTCAGAATAATGCCACAAGATTACACTGTTTTAAACAAACAACATTTCTTAAGATACAAGAGACAACAAAACAAACACCGAATACCATCTATCCTACACACTAACATCTAGAATTAGCATGAGGTAATAAATTAATGGGCAAATTGTACCTTAAATGGCAGATACAATGAAGACCGATTTTTCTAAATTGGCTCAGTTGTTCAGATCTTTTGGTACACTAAGTCAAAATCCTTAAACCCTTTGTCTACCTCATGAGGAATTCGAATTTCTCTTCTCCGAGCTAGTGCCCAGCCAACAGCAGTTCTACTCCATTCTATTTCCTTGGGTGCAATCCTCGCCAAAAGGCACACTATTCCAGTTCTGACTCTGATTTGTTCTCAGTTCCAGCCTTTTTAGCTGTCTTTTCCAGCTGTGCTGACTTTCTAAGACTGCGTCCCACTGTGTTGGCTAGGTTACACTCCAGCTTCTATTCACAAACCAGCTCCCCAGCTGAGCTGCTGCCAACAACTGCTGCTTGGACTGACCCGATATCTCCCAATATAATTCAACCTCTGCCCTGAGGCAGGGTTGGATGTATCAAAACTTGTTCATTCTGTACCTTAAATGTTACAAACTCCAGTCAACCAACTGTCACTCCCACAAGTACTAAATTACAATGGTTCAATACCCTTTCAGTGAAGATGATTTACCCAAATCATTCCTGACTGCCACAAAACATTAAAATCCTTGTCATCCGTATTTGCTTCACGTAATTAGCTTTGACTGTAGCTAGACAAAATGTTCACTGGATGGTAAGTAAGTTCATAAGATATAGGAGCAGAATTAAGCCATTCATTAGGCCATTGAGTCTGCTCCGCCATTCTATCATGGCTGATATGTTCCTCATCTGCTACCGACAATGCTACAGACCAAGAGCTGGATCGCAAAATCAGCCAGAGCATCTCCTCCCTAGGTCACATGACCTAGGTACAGGAGTAGGCAATTTAGCCTCCTGAGCCTCAACACCTTCAATGAGATCATGGCTGATCCCATCCTGGTCTCAACTCCACTGTCCTGTCCGTTCTCCACAACCCTTCAACCGTGACTATTTCTTATTCAAGATTACTGAATAAATTGAAACGTTAGCTTGTTAAACAAATTTCCTATTTGTGTTCAAATCCTTTTGAAGGTTACTTATTATACTATCATAGAATTTCATAGAATTTACGGTGCAGGAGGCCATTAGGCCCATCGAGTCTGCACTGGCTCTTTGGAAAGAGCACCCTACCCAAGCCCACACCTCCACCCCATCCCCATAACCCAGTAACCCCATCCCCATAACCCAGTAACCCCACCCGACACTAAGGACAATTTTAGACACTAAGGGCAATTTAGCATGGCCAATCCACCGAACCTGCACATCTTTGGACTGTGGGAGGGCGGAGCACCCGGAGGAAATCCACGAACACACGGGGAGAACGTGCAGACTCCGCACAGACAGTTACCCAAGCTGGGAATCGAACCTGGGACCCTGGAGCTGTGAAGCAATTGTGCTGATCACTATGCTACCGTGCTGCCTAATAAAATGTTTAATTGTAAAGTACTACGGGCTGGTTTAGCTCAGTGGCTGGTTTGTGATGCAGAACAAGGCCAGCAGTGTGGGTTCAATTCCTGTACCAGCTTACCCGAACAGGTGCCGGAATATGGCGACTAGGGGCTTTTCACAGTAACTTCATACTTGTGACAATAAAGCTTATTATTATTACGAACCGAATTTCAAAGTTATTTTGCAGAATTACATTAGTTGTAATTTTTGTTTCTTGATCTAACAAAAGCTATTTTTCTATCCCTTTTAGGTCCTTGGAGTTTCAATGTTCTGAGAAATTGTCATTTTATGAATGATATGAGAGGTAGTTTTAAAAGAAATATTTTGGTTAATGCAGTTAAACTATTAAAACTGTACAGATTTTCTCCTTTCAGGAGAATGCTTAATGGAGTTGTTCACTGTTCACCTAGATTAAGTGCTTTGAAGAGGCAGTTTGTTGCCTGATAAATTGATATTTTAAGAGACTGTAAAATTATGGAAGCAAGTTAAATTCCTTCCAGTAGTGCCACTGTATTGTGTCTCTGATTAAAATGAGCTTGGTGTAGTATGTTTGAAAGTTTCTCTAAACAATTATTTGACTTAATAGAGTTTGGGTATAGGGAACTAAATTTTAAATAAAAAAAATATATATATGATTGGTGCTGATTTTATAATTGCGAATCTTGTTCAGTTTTTCATACTTTGAAATTCCAAACAGAAGGACGAGGTTTAAAAATTATAATAAAATTAACAGCGTCTAAAATAGCATGGATATTCATGCTTAAGTAATTTTTAAATTTGTATTTTATATTTTATTCACATCTGTCTTTGCAAGCAATCTTCAGGTTAAATGAACTACAGCTGGTCATAGTACAATTGTTTTAATAATGTAAATTAGTTTGAAGATAATAGACAACACGAAAGTTACCCATTTATGTTATTCCTTAAATTTGGGTTCATGTTTTTAATTTTTATGGTAAATTTTCCGTCATAATTATAAGGTTTCTAATAACTCATAGAACGCTTTTCAACATTGTTCTGCAGTACTCTGGCAGCTGGTTATTTTATCAACTATATGTTGACATTAACTTATAATAAAAAGATGTACATGACACTTCTTGCCGGTCTTCTTTCATCTATTAAGTATTTTCTTTAAATCATTCCATGCCTTAAACTGCTTGCAGTACATAACCTCAACTCCAATTGCTGCAAAAATCTTGTTTTATTTCAATTGGAAAGATATTCTGCTTTATTTGCCAAAAATAAAAACTTGGCTGTTGCATCAAATTTTATTATTAGTTCATTAGATATGCCATGAATAAATGGCTGTCTTCTGAAGAATAGTTTGCTTTTACACACTTTAAGAACATTGCTCATATTTGGCAGTACTGCCTTTAGTGTTCCTTGCACCACTGCGTTAAAGAACTGCTGAGGACTGTATATATGATTTTTAAAAATCAGTGAAAGCAGACTTTTCTACTTTTTCAAAAAAAGTTTGTTTCGTTGTAAAGGCAGTTCTTCAAACTGTATGTTTTCAACCAACTGAAATGTTTTATATTTACCTTATCCTGTTGTCCTCCATATTTTGTTGTTCATTGTACTGTTCTGATTTGTATTTATGTCATGAAACAGTAACTTTTTGAATAAAATTTAAACCTATAAGGTTGTGCAATGGTATTCATTGTACAGTGATATTGCAGAAAAGTATACATATATCAAGAGCACTTAGGGATGGGCAATAAATGCTGGCCTTGCCGGTGATGCTCACATCCCAGAAATTAATATTTTAAAAATTGAAATATCTCTTTCAATTGCTGTATTTACAACAACTAACCTTTTTAAATTGAAGTACATATTTCATGTGCAATCTGAAAGTGAACAGGATTGAATCTTCAGAACACGCCAATAATTAACATTTTTATACTTTTTTTAAAAAAACACAATGTATTTTTGCATATTGGGACTCTAGGGTGCTCAGAAAATACTTCCACTGGAGACGGTACAGCAAAGGTCCATGGGATGAGGAGATTGTCCTCTGAAAAGCTGAGTAAATTGGGCCCGTATTTTCTGGTGTTGAGGAATAAGGGGCAGTCTCATTGAAATATACAAATTTTGTAGGGGCTCAACAGGGTAGACACTGGAGGTTGTTTTTGATGGTTGAGGAATCTAAAACATGGGGGCACAGTTTCATGATCAGGGGCCATGCATTCGGACTGAGATGAGGAGAAACTGCTTCATTCAAAATGTTATGAATCTTTGGGATTTTCTACCCGAGAGGGTTGTTGATGTTCCACCATTGAATACATTCAATACGGGGATAATTAGATGATTGGTCTCTCACGGAATCGCGGGGGAATATGGGAAGCAGGAACGAAGTGGAGTTGAAGCCCAAGATTAGCCACGATCATATTGAATGGTGGAGCAGGCTTGACAGGTTGCAGATCTATTCCTGTAGCAAAACAAAACTTGGAAATGAACATAGTTAAAGGTGCAACACCTAAATCGGACATTATTTCCCTACTGTAGCAATAAGAAAGCACAGTACGAAGTCTTACAACACCAGGTTAAAGTCCAACAGGTTTGTTTCGATGTCACTAGCTTTCGGAGCGCTGCTCCTTCCTCAGGTGAATGAAGAGGTCTGTTCCAGAAACACATGACAACACAGGCAAACTACCCAGTCTTCAGAACAGTGACCACGACACCACACAACCCTGTCATGGTAATCTCTGCAAAACGTGGCAGATCATCGACATGGATACCACTATTACACGTGAGAACACCACCCACCAGGTACGCGGTACATACTCGTGCGACTCGGCCAACGTTGTCTACCTCATACGCTGCAGGAAAGGATGTCCGAAGCGTGGTACATTGGCGAGACCATGCCGACGCTGCGACAACAAATGAACGGACATCGCGCAACAATCACCAGGCAGGAATGTTCCCTTCCAGTCGGGGAACACTTCAGCAGTCAAGGGCATTCAGCCTCTGATCTCCGGGTAAGCGTTCTCCAAGGCAGCCTTCAGGACCCGCGACAACGCAGAATCGCCGAGCAGAAACTTATAGCCAAGTTCCGCACATATGAGTGCGGCCTCAACCGGGACCTGGGATTCATGTCACATTACATTCATCCCCCACCATCTGGCCTGCAAAATCCTACCAACTGTCCTGGCTTGAGACAATTCGCACCTCTTTAACCTGGGGTTACCCCATCTCTGGATCTGTAAAGATTTAATCACCTGCTAATGCTCGCATTCCTAGCATTGTTTGGCATCTTTGAATTTGTCGATATGTGTTTCTGGAACAGACCTCTTCATTCACCTGAGGAAGGAGCAGCGCTCCGAAAGCTAGTGACATCGAAACAAACCTGTTGGACTTTAACCTGGTGTTGTAAGACTGTGCTCACCCCAGTCCAACGCCGGCATCTCCACATCATAAGAAAGCAGACAGAGTAGTGGGATACAACTGTTAGATACTTCTGCCGCAAAACAAATTATTTCTAGGAATTTGTTAGGAAAGATATATGCAAATAGTCCAAATTTTCCTTTATAAAGTGGATGCTTAAAATCCTTAAAACTGCTACTGAGCCTTTTACTTTTTTCTTCAATCCTGAGTTGTGTAATAGGATCAATAATCAGGAAGTTCAAGGAATCCTCAGTAAGCAGCAATCTATTACTTGTGAAGAAGAAATAGCTGTACTCCATATCAAAATATTTATGAAGTGATCTTTTGGCTTTAATTTTTGATTTCAATAAAGCTCTTTCAAGGTTTATAATCTTAAATTACAAAGTTTGTGTATATTTTTTCTAAAAATCAGGTGAACACAACCTTGTACCATTCCCATACTGGCAGTAACACTGGTTTCTGTTCAATGCTGGGCAACATTACAATAGCATGTGTGTGTAAAATCGCAGTAATGTGTCAGAGCTAAGTGTTTTCTTGAAGGAGTAGTCTCCGGTACAAAACATGTGAAAAAATACCTTGTGAACGTCTGGAAATGTAACATTTAGCCTAGTGGATAGTGCGTATTTGTTCCCAGGTGAGAACAAGATCAGCTCAATTTTGATGCTACCCAGTTGCCTTACAGGCTTGTATGTGAAGAAAGGGAGTCGAGACTGCTGCGATGAAACCCACTCCAGCATGAATCACTTTCAGGAAAGGAGGAGGTAAACGAGAAAACAGTTTGCAGGAAAAAAAATGTGATGTACTCATTTTTAAAAGGAAACACAAACCCCTCTTCCATTTAGTCTGAAGTTTGAGATTTACTGCAAAATTTCAAAGGTATGAATACATAGAGCTATCATCAATTATTTATTATTCATTACACCGAGTGCACAGCACAGAAACAGACCATTCGGCCCAGATCGTCTATTCTGTTCTGCTATCTCCACACAGGCCTCCTCCCATTTTATTCATCTTATTCATCCATATATCCTATTCCTTTCTGCCTTGTGCTTGTCTAACTTTCCCTTGGAATCATAGAATTTACAGAGCAGAAGGAGGCCATTTGGCCCATCGAGTCTGCGCCGGCCTTTGGAAAGAGCACCCTACCTAAGTTCACAATTCTACCCTATCCCCGTAGCCCCATCTAACCTTTAGATACTGAGGGGCAATTTAGCATGGCAAATCCACCTAACCTGCACTCCTTGGGACTGTGGGAGGAAACTGCAGCACCCGGAGGAAAGTCCATGCAGACACGGGGAGAAAATGCAAACTCCACACAGACAGTCACCCGAAGCCGGAATTGAACCCGGGACCCTAAAGCTGTGAAGCAGCAGTGCTAACCACTGTGCCGTACCTCAAATGCATAAATTACTCCATGTAAAAGTGTTCACATTCTGGACAGTTTGAGTAAAGAAGTTCCTCCTGAATTCCGTACTGGATTTATTAGGAATATAACCTCCAGTTTTGGATTCTCCCACGAGTGGAAACTTTTTTTTAGCGATCTACCTCATCAAATTATTTCACTGTCCTCCATGGGGTCATCATTCAATCTTCTCTTCCCGCATGCGGTAAAGAGCTTCCTGATCAGTATATCCTTTCAGTTGTAGCATCATCCAACTTTCCCCATTAAGCCCCCACTTAACTTTCACTCAGTTATTTCACTCCAACATCATTAATAGTAGTGACAATATTATTTACGAGTTTCAACTTAACATTATTTGCCATAGATGTCCTCTTCTTTGGCCTGCATGAAAAGAAAATACACCTTTCCCCAGTGCTCCTGCCCTGTGCTGAAGCTACCCCCTGTAATGTTCCCATCCTCCATTCTTCCTTCTAAAATCACAAGTGTCCTTTGCAAACACCAGGGACTCTTTAGCTGCTCCATCACGCTTCTGTCCTCAGTGCTAACGTCCTTTTTACCCTCGCTCCCGGCCTTGCATACAACCTCAGTCCTGAATTTGTTCTTATCCCTGCTCCCATTTGCATTCTCTTTCTTACCATTAATGTCCCTGGTGTCTGTTGCCATCGCTGGGCAGAACAGTAGCAAAGTGGGTAGCACTGTTGCTTCACAGCTCCAGGGTCCCAGATTCGAGTCCCGGCTTGGGTCATTTTCTGTGGTGTCTGCACGTTCACCCTGTGTCTGCATGGGTTTCCGCCGGGTGCTCCGGTTTCCTCCCACAAGTCCCGAAAGACGTGCTGTTAGGTAATTCAGACATTCTGAATTCTCCCTCTGTGTACCCGAACAGGCGTTGGAATGTGGTGACTAGGGGCTCTTCACAGTAACTTCATTCCAGTGTTAATGTAAGCCTACTTGTGACAGTAAAGATTATTATTATGGGGGCTTCAGCTGCTGCTCCTCTTTTCACTCCCGCTCTGAATTACCTGCACTGACCAACTTCTGCCACTAGATGAAGTCTGATCCAGTCAAACTGAATGAGTGTAATTTCTTTAACATGTATTATTTACACTTACAATATTTTGTATTTTTAAATGTTATTTTAATGATCATTTCATCTATGAATGTATGGAACTTGGCTGATTATGTTTCAATATTTTGTCTGCTGAGAAAGGTCCTAAGTACCTAACAAGACTTATGCACACTGCTACACATGTCTGGTTCGGTATTCCAACCTGTACATTGTTTTTTCCAGGTGCAAAAGTCCAGTTTTAACATTGATTCCCATAGGAACCTGATGACCATAAGGATGATTTTCAGGAACGCAACTATAACTTTGTGAGGATCTACTGTATATAATCTACCATGGAGACCAGAGCTGTGCACAGTACTACCAAGTGTGTTCTAACCAAGGCTCGATACAAGTTTCATGAGTTCTCTGATTTTCAGTCCTATCCCTCTAGAAATGAATCTCTGGGATTTTGTTTTGCTTTTTTTATGGCCCTGTTAATGTGTCGCCACCTTTTTGTGATTAATGTATCACTGCTCTTGGATATCTCTTTTCTTCTGGACTTCATTCAGCGTCTTTATTATACAAGCAGTGTATCGCTTCCTTATTCTTCTCTTCCTCTTACAATGCACCATATCACAATCATTTCCATTGAAATTCATTGCCAATTAAACACTTGTGTTGCAGCCTAACCTGTATTTTGTGACATTCCTCCTCTATTTATTACTTGCCAATTTGTTGCTGCAAATTTTGAAATTGTACTTGCAATTCTAAGTCCAAATCATTAATGTAAATTGTATCCAGCCCCAGGACTGATCCCTGTGGAACACCACTGCCCCCTTCTGTCAGTTTGAGTAGCTACCTTTAACCAAACTCTTTTGTAGCCAGCTTGCCATCCATTTTGCTACTTGTCCCCTTACTCTTCGTACTCTTAAGTCTTACAACACCAGGTTAAAGTCCAACAGGTTTGTTTCGAATCACTAGCTCCTTCCTCAGGTGAAACAAACCTGTTGGACTTTAACCTGGTGTTGTAAGACTTAATGTACCCACCCCAGTTCAATGCTGGCATCTCCACATCTTGGCTACCATCTTCATACTCTGACATTAGTCATGAGTCTACCTTATCAAAGTCCTTTTGAAAATCCATTTGCTGTTACCCATGTCTATCCTCTAACTTCATCAAAGAATTAAAAACTTGTACATAAAGCACTCCAAAGTTAATTAAGTACTTTTGAGGTGCAGGCATTGTAATGCTGGCAAATGTGGCAGGGAATCCTCCAAAATAAGAAAAATGACTCGATAATTGGAAGTGTAATCTAGCTGGTTACTGCTATAATTTTTGGACATTGGGACACCTGGGTAAGTCCAGGCTAGAGTGTAGGATGATGTTTCAGTGCAAATGAGACATGCTCTCTCCACCCCCCCCCCCCCCCCCCCCCCCCCCCGGTTACCTGATAGGCAAGGTCAAGGAAGACGAAGTGATGGGAGCAATTGTTTGTGGATCCTTTGCATCCTGGGCCTGTGGATGGTGGTTTCAGCCAAATCCAGGAGTGTTTTTCCTATAGTAGGGAGAAAGCTGGATTACAGTATTGAGTGGCGAAGTAGGAGCATAATAGATTTGTAAATTAGATTTCTTGATGAAGAACCAGCCTGATTATTTTATTTGATTCTTGAAGTTTAAACTCAAACACAATGTAGTTGAAATCGTGGTTATTTATAAATTCTGAAAGCTGTCCGTTATGAATATGAATTAATCTCCACTTCAGATGTGTTCTCTCTGCTGTGTTGTCACAATTCTGCTATCTTAAACAAGACAACTGATCCTGCAGAGGCATCAGTGTAGTGGTGGCACACTTTAGTCAGAAGGCTCAAGCCCCACTTCAGATATCTAAATTCACATATGACACTGCAGTAGTGAGTGCTGAACTGACATAGTTGCTGTCTTTCAGATACAGTATTAAACTGAAGCACTACCAGCCCCTCGGGTGAAAGTAATTGGCACTATTCAAATTATGGGAGGGGAGTGTTCCTGCTGTCTTTCCTAGTAATTGTATGTTAATGTCACTTCTTAAAAAAACAAAGTCCTTCAGCTCAATACTGTGTGAAATTTAGCCCCTTTGTTTCTTATGTTACTGCAATTACTATATTTTAGAAAGTATTTTCATGGCTGTGATACTCTGTTTGCAGTCATTAAAAACATTACATATGCAAGCTCTTAAAACTGATCCGCACAACAGACTTGTGAGAAAAGTTATCATTCATGGAATAAATCTGCTGCTTTTCTATTCTTTCTACCCAAGGGGGTGAGGGGAAAGGACTGGGACTAACTGTGGTTCCATTGTCAACATTCAATCACACAATTTGAAACCATTGGCCATTTAACTGAGGTATCACAAGGCACCCTGTGCCAAAGAAACAGCATACCAACATTTCAGAATAAAAATTTGGTAGCACAAATCTACAAACCATGACAAATGTTCCTTACATGGATATGACGTGGAGATGCCGGCGTTGGACTGGGTTGGGCACAGTAAGAAGTGTTACAACACCAGGTTAAAGTCCAACAGGTTTGTTTTGAATCACTAGCATTCGGAGCGCAGCTCCATCAGGTGAGTGAAGAGGTGGCTACATTTATGAAGGATGTGAAGGCATTGTGGAACTCACCTCCTCACTCACCTGATGAAGGAGCTGCGTTCAGAAAGCTAGTGATTCCAAACAAACCTGTTGGACTTTAACCTGGTGTTGTCAGACTCCTTACATAGTACTAACATGGATACCGGGCCGCACGGTGGCACAGTGGTTAGCACTGGGACTGCAACGCTGAGCACCCGGGTTCGAATCCTGGCACTGGGTCACTGTCCGTGTGGAATTTGCGCATTCTCCCCGTGCCTATGTGGGTTTCACCCCCACAACCCAAAGATAAGGGCAGCACGGTAGCCTTGTGGATAGCACAATTGCTTCACAGCTCCAGGGTCCCAGGTTCGATTCCGGCTTGGGTCACTGTCTGTGCGGAGTCTGCACATCCTCCCCGTGTGTGCGTGGGTTTCCTCCGGGTGCTCCGATTTCCTCCCACAGTCCAAAGATGTGCAGGTTAGGTGGATTGGCCATGATAAATTGCCCTTAGTGTCCAAAATTGCCCTTAGTGTTGGGTGGGGTTACTGGGATAGGGTGGAGGTGTTGACCTTGGGTAGGGTGCTCTTTCCAAGAGCCGGTGCAGACTCGATGGGCCAAATGGCCTCCTTCTGCACTGTAAATTCTATGAAATGCGCAGGGTAGGTGGATTGGACACGCTAAATTGCCCCTTAATTGGAAAAATACTAATTGGGTATTCTAACTTTGGGGCAGCACGGTAGCATTGTGGATAGCACAAATGCTTCACAGCTCCAAGGTCCCAGGTTCGATTCCGGCTTGGGTCACTGCGGAGTCTGCACATCCTCCCCGTGTGTGCGCGGGTTTCCTCCGGGTGCTCCGGTTTCCTCCCACAGTCCAAAAGATGTGCGGGTTAGGTGGATTGGCCATGCTAAATTGCCCATAGTGTCCAAAATTGTTGGGTGGGGTTATGGGGATAGGGTGGAGGTGTGGACCTTGAGTGGGTGCTCTTTCCAAGAGCCGGTGCAGACTCGATGGGCCGAATGGCCTCCTTCTGCACTGTAAATTCTATGATACAAAATTGGCTGAGTCAGTGAATAATGGTTAATCGATGTTCTTCATGCTGGAGGAAGGTTTGTAATGGAGTTCCTATGGGGTTAATATTGGGACCCTTGCTTTTCCTGATATATTAATGATCCAGACATAGGTGTAGGGAACAATTTCAAATTTTGCAAATGATATGCAACTTGTAAGTACTGTAAACTGTGAGGACAGTGTAGAACTTTAAAAGGGAACACGTTGGCAGATAGATGTCAGATGAAGTTCAAAGTGGATAAGTGTGAGGTGATACAGTTCAGTAGGAATAACATGGAGTACTGTTCTAAAGGGGCTGCAGGAGCAAAGGAATCTGGATGTGTATGCGCATTAAAGGTGGCAGGAGAGGCTGAGGAAGCAGTTAATGAAACATACAGTATTCCTTGTTTCATTAGTAGGGATACAAGCGGAAGAGCAAATAGGTTATGTTGAACTTGTAAGACATCAGTTCGATCTCAGCTGCATAGTTCTGGGTGCTACATTTATGAAGGCATTGGAGAGTGCATAAGATGTTAACAAGAATGGGATGCATTGGAGAGTGCAGAAGAAGCTGCAACAATGGTTCTAGGGATGAGAATCTTCTGCTATGAAGATATTGAAGTTGGAACTCTTGGAGATGAGGTAGAAATATTCAAAATTTGAAAAGAAACAATCACTGAAGCAATTCTGTGAAATGCTGACTTGAAAGACGTTTTCACACAACTTTTTTGTTTTTCAGGTGTTTTCCTCCATTTTCTTGCTACGTTTTTGTTGCTTTCAGTCAGCAGCAAGGTACATCTTTTGTTACCCCCACCATCAATATCCTCTTCATTCACCTGAGGAAGGAGCAGCGCTCAGAAAGCTAGTGACATTGAAACAAACCTGTTGGACTTTAACCTGGTGTTGTAAGACTTCGTACTGTGCTCAGTCCAACACTGGCATCTCCATATCAATATCCTTGACCACGGAAGACAATCTCTTCTGCCCTTCAATATCTCCTATCACACTTACATTTATGAAGGATAACCCCCCCCCCCCCCATATACTTTATATTTCTAACTTCCCACCCTGCAGTGTCAACTGTTTTCTTTCCCTATTCATGCTGCCTGATTTGCTGAGTATTTCCAGCATTTTTTTGTTTTTATTTCCAAGGCTGGTTGGATTCAGCCTCACCAAGCAGAGGTTTGAAGGCCCTTCACCCGGTTTCTTTGCTGGATATTTGCGGCATTTTATTTTCCTTAACGAAAAACATCATTTTTTCCCGATTGCAATTTGAAAGCAGTGGCTGTGCTACCTCCACTGTGTGAAAGGTGTTTGCTGAGCCTCCCTGCCGCTGCTTAAAATGGCTGCCGCCTTGGAACACTCCCACAATATTGGAACTGAGCAGCTTCCCGCCGAGAGCACGATTGACATCGCAACTGGCCAATCGCCGCCTGGCTTAAACTGTATTCGCATCTTTATTGGATAATCCCGAGGGGAGGGCGGGATCTCGCTGCCCCCCCCCGGGGCAGGCATCACCGGCCATTTTGTCCTCTTCGCAAGGCGGCGATGAACCCGGCCGGCGCCACTGAGATTTACATCGCCGCGTGCCGCTGCGCCATGCTGCTGTCGGCGAGGAGCGGCGCCGAAGCGGAGCAGGTGCAGGCGGATCTGTGCCGGTTGCTGCCCTACCTGCGCCAGTCGCTTTCCTGCGCCGTGTGTGGTAAGCGGAGCGACTTTGGTCGGTACCAGCCACACCCGGGGAACGGGGGCAGTCACTCAGCAGGCGCCTTAACCTGATAACTAGCGGAGCTACCTGGTGTAAGTCAGAGCGAGTCAGTGATGGCATTGGATGGCTCTGGTGTTTCTCAATTGGAAGTTTGTTGCAGGCGGATGAAACGTCTGCACCGCCCTGTCGGCACAATGGAATTGGTTCCATACTTCAACCCCACCCACCTACCCCACCAAAAATAATCTGATTGCTGTGGTCACTGGTACACGTGAGAGAACCCTTGGCGTTGGGGAAGAGCAGGATCGATTACTGGTTTCAGGAAATAGTACCGGTATTTTCGGCGGACTGACGGCGTTCATACCCTTCCAGCACACAATCTGTTTTGGCACATTGTTTTGCTTTACTGAGGGGAATGCTGCATTCCTGAAATATGACTTTTCCGAATAGATGTTGAACCAAGGCCCCTGTTGCTTGCACCAGGCACATGCGAAAAGATGGCTTTGCCTCATTCGATGAAAGATAAATTAGTCTCCCAGCAAAATAGTCAACCTATAAAGAGCGCCAACAAAAAAAATGGTTCACCAGCTCGTTTGCGGGTTGTTAGATGTTAATGTTTTTCATAATTTTTTGTTTTCTTACACTGGCTGTGGAAAGAATAGCTTAGTCGTTACCTCGAATGTATTTTTTGTTTTTAACCTGTTCCAGGAGTAAAACTCACAACTTCCAAAACTGCACAACAGGTTGTTTATTAGATCTGTGCTGATTCCGAGTTGACAATGAACAAACTGATCTGATGCTGGAACATCCCGTTCTAGTTGGATGTTAGACATGACTGACAAAAGTTTTTCAATTCTATAAACCAAGCTAGTCTCAGGAATGCAGAAAAGGATTTAGATTTCACAGATCAGCAAGCCAATGTTTTTTGTTCAGTGCTTAAGACTCCTTTACTAAATGTTTTGAAAAGGAGCACATCACTGGAAGATTCTGCTCTCCATCTTGAACTTAATAAACTCTTCTGCACTAAATGTATATATTGGCTAAACTTGTCCCTTGCTGGATTTCATTCTGATGACTGGAAAACACTGCATATGACAGTTTTCTTAGGGTGCAAGATAAAATGCAGACCATAGAATGCATCATTAATTAATGGAAATCAAATCCATGCTTCTGTTCTTCAAACTGTTACATCAACAACAGTTTGTATTTATAAAGCACCTTTAACATAATGAAATATCCCAAGGCACTTCACAGGAATGTTATAAAGCCTGCCCTCTCGGGTAAATGTAAAAGATTACACGAATTCATAGTTATGGTGTCTTGGCCAATATTTATCCCTCAAACAACATCACTAAACAGGTATTGTTGGATCAACTATTGGTCAGCTTCCTTCCTTTCATTGTTGACAGTGACACACACCACTTAAGCATAAGACATTTGATGGAGGACTTACGGTGCCGAGTGCATTCATATACAGCATAGATGGTCAAGCTGTACTACAAAAGAAAGAAACCTGTGGTTTTTAAACAAATCTCCAACTAACTTGTAAAACACATTCCTTTACACACATTTAATTTGTTTTATTTCAACGATGTGACCTCATGAATGATCTGTTCAATGACCAGTTATCGTTTTATGGGTCAGTTCGCTTATTAACCCATAACTCGACAACAAAGAAATAGAAACAAGAGTAGGCCATGGGATCATTTACCCCAGTGCTGTTTCTGGGACCTTGCTGTGCGCATGTTTTTCCATGTAACACTTGGTGGGTGGTGGCAGCCTTCCATCTTGTAAGATGATGGCTTGCGCTGTGGTAGCCAGCATCACCTGGTGTAGCTTAGGAGCCACATTTTGTCATGGTGATCTCTGCTGAAGTGGAAGGTACAAGACAGATGGTGCATAATTTGTTGATCACTGTTTTCTCTGGGCTACCCTTTCGGTGAACTGAGCTTTTTGTCTCTGCTTACCTATTCTCAAGCGCTTCCAAGCAGTCAGCCTTCAGAGTGTTACAACCCCAGTTGGTGTTAAAACTGGATGGGAAAATCCCTGAATGGAACCCTGGCTCAAAAGACCATGGGCGGGATTCTCTTGCCCGATGCCGAAATCGGGAAACGTCGATCCAGCGGAGAGTGGCTCCTGACGCCAAAATCATGGCAGGCGGTGGTTTGACGCCGGGTCGCGATGTTCCGCCTCCTCCAAATCGGTGACATTGAGATTCACACCACGTGCAGTTGCAACCCCGTTTGAATATCATTTATCGGGCCCACCGCGATGCTCCATCTCCAATGAGCTGAGTTCCCGAAGGCGTGGGCCATGTGTGGTCTGAGCAGTCATGAGCCTGGCGTGACGGCTGCGGAGAGAGAGAGGGCATGTGAACAGTGTCCAGCACCACCATACTCAACCGAGAGCCGTGTCACTGGCTGGGGGGAGTAGGGGGTGGCCAGGAGTTGGGGTCGAGGTGGACGGGTATGCGGTCCAGCACAACCGGCGCCATCTTTTCCTGTGCGATCGGTGCATGTGTGGGAGGTGTAGGCGCACGTGCGGATGATGTATATTTTAAGCGGCAATGATCCCATTTACACAAAGCCCCCTTTAGGCACACAGATTGGCTGTTATCAAATGCACACACTGCTCTGAACCCAAATTAGTGTCTGGTTTTCTCCTCAGAACTCTCCCAGATTGTTCCATGAGAGTTTCCAAACTCCACTCCAAAAACTTACTTTAAAATCTTCTCTCTTCTCTTTTCCTTCGCGGTTTGCATTGAAATCCAGTACGAGTTTTGCAAATGATTTTTAAACAGAGCATCCAGTCTACTTTTAACAGTGAATTCAGTTCAGGATTTACACCAACCCCTTTAAGATGTTTTTGTCTTGACTGCCGCACAAAGTGTTCTCAATTACTTTAACTCCAGATTTCCAGGCTGTAGTAAAATGGCATCACTTTTGATTTACCTCTGAAGTCTGCTTTTCAACTTTAAATCTGGTTACTGCAATTGTCTTTTAACTTGTTTAATTTTTCTGAATATACCTTGGTCTCCGTTGTCTTAACTCCAGTCTTAAACATTCTGTCCCAATTCCCTGGTTATCTGGATTGTTATCTTTGCAACTCCCTTGTCCTGTCCAGCTTCTGGCAGAGTTGAGAGTGGTTCACTCCTCAGTGTCCTGTCTCTAACTGCTCAGACTTCCATTTAAATCCAAGAACAATGGAAAGTCCTTCCCTCTGGAAAGTGGCCTCCTATTGTTCAGCAACAACTTACTTCTATTTACCCTTCAATCCGTAACCCTTTCTAAGCACAATAGAATCACAGTTGGAATTGAAACCAACCCCTTCACATACAAACACCTTTGTCCAGCATGAATCTAACTATAGGTTTTGCCCTTCCAGGCACAGAAGCATTACATTAAACCCACTTAAAATGATACCGTATTTCTAATGTTTACCAATTCAAATCCCTTAAAACTTACCTTTGATTTCCTAACAAGAGGTCACATCCATCAGGAGCTGTTTCCCAGTTTTCATTGTCAATTAATGCCACCATCATATTTTGCTTGCTGGTGTCCTGGTAGATGCCCAGCAAGTTGTGACCGTGTGACCAGTTCACCTTATAGAGGGTATTTGAGTATACAACCATCATTCATCCAATGAATGTGCTTGAGTCAGTGCAGATGTTGTTGCCTTAGCAGTGAGTTTATGCTGATGGAATTAGCATGTTCCACGAAGTCTGGGTTGATTACCTTCTCCTGTAAGTTGTGGCAGTTATGCCTGAGACACTGAAGGTGGAAACTTAAACCTTTTCTCCTGCTTAGCATGTGTGAAAGTGTCTGTTCATTTGCTGCTGATGTGTTCCTCGGTATGGAATGCTAATGTGGCATCATCAGCATTGAACTACTCTGATGAGGACTTGGTGCGCGTTTGGATCTCAGGTAAGTAAGGCTAAACATTTTTCTCTCAGTTCCGGTATATAAGTAGACAACTTCTGTAGATGACTTGGGGTATATCACAGCAGCAAAGAAAAGAATATTCCAGAGTGTCAGTGTCAGAAAGCAATCCTGTTTGACCCCACTGTGGATCTCAAAAGAGTTTCTAAGTTGCCTCGTCATGGCTGACCTTACACATCACATTGCCATGGAAAGAGGTCACATTCAGCAGGCAGCCAATTTCCTCTATAACAGCTTAAATAGGCCACCTTTGCTCACATGGTTGAATGCATTGGTGAGGTCAATAAAGACAATATATAGTGGTCTCCTTTGTTCACAGCATTTCCATTACAACTGCCGAATGGAAAAGATCATAACAATTGTAGACCTTCCAGGTCTGAAACAACACTGATTCAGGGTAGATGCATTCAGTCAGCAACTGCAGTCTGATGAGGACAATGTGGACAAACACTTCCTAAGTGCTCAGTAAGGAGATGCCTCAATATTTGTTGTAACCACTATAGTTGTCCTTGTATAGGGTCCAATCTTGTAAAATGCATTTCCTTGGTCACTGCCCCATCATTCTAGTGGAAGTAAAGAAGCTTGCAGATTCTTCAGGAGTGCTGGTTTCTTGTACTTTATGAGTTCAGGCACTATAGCAGGAATTGTCACTATGGACATTTTCCCATGGCAAAGCGGGTCAATAGCTTTGTTAAGCTCCTCAGAGTTCAATATCTAGCACTGCAAAGACAGATGGTTCCCAGAGGGAACTTTCTCCTTGGTTGTCCTATCAAACCTCTCATAACTTTGAATATTTTTATTAAATCTCCCTCTACTTCTCTACTCTAAAACATTTAAAACCCAGCTTCTCCAGACTCTATATATAATTTGAAATCTCCCATCCCTAGTATCCCGGCAATAATATTCAATTCCTCTCTGGCCACAGAAGTGTCAAGAGGAGGATAGCCAATGTGATTCCATTATTCAAGAAAGGAGGAAGGAATAAACTAGAAAACTATACGTCAATCAATCTAACCTCAGTGCAGATGAAACTATTGGAAACAATTCTGAGACACAAAATTAATCTGCATTTTGAGAGGCAGCAGAGGTCAGGTCTGACCAACTTGATTGAATTTTTCGAAGAGGTGACCAGGTGTGTAGATGAGGGCAATACATTTGACGTAGTCTACTTGGACTTCAACAAGGCTCTTTAAAGTTGGAAGACTGATAACAAAAGTAAGAGCCCATGGGATCCAAGGAAATTGGCTGAGTGGCAGGAAGCAGAGGGTAATGGTTGAGAAGTGTTTTTCTGACTGGAAGCCTGTGCCTAGTGGGGTCCTTCAGGGACCCTTGCTGTTTGTGGTTTATATAAATGATTTACACATGAATGTTGGAGGGTGGGTCAGTAAGTTCCTGGGTGATACAAAAATTGGTAGGGTGGTAAATAGGATAGCCTTAGATCACAGGATATAGTTGGGCTGGTCAGTGACAAATGGAATTCAATCCGGATAAGTGTGAGGTGATGCACTTGGGCAGGACAAACAAGGCAAGAGAATACATGATTAACGGCAGGATGCTGGGAAGCACCGAGGATCAGAGGGACGTTGGTGTGCATGTACACCGGTAAAGGAGCTGGGCAGGTGGATTCAGTGGTTAAGAAGGCATATGGTATACGTGCCTTTATTAGCTGAGGCATAGAGGTTTAAGTATATGCTGTCACTGTATAAAACGTTGGCTAGGCCACAGCTAGTGTATTGTGTGCAGTTCTGGAATCCACATTATAGGAGGGATGTGATAGCACTTGAAAGGGTGCAGAGGTTTACCAGGATGTTGCCTGGGCTGGAGAGTTTTAGCTATGAAGAGAGATTGGACAGACTGGGGTTGTTTCCCAAGAACAAAGAAAAGTACAGCACAGGAACAGGCCCTTCGGCCCTCCAAGCCTGTGCCGACCATGCTGCCCGTCTGAACTAAAATCTTCTGCACTTGCGGGGTCCGTATCCCTCTCTTACCCTATTCATGTATTTGTCAAGATGCCCCTTAAATGTCACTATCGTCCCTCATTCCACCACCTCCTCCGGCAGCGAGTTCCAGGCTCCCATTACCCTCTGTGTAAAAAAACATGCCTCGTACATCTCTAAACCTTGCCCCTCGCACCTTAAACCTATGCCTCCTAGTAATTGACCCCTCTACCCTGGGAAAAAGCCCCTGACTATCCACTCTGTCTATGCACCTCATAATTTTGTAGACCTCTATCAGGTCGTCCCTCAACCTCCGTCGTTCCAGTGAGAACAAACCAAGTTTATTCAACCTCTCCTCATAGCTAATGCCCTCCATACCAGGCACCATCCTGGTAAATCTCTTCTGCACCCTCTCTAAAGCCTCCATATCCTTCTGGTAGTGTGGCGACCAGAATTGAACACTATACTCCAAGTGTGGCCTAACTAAGGTTCTGTACAGCTGCAACATGACTTGCCAATTCTTATACTCAATGCCACGGCCAATGAAGGCAAGCATTCCGTATGCCTTCTTGACTACCTTCTCCACCTGTGTTGCCCCTTTCAGTGACCTGTGGACCTGTACACCTAGATCTCTCTGACTGTCAATACTCTTGAGGGTTCTACCATTCACTGTGTATTCCCTACCTGCATTAGACCTTCCAAAATGCATTACCACACATTTGTCCGGATTAAACTACATCTGCCATCTCTCCGCCCAAGTCTCCAAACGATCTAAATCCTGCTGTATCCTCTGACAGTCCTCATCTCTGTCCGCAATTCCACCAACCTTTGTGTCCTCTGCAAACTTACTAATCAGACCAGTTACATTTTCCTCCAAATCATTTATATATACGACGAACAGCAAAGGTCCCAGCACTGATCCCTGCGGAACACCACTAGTCACGGCCCTCCAATCGGAAAAGCACCCTTCCATTGCTACTCTCTGCCTTCTATGACCTAGCTGGTTCTGCATCCATCTTGCCAGCTCACCCCTGATCCCGTGTGACTTCACCTTTTGCACAAGTCTGCCAAGTCAAGGTCCACTGCCCTACCTGCATCAATCATCTTTGTGATCTCCTCGAAAAACTCTTATCAAGCTAGTGAGACACGACCTCCCCTTCACAAAAGCGTGCTGCCTCTCGCTAATACGTCCATTTGCTTCCAAATGGGAATAGATCCTGTCTCAAAGAATTCTCTCCAGTAATTTCCCTACCACTGACGTAAGGCTCACCAGCCTTAGTTCCCTGGATTATCCTTGCTCCCCTTCTTAAACATAGGAACAACATTTGCTCCAACTGGAACAGAGGAGATTGAGGGGGGGGGCATGACCAGGTGCATAGGTTTAAGGTAGGGAGCAGGGGATGTGAGGAAAATCTTTTTCACCCAAAGGGTGGTGGGAGTATGGAACTCGCTGCCTGAAAGGGTGGTGGAGACAGAGACCCTCATAACATTTAAGAAGTATTATGATGTGCACTTGCCATGCCAAGGCATACAAGGCTACGGATGAAGTGCTAGAAAATGGGATTAGAATAGTTAGGTGGTTTTTGACCAGTGCAAGCGTGATGGGCCAAAGGGGCTTTTCTGTGCTGTAGACCCCTGACTCTGTAACCAGTGCTTCATAAAAGTTCACCGTGAATTCCTTTTTATATTCAGTGTCTCTATTTGAAAGCCAAGAATCCCATACACTTTCTTAACTAGTTTAACAACTAACCCTGCCATCTTGAAGGATTTATGAATATGCACCCAGACCTCTCCGGTTTGTGATTATCCTGTCTCTCTATGTTGTTCCTTTAGGTCACAAGTTAATTGACTTGTTTTACATAACTCAATATACCACTGGAAAAACACACTTGCACCCAATATTAGAATGTACTAGCGTAACATTTTTAATGCAGCATCCAGAATTATTCCTAATACCAGTGATGTTCACCCTGCAGTTACATATAGATGGGTCAAAATGCTGTGTCCAGGCATGTCTCAAACTTAAAAGTACAAATATTAGATCTTGAAATTTACATCTTTGAATATTTGTGTACCCGTAATTAAAATATTCATATGGAATTGTATTTTAAAAAGTGCCAACTTGTTGAAATTAATTGCGCTCAGGTGAACATTAAAGATCTCCTGGCACCTATGTTGCCTCTAAGCTGTGCGCCAACACCTAACCTGCACACCTTTGGGTTGTGGGGGTGAAACCCACACCGACACGGGGAGAATGTGCAAACTCCACACAAACTGACCAGGGACTGGGATCGAACCCGGGTCCTCAGTGCTGTGAGGCAGCAGTTCAAGCCACTGCCGCCTTGCAAGAGATCTCAAATGTCAAAATTACAGGTCAGAAATGTAACACCCTTATTGTATTTTTTTATAGGAATGTGATTTCGTTTAGCATGCCATTTGTTTTTAAGAATACAGCTGGAATGCTAAATGAGGGATAGCTGTAAAGAATAAGGTAAAAGGTGCAGAAAGAGTTTCTGAAAGTTCATTTCAAAACACTGCAGTCGTCTGCCAATGGTGAGCTAATTAGCCTCCTGGGCCATTGGAGGACCCTGGGTGGTCAGGGATAGTGCAGGCTGGCTCCCTGGCCCCCTCCCTGGAATACGGTCACTTTGGCACAGCCACCCTGACACTGCCAGGGTGACACTGCCAAGCTGGCAGGAGCACTGCCAGTGTGGTGGTGTCAAGGATCAGGGGCCATGCCCATGAAAGGAAGTGTGGACTAAACCGATGAGAAACTACTCAGGGCCCAAAAATGTGACTAGTGTCATTGTATAGCACCGGGGAACCTCCGGCGGGAAACTCCCTGAAAAACCAGCTGCAAATGAACTTATACATTTTTCCATTTGAATTCCGCCCTGAGAGTTGTTGCCCTACCAGTCCAGGCTAGAGGTCAGTACACCAGACAACAAGTGTACCACCCTTGTTAACAGGTTTGATGATAAAGTCAGTGTTGAACCTGAGAGAACGAAACGCAGCAAGTTCAGCGGGAGACAGATTGGGTAAAAGGAGCAGAGACATTATAACTCTCGATGTCATGCTGACACTTCTCAATAAATGATCAGAACAGAGAAATGAGGCTGTGTGCAGTCTTCTGACCATAAACGGCAGCAATGAGCAGGTCACGCGGCCTGCATGTACAGTTGAAGTCAAGCGCCCTGTAAGTACGTGCTTTTGGCGCCAAATTACGGAGAGATTCTTTCCTTTTCTAGCTGCTAGCAAATCAGGCAAGAAGATTGTGAAGATGAATTTTTTTTTTTTTACACAAGGAAGAGGTGTCCAGAGCCACAAATAGGCAGTGTACCTACTGGCCAGGATGTCATATCTGAGTCTACTGGAGAGTGCTACTCAGGAGAATCCATGGCAGGACAGAGCAGTACTAGTGTTAGTCTGTACAGAGTTCCAGGGTCTCTGGTGGACAGCCTACAAAGAAGAAACACAACTTGGGAACAAAGCAGTATAAAGATGATTTCTTGAGGTATGTGTTGTGTTATGTATCTGGGATAACACAGGCTGCAACTCGATGCAGCTTTGACCAAAAGATACTCCAGATGTTGAAGTAAGTTCAATGTGATTTATTGAACCATTAGCACAATTCTCTATGAGTTCGACTCTCCTGCTAATCTTCCTATTGTAACTCAGTCTAACTAACCAGTCTGCTCTAAGCCACGTGGTGGGTGTGATGCTTCTGATCTGCCCCTGTCCTACTCTCTTAAGTGTCGCCTGTGGAAAGAGACAGAGCATGTGTGCCCTGTCCTTATATATGGGTTGTGTAATGCCTCCTTGTGGTAGTGTCACCTCTGGGTGTCTTCACTGTCCATTGGTCGTGTCCTATTCTATGTGTTCATTAGCTGTATGTCTGCTTGTCATAACGTCTCTGGTGCTCCCACTAGTGTTTACTTAGTCGTAGTGTATTTACATTAACCCCTTGTGTATTTACAGTGATGCATATCACCACATCCCTTTTTCCTTTGTTACATATTTTCTGTACAGTGTTAAAGAAAAATTGAACAAAAACAAGTAAATAAATGATGACATGTATAATTTATGATGACTGATGACGATACAAGATCAAAAATTTGTTATGATGACATTGAGGATTATACAATACCAAATAATAGTTATGGTGACATTGAGGATTATACAATACCAAATAATAGTTATGAGTCCAAAGTTCATGAATTTACATGGTCGAGTGACTTTCTTGTGCTGTTATGGAAGTGTCAATGTTGATGTTGTCATCCTTGTGAATGCCGTCAGTGTTCCTGTGTTTATGTAACCAAGAAGTCATCAGGAGGTGTTCAAATGGTCAAATCACTTCATTGTCTGAGGTGGACTCTTTTTATGCTTGTGGTAGCAATTCTTGGTGACATCTTTCTTGAAAGCTGGTTTGCTTGTCCGTTGTGTAGCAAAAGTGAATTGGTACGATGCGTTGACATGCCATGGTATGTCTGCACTCTCGCCATTGTTCTGAGCTGAGCAGTAACATTGTCCTTCATGGGCAGAGTTGTACCATGTTGTACTAGTTGTTGTTCTATTGTTGTTGTCATTGTTATTGACGTGCTTGTTGTGTTTGTTGCCTCTGGTACTCTTGTTGTTTTTGTAGGTTTTGTTGTGTTTGTTGCGCTCAATGGCCACACCAAGTGGAGAATTTGAGTCCTTCACAAAGTTACTTGTGTCAGTGTCCTTTGTGGCATCTGCTGTTTCATTGAGCGTGCTGTCTCTGATTCCTCGGTGCTCCCCGTCTACAGTCATGTCCGGTTCACTTGAGTCATCTTTGGCTTGTCGATGCTCCCCGTCTGGAGCCCTTTCTGGTTCACCTGAATCACCTTTGGTTTCTTGATGCTCCCCGTCTGGAGTCATTTCAGGTTCTTGTGGAGAGGCTTGAGTAGATGAGGTTTGAATTAACGTGGTGTCACTGGAGTCACTAGTAGCCTCACTTTGATTGTCGAGTGCCTCTGTACATACTAGCTGAGATCTGTCAGTCTCGCTGAAATGTCGCACATCTTGTATCGGAATTGTGAAGCCTTTGTCACTTGTCGCACATACAGTAGGTAGACCTTCAGTGTCTTCTTGTCAGTTAGATGAGCTGGGTAGACTGTCAGAGTCTTCTTCTGGTGGCTCAAATAATCTGGGTAGACTCATAGTCATTTTTTTGTTCACGAGAGCGTGGTAGACTGTTATAGTCGTCTTGCTGTGCACTTGAGCGTGGCAGACTTGCATCGTCTGCTGCTGGTTGCTCAGATAAGGTTGCTAGACCTTCATGGTCTTGTTCATGCAACGACTGCGCTCTGGAGTCTTGCGTTGCTTCCATTGTGGAGTCTGTCAACGAGCTCGCTGTGGAGGCTTGTATCGTTCTCTCTGTGCAGTCTGGCTTTGTTCCCTGTGTGGACTCATGCAGTGGTCTCACTGTGGAGTCGATCTGTGCACTCTCAACGGAGTCGTGCAGTGGTCTCGCTGTGGAATCTTTCTGTGTTCTCAGTGGTCTCGCTGTGGAGTCTGTCATCGCTTTCTGTGCGGAGTCGGGAACTCTTCGTGTTGCGTGGACCACTCTCTGTCTCTTGGCGTCAGGCCGCAGCAGAATTCTGTACTCCTGGGTCAGGATGTCATATATGCTGGGCTGAGGGTCCTCAAATCCGATGAACTCGTCCATGACTGTCGGATGCTTCAATGTGCAACACATCTCGTTGCGGTTTGGATTTGGTACTGAGATTGCCATGTCCAATGATGAAATCATCATCTTGAGTCGTAGTCTTTAAGGACTAAATCATCTCTTAGGACGGTGCTAACTGCTTGTTGCAGGGTTCTGCGGAGGTTACTTTCAGCTACTGGTCGAAGTTCAGGCGTTGTGCTGTCGTTCCAGGTGAAAGAATTGTGTTTTCTGGCTTTAAAATTTTGTTTCACTATTTTCGGACATTTCCCCTTTAAGTGGGCGTGGTCCGGGGCCTCTGACGTCATGACACTTGTGACATAGAGCGTAGGAATGGATTGCGCATGCGCAGGTCGCTTTTCCTTCACTGTGCGCTTTTTCGCAACAAGCCGTGCATGCGCAAAACACTTTCGCCGGTTCGCGTCTTCTCGGGAACTGCGCATGTGCGGCTCCTTGCGCAAGATGGCTGCCAATGCAAGCCTACCTTTGCCTCGTGGTGAGTATAGGCACCAGTTTTACCGATTTCTGTTGTGTTCACCTCACAGTAGTTTTCAAACTTGTCCAGGACTGTCTGGAAGTCTCTCTTGTCCTGCCCTTTGGAGTACTTGAAGGAGTTGAAGATTTCTGTTGCACTTTCACCTGCAGTGGTGAGTAGAAGATCCATCTTCTCAGCATGAGCCACACCATCTAGGTCGGATGCTACCACGTAAATCTCAGATCTCTGCATGAATGCACGCCAGTTGGCACTGAGATTGCCGTGGTACCTGAGCTGCTGAGGAACCGGAATCTCGATCATCTTGCCTGGGTTCTGTTGCTGGTAGTCACTGATCTTGCTGAGTTGAACTATATAGATTCAACAGGCACTACTGGTACCATGTTGTGTTATGTACTCTGGGATAACACAGGCTGCAACTCGATGTAGCTTTGGCCAAATTATACTTCAGACGTTGAAGTAAGTTCAATATGATTTATTGAACCATTAGCACAGTTCTCTATGAGTTCGACTCCTGCTAATCTTGCTATAGTAACTCAGTCTAACTAACCAGTCTGCTCTAAGCCACGTGGTGGGTGTGATGCTTCTGATCTGCCCCTGTCCTCTCTAAGTGTCGCCTGTGGAAAGAGACAGAGCATGTGTGCCCTGTCCTTATATATGGGTTGTGTAATGCCCCCTTGTAGTGTCACCTCTGGGTGTCATCACTGCCCATTGGTCATGTCCTATTCTATGTATTCATTAGCTGTATGTCTGCAGGTCATGATGTCTCTGGTGCTCCCTCTAGTGTTTACTCAGTCGTAGTGTATTTACATTAACCCGTTGTGTATTTACAGTGATGCATATCACCATAGTATGGTTTTGTCAATTGTGCCAATGCAAATAAGGATGCAGAGCCCATGTGTGTTGTATGTAGGGAAGTGCTGGCAAATGAAAAGAGAATTGGTGGGTGAAAAATTCCTTTTGAGGTTGAGACCCTTGAATCAGTAATTAACTTCGCCGATTCCAATTAAGACTAAGTTGCTGTACATGACCCGTGACAGCACATTAAAAACATGCCAAAGGTCTGTCAGAATTCGGGAGTAATTGGATACTCCCAGGAGGGAGTGCTGAATAAAACAAGCATTTTGTTGTTATAACCCTTCACAACGACCTACATGTGCGAGATTGGATTTTCCATTCTCACAAAAGAACTGGCTGAAGTCTGCACCTGATGTGCGCATTGCCCTCTCCTCATGTGAACGTGATTGGAATGAGATCGTGAGGACCAAGCGGGTTCCCCTTTCACATTAAAGGTAAGCGAACATGGCAAATGTCCCGAAGGTCGGCTGGCGTGGGTCCAGAATGTCGCTGATTGGCAAAAGTGGATCCTGGGGGGAAAAGTTTGAAAAACACTGGTTTAAATGCACACGCACTCAGATTGTGAAAAGATTTACATTGCAGGGATCACAGAGAAAGGAAATATTGATTCATGTGGGTCCAGAATACAGAATCAAAATCTGATATGGAATTTCTTCACTGAAGTTGATGGGCTGAAAACCGATGCGGTAAAATTAGCTTTTCTGGTGGTGTTTACTTCACATAATGAGATAGACAAGCAGAGATGAACCAGTCTTGTAGGCAATGAGACAGATGTTCCACCAGGTATTCAATCTGGGTAGAGCTCTTCTGTGAAAATGCTAGTTAGATGGTAAAATGGAAGACTGAATTTGCAGTCCAGCAAGGCAATATAATTGGTTTCACCAGTTAGAAGTCCATGTCACGTGACTCCCACCTCTTCACATTGCCTTTGACAAGGGATGTGTATCCTCATCTGGGACCCTGAGATGATTAAGTGCCTCAACCATTAAGACTTGAGAGGAAGGTTGCGGGCCATATCCTAACATAAGTAGACTCTGATCAACCTGGGTTTTGAAATGCAGATGGCCTTTGTATAACTCTCTGAATTTGATCTGTGCAGCTCATTAGTGTCTTCAGGGATAATGAGATGCAAGTTTCTTTGATGCTGTCAGATAGCTCCTTTTGTTTGGGGAAGTCATAGACAGACTTAGGGCAGCACGGTAGCATGATGGTTAGCACAATTGCTTCACAGCTCCCGGGTCCCAGGTTCGATTCCTGGCTTGGATCACTGTCTGTGCGGAGTCTGCACGTTCTCCCCGTGTGTGCGTGGGTTTCCTCCGAGTGCCCCGGTTTCCTCCCACGGTCCAAAGATGTGCAGGTTAGGAGGATTGGCCATGCTAAATTGCCCCTAGTGTTGGGTGGGGTTACTGGGTTATGGGGATAGGATGGAGGTGTGGGCTTGGGTAGGGTGCAGACTCGATGGGCCGAATGGCCTCCTGCACTGTAAATTCTATGAAATGCTAATTCTATAAAATGAGCCATTTTAAAAGGTATTTGTATTTTAAAATCTTAGAAAAAGCAATGAGGATATCGATACATATTTTACAAAAATATGAGGTTTTAGTCCTCTCATAGTTGTATCAAACCTTTATTACAATACTCCTGGGTTAGTACTTACTGCTCTGCCCACTTAGCTATCTTGTTTGCCCTTTGAGACGAAGATGACCATGTTCATCATCCGAAGAAGGATTCCAATGGGTATGTAGATGACTGCTAAGGCTGACCTACACCTTGAAGGTTCTTCTGTAAATATGTAACAGCCAATTGAGTTTATACCATATTATGAAATGGTTTAATATTGTAGACACATAGGCTGGAATTTTCCAGCCGTTCCCACCGGCGGTTAACCTCCGCTGCAGGTTTCCTGGCGGTGAGGGGTGTATACACCGTTTCCAACGGCAGGACCAGAAGATCTGGCCAATGACAGGCCACCTCTGCTACTGTGAAACATGCCAGTGAGGAAGGAAAATCCCACCCATAGAGTATGGCTGGAATTTTATGGTTCTGCCAGTGGCGAACAATGTCTCAGGTGTGATGAGAAATTTGGAGAGCAGCCGAAAATCAAAAATTTATCTGATCACTAAAAGTGACTTTTGTCCCTGAAAGTGAAATCTGTTCTCCAAATGTTCCTGTCTTGTCCACAGTGATGCCCGCCACTGGCAAGACTGGAAAATCACGGCCTATGTTTCCACTTGTGAGGAAGAGCAGACACGGTTACGATCCCAGTTGATGTTATAACTGGACGGGCATTTCCCAGAATGGAATAACACTAGCTCAAAAGACCGTAACGTTTACTTTTTTTTCATAAAACCTGGAGGAACAGTCACCGAACCGCTAATTCGTTTTAACAAGACAAAAACATTTACCCTAAGCATGAAAAATTGGATTATTATGCAATACTCCTTTACTCTTCCTTTAGTTTAAATATTACACACAGGTTTTAGGATTGACAGAGTTTCCGAACTCCACTCCAAGAACACATTTTAAAATCTCATAAGACTGCTTTGCATTAGTGGTTTGCATTCTGAAATCCAGACTAGGTTTTCCAAGTGACACTAAAACAAAGCTTTTGTTTCACTTATTACATTTTTTAAACATTATTAACATTATTAACATTAGCTTATTAACATTTTGAAATATATTTTACATAAGACAAGATCGAAGGTGTAGCTACAACCACTGTCGTTCAGAAAATAATTTGCAAACAAACGGGGAAAAAGGTGAAAGAAAAAAGGATGTTATTGATCGCTTACTGGGCCTGACGGTGGCCCAAGGTATGCCCACTCAGCCAATAGTTGGCTGTGCTCCCCTGGGAGGGGGGTCCCAGTTTGGAGGGGCACCCTTGGTGATAGGCCATTGCTCCTATGCAGCCTGCCCCCCATCTTGGTTGCCCCCTGACATTTAGCCGGGGGGGAGGGGGCGCGGGCTGTGTCTGCCTGGTTCGCTCTTTCTCTTGCTGTCCTTTTGTCCTTTGCGATTCTCTCCTCCTCTACCTGTCCTGTGTTTCCCAATGCCTCTTACTCCAACCTCAACCCCCTGCTTTCTCTTCCTTTTTTCCTGCCTTGTCCTAGGTCCCCGACTCTTTCACCCCCACCCGCTTTATTGGGTGCTGGTTACGAACAGGTCTTAGAGCAGGGTGGTGAACAGCCTCCACATTTTGTGGAAGCCTTACTTCGACCCTTGCATGGCGTACTTTATTTTCCCTTCCAGAGAAATTAAGCCAGGTCGGACAGCCAGTCTGCAGCCTTGGGTGGTGGTGCTGCTGATCGCCAGCCTAGCAGAAGCCTCCGGCAGGCAATCAGGGAGGCAAAGGCTAGGGCGTTGGCTCCCCTCCCCATGAAGAGCTCTGGCTGTTCTGATAACTGAAGACCGCATAGTGGGCACGGCTCCACTCTCTTACTACCCAGGATGTGGCCTCGAATACGGATGCCCTGTACCTGACAAGTATGGGGCACAACCAGAACATGCGGGTGTGGTTGGCCGGGCCCCCCTGGCACCGTTCACACTTGTTCTCCACCTCTGGGATGAACCCTCTCATTCTAGTACTGGTTAGGTATGCCCTGTGCACTACCTTCAACTGCGATAGGCTCAGCCCTGCGCACGTGGACGTGAAGTTTGCCTGGAATAGTGCTTTGATCCAGTCCTCCCCCTATTTCCCTGCCTAGCTCTTCCTCCCATTTATTTCTTGTCTCGTCCAGGGGTGAGCGTACTTCGTCTAACAGTCGTCCATACACGTCCGTACAGGTCCCATCCTAGTTTGCCCTGGTTCAGTAGTATATCTAGTCATGAGCATCCTGGTACCTGGGAGAATGTTGTCATTACCCTGTGGAGGAAATTTTTGATCTGTATGTACCTTAGTTCGTTCCCTTTTGGGAATTGGAACTTGTCCGTGAGTTTCCCCAGGATCGCTGATCTGCCATCCTTGTACATGTCTCTAACTGTTAGTATCCCCTCGTCCTGTCTCCACCTTTTGAAGGAGGCGTCCATTGCTGTACGGGTGAACCTGTGGTTTTACAGATAGGGGCTATGGTGGCCATCGGTCAGTTTGAAGTGTATTCGCATTTGGTTCCACGTTCGAAGCATGGGCACTACCACTGAGCTTTTTTGAGTATCTGGCTGGGCGGGATGGGAGTGTGGTTGTCGCCAACACTTGGAGGGATGTCCCTGTGCTGGAGCTCTCCTCCATTCTGAACCACTCTGCTCCCGGTTCCTTGACCCATCGCTGTACCCTTTCTGCGGTAGCCACCTAGTGGTGGAACTGGAGGTTAAGGAGAGCCAGGCCTCCTATCTTTCTCTGTAGGACCTTCTTTATCCTTGGCTACACCTTCCCCCAACACACACAAAAATGCCAGGATTAGTTTATCGAATGTGGTGAAAAATACCTTGGGAATGAAAATGGATCTGAACAGGAAGAGGAACCTGGACAGCACGTTCATCTTGATTGTCTGCACACTCCGCCAGGAAGAGTGGGAGTGAGTCCCACTTCTGCAGGCCCCTTTTAACATCCTCTACCAGATTTATCATCCGTGACCAGTCGTGGAGTATATGGATCCCCAGGTATTGGAATAAAGCCCCCCCCCCCCATAATGAGTCGGTGGTAGTCTACATTGGGGATTTCTGCCATGGTTTTCTTTATGCATTTTGTGTCGTCCCAGCTGGGAGCATACATACTTATGAGGACCACTGGTACCCCTTCCAGGACACCGCTAACCACGACATACCGCCCCCTGGGTCCGTAACTATCTTTGTCACTTTGAACGCGTCCTTACTGAGCAGTATGGCCCCCCTAGCCCTCGTCCCGTAGCATGATCGGTATGTCTGTCCTACTTTCTTACCCTCAGTTGGTCCTCCCTCAGGCACGTCTCTTGGAGGAAGATTACATCGGCCCTCAGGCTTTTCAGATGGGTAAAGACTTTGGATCTTTTCATTGGGCCGTTAAGTCCCCTGACGTTCCAATGACTGCTGATGGGGGGGTTTTCTGTATTCTCTCCCACCCCCAGCGCGGGGTAAACCATACTTACCTTGCGAATACACCCCTGCACTCTAGGGTTTCCTTTTGTTTGGATGCTATCCAAGATGACCGTCTTCACTATAGTCACCATGTTGCTGTGCCCAGCACTCTGGAGTTTAACTTTGTTTGGGGCTATCCATGATGTGCTGTACTGTGGCCCCCCATTTCCCCATACTTCTGTGCTAGCCTGCTTGCTAGTGTGGTGGCTCTCTTCCCTGGGAGCAATCTTTACCCCCCCATCCCGTTGTGTCACCCCCCCCATCAAGTTTTTCAGCCTTACTGCATTCTCGCCCTCCTTCGTGGGACTTACAAATTGAAAGTGAGGCAGCTTTCTTCCGCACAATTGTCTTTTGTCCTCATTGCTGCTACTTTTGTAGCCCGTGTCTCCACACATATTCGTCTGCTTCGGCCGGTGCGGTAAAATTATGTTCTTTACCCTGGGAGGTTACCCATAGCTTGGACGGGTACAACACCCTGAACTGTACCGTACTCTTGTACAAGGCCACCGTGCCTGCATTGAATTCAGCCTGGCATTTGGCCACGTCCACCCATTTGGCCATGTCCAGGTACACATGGATCGAGTGTCCCTCCCATTTACAGGACCTTGTGGGACTTGCCCAGTTCAAGATCCACTCTATCCTGGAACCGATGCAGCTTGGTAATGATGGCCCGTGGTTACTCTCCCGTTTTTGGCCTCGGCTGGAGTGACCTGTGGGCCCTGTCCACATTAGGGGGTTTGGGGAAGTTTCCCCCACCCCCGACCAGCTTGTCCAGCATCTGGGCGAAGTACTTCGTGGGGTTTCTGCCCTCCAGCAGGTGTACAATGCAGAGGTTCTGGTGGCACAGTGGGTTCTCCTGATCTACCTTCCCCTTAAGCGTTCCTTGAGTTGCCACAAACCTTGCCACCTGTGTCTCCAATGGGGCGATCCAGTCGCTTTGTTTCATTGCTGTTTTTTCGAGCTCCTTTATCATCGCTTGCTCCACCTCCAACAGCTGCTCCGTCTTTTCCAGCGCCTCCTTGAAGGGGGGCCAGGGGATCCACGACCACTGCCTTCACCATCGCCATCATCTCCAACTTCATTGTGCCCCTGTGTTTGAGGAGCTCTAGTGTTAGGAGCTCTATCCACTGGCTTGTTGGGTAGTCTGGCGTGTGTGTCGGCGACCTGACCTGATCGACTGCAACCGGCTCCATTTCGCTACCCGTTCATTCCTCGCCATACTTTTATTGATTCTGCCGTCCCTTTGGTTCTTTGAGCATCTCTTTGTGTCTGTGATGCTCTTGGATGAGGGAGGTGAGGGCGGGGGTGTTGCTGACTTAGTAGTCTATTTCCGGGCTAAAACGTGCCAATTTCCAAATTTTCAAGAGGAGAGCCACCTTTCCAGCGAATGCTCCGCCCCTGGAATCGTTTGGTTTCACTTTTAACAAACTAATCCAGTCCAGGATTTTATACCAACTCCTTTAGGATTTCTTTGTCTTGTCTGCTGTGCAAACTGTTCACAATTGCTTTAACTCTTAATTCCCAGACTATTAAAGTGACGTCAAACGGTTTATCTCCCTCTGAAGCCTGCTGTCCCACTTTAAATCTACTTACTGTAATTGTCTCGTTAACTCAGAACATGTTGTTTGCTCTTCCTTGAATTCTTCAGAGCAGTATCTTGGTCTCTGTTTTCTGCCCCAATTCCCTGATTATCTGGATTGTATCTTATTCTTTAGGAAGCTTGCTTCTCTGCAACTCACTTGTCCTATTCAGCTTCTCCTGCCATAGTTGAGAGCTTTTCATTCTCCAGTGTCCTGTCTCCAACCACAATCAATTTGGCTAAACTAAGACTTCGAAAGGTCCCAGTTGCAATGCAACTACTGGTTTATTTATTCCTCACGCTATAACTCTTTCTAAGCACAATGAAAACACAGTTGAAACTTAACCAATCCCCACACATTCAAATACCTCTGTCCAGCATTAACTATAGGTTAATCTTCCAGGCACCAGAACATTAAATTAAATCCGCTTAAAATTATACCTTATTTATAATGTTTACCAATACAATAAATCCCTTAAAACTACCTTTGTTTTCCTAACACAGAGGACAATCAATATGAAATAGTTACTAATAAACCCAATTGGGAAATCAGAAATGTCTTCCTGGGGAGTGAGGAAATGAGAACACAGTAGCACTTGGAATAATTTAGGCTCATGGTATGCATGTATTTAAGGGGAAGCTAGATAGATATATGAGGGAGAAGGGAACAGAAAGTCTTGCAATTGAGTTAGATGAGAGGATGGAAGGAGGCCTGAGGGAACATAAATGCTTGCATACACTGGTTGGACTTAATGGCTTGTTTTTGTGCTGTGTATTCTGTGTTATGCTTTATAAACGAGGATAAGTGACCAAAACCTTAGTCGAAGAGTTACAGTAAGAAGAGGAGAGGTTTAGATAGGTAATGCTAAATTTTAGGGCTGATGCAGTTGAAGGCAATGCCATGCATGGTGGATTGCAGAAAATCTGGGGTGCACAAGGCAAAAAATTGTGGAAGGCAGAGTTCTCTTGAGGTTTGTGGGTTGGTGGAGGTTAAGAGATATGGACAGACGAAGCTACTTGGGGATTTGAATACATAGCTGAGAATTTTAAAATAAAATTACTGGACCATGTGTCATTGGGTTGATTGGTGAATGGGAGTTGCTGCAAATTAGGATATGAGCAACAATGTTTTGGATTAATTCAAGTTTATGGAAGCTGCATGTGGGAGTGTTAGTCAGAAAAGCGTTGAGTAGTTTTGCCGCAGGTGAGGGTTTCAGCCGCAAAACAAATTCACCAGTGCACAGCAATTACATATTATAATTCTAAAACAAAACTTTAAACACATGAATAAGCTGGTTGTACATCTTGTTACTGCATTAATTCTTTGTTAATTAAAAATTACAAGGGAAACTAGAGCTTATTCCACTTCCGCTGTGTCCATGTCATGGACCTCTCAGGAATAGAGTTTCTCAGTACCATTCTACAACAAAGCTAATTAATGTAACAAGTGTGCTTTCACTAACCATTTTCATAGTGGACTGAGTTCAAATTTATGAGCATTTTCTCCCTGTTGTGCTGGAAATTGGCTTCAATATTTTGGTTGTAGAACTTTACAGATTTTTAATGTTTTGACATTCACTATCACGTTAAGAAATGAGGAAGAATGTCAGGTCATGAACTGTGATTGCTTTTAACTTCTGCTTGCACCGTTCAATTTTGTGTGTCAGGACATCTTTGATCTTTTTGACAAAAGTAACCAATACTCAATGTTCGCTGCCTTCTCTCTCCACAGATGCTGTCAGACCTGCTGAGATTGTCCAGTTTTTTTTCTGTTTTTGTTTCAGATTCCAGTATCCACAGTAATTGGCTTGTATCTCTGTACTGATTTCAAAGAAAGTGGAAGAATGTTCCTTTGCTCCTCATGGTAGTAACCTTGTACTAATTTAGGGCAGAATTTTACCAAAAAATGGCGAAGTGTCAGGTTCTAACTGAACACCAGCGTATTTCTTCCCAGAGTAAAAAGCCAAGTTTTCCCTCCAGATCTTCAGGCACTTTTAAAAAAAAAGTGGGGCGTGGTTTGTGCCGTCACTTGGGCGGGACCTCATAGACCCCAGCTCTACAAAGATCGGGATCCAAATTTTAAAGGGGACCCTGATCTCAAGTCCCCCCTCCCCCCACAGCCCCACCATTGTCGGAATCGGGGCTTCAACCCCGCACCACCGTTGCCAGCATTGGGGGCCTCCGTGCTCCCCCTCCATCCCATCGCCAGCCTCCGGGTTTCAGTAGTCCCACCACCACTGCTGGCATCCCCACATATCCCCAGAGGCCCCCATGGTGCCAGGCAACGACGGGGCCAGGGGTGCGGCGATGGGTCCATGATGCCAACCAGGGCCACCATGTAGCCCGTTGGACCTGGTTGGGCACGGGGTACACACCATGCTCGGTCATTCACCCTCTGCAGCCAATGGATATTGGAATTCAACCAGCAATGTTGGCAGTGTGCACGTTGCCTTCATCCTGGCATACTCGACGATTCCTGACATGTTCGAGATGCCCCATGGCTGGGTGGGTTGGTTCCTGGGTGACAGTGGTTATCCACTGTCGTGGCTGATGATGCCTATCCGGAGGCTACAGACTGCCACGGAGACCCGCTACAATGACACCCATACAGCTACCAGGAGCGGGATTGAGCAGTGCATTGGCCTCCTGAAGATGCGGTTCAGGTGCCTGGACTGTTGTGGAGGGGCCCGCATCGTGGCGGCCTGCTGTGTCCTCCACAACGTGGCGCAGCAGAGTGGCGATGTGCTGGAGGAGGAGCAGGGACGCCAGCCCTCGTCGACTGAGGAGGATGGGCAGGGCATGGAGCCCAGGCAGGCAGGGGAGGCCGCACGACCTGTGCGCCAGGACCAAAGCTCTGATCGCCTCCAGGTTCACCAACTGGGTGGGGGGGAACTGGCCAGGGGCGCGGACACCACATCCCAACCATGGCCAGCCCCTCACCTACAACCTCCTCTGTGATACATATCTGCTGCACTAGGGGGTGCAGGCCCTGGGTTGGCAGTAACACACGGGTCTGGTATATCGGATGGAGGATGATGACAACCCACTCTGATGAGCTCTGGTGCTCCGCATCGTTTGACAATGTCTGCACCTTCCATAACCCACCTGGTGATCGCTGCATGTGGGCTAGCCATCCCATCACACGGTCCCATCGAATCCCTGGGGTGACAGTGATGAGGAGGGTCAGGGGGAGGGCGGGGGAGCTCAGACTCCCAGGAGGGTGCTAGCCCCTAACAATTGCAGAATCGATCCAGTTTTGCTGTCGTGGAACTCCATGAATTCTGCGCTGGCGTCAACATTTAGTCTCAGAAACAGAGAATCCCGCTGCTGATATACAAATCATGGCTAATAAGATCAAGAACAGGAAGAAATTGGGATGTTTGGACTCGGAGGCCTCACAAGATTCGGCGGGTGCTAAAATGGCGAAGGCGGGCTCCCCCTCCTCCCAGGGCAACCCATGTGGCTGAACTAAGAAAATACCATCAGAACCTGGCAGAAGAGGTGAAAAGATCTGTGGATGAAGGCCTGGCCCAGGTATCAAATAAATTAGAAATTATGAGTCGAGTTATGGAAGCATTTGGGGTTTCAGTAAAAACATATGGAGGCAGTCCTTTCTTTTTTTTCATAATTTCAGAGTACCCAATTCATTTTTTCCAATTAAGGGGCAATTTAGCGTGGCCAATCCACCTACTCTGCACATCTTTGGGTTGTGGGGGCGAAACCAACGCAAACACGAGGAGAATGTGCAAACTCCACATGGACAAAGACTCCGAGCCGGGATTGAACCTGGGACCTCGGCGCCGTGAGGTAGCAGTGCTACCCACTGCGCCACCGGCCTGTTTTCAGTAATGGAGACGATGAAAAATTTAACGGCCAAATTGAATGACCTAGAAAACAGGTCACGAAGGCAGAATATCTGCCTCATGGGTTTGCCAGAGGGGATGGTGGGCATCACCCCATCAAAATATTTTTCCAACATGCTGACCAAAATGGTGGGCAAAGGAGTCTTCACATTCTTATCCGGAGCTACCGTTCTCGTCTCACACTGCGACCGAGACCTCGTGCTGGGGAACCCCCACATGCGGGAATAATTAGATTCCACAACTTCAAGAAGAAGGAATAGGTCCTTTGATGAGTCAAGGAACACTGGGAGACAAAATGGGAAGGACACTCCGCTCGGGTGTATCAAGACCTCAGTGCTGACCTGACAGAAGAGGACAGCTTTCAACGGGATGAAATCTGTGCTATATAAAAATGATGTCCCTGAAAGACAACATTCGTACGAGCACGGTTTCCTCAGAATATTTTCCATTCAGCAGGGGCACTGGACAGTAAAAAGATATGGAGGCAGTCCTTTCATTTTTTTCTTCCTCTTTCCCCGTTGCACTTTGCACTAGCTAGTGAGCCCCTCTCGATAGTGCTGAGGTCATCAGATGTGTTGAATGGTAAATACCAGGAGGGAGTGGAGCACCAGGTCTCTATACATAGAATTTACAGTGCAGAAGGAGGCCATTCAGCCCATCGAGTCTGCACCGGCTCTTGGAAAGAGCACCCTACCCAAGGTCAACACCTCCACCCTATCCCCATAACCCAGTAACCCCTCCCAACACGAAGGGCAATTTTGGACACTAAGGCCAATTTATCATGGCCAATCCACCTAACCTGCACATCTTTGGACTGTGGGAGGAAACCAGAGCACCCGGAGGAAACATTGGCACACACTGGGAGGATGTGCAGACTCCGCACAGACAGTGACCCAAGCCGGAATCGAACCTGGGACAATGCTACCGTGCTGCCATACACTGATGATCTATTTCTATATTACAGACCTGGCCTCCTCAGTAGACAACATAATGAGGATACTCACAATATTCGGCACCTTCTGAGGGTCCAAATTAAATATGCATAAAAGTGAGTGTTTTTGAGTGAATCCATCAGCCAGAGAGGCTCAACTTAGTTCACTGCCATTTTGTCTCGCCCTCTAAATTCCGATACCTGGGAATCTGCATAGCCCATAATTGGGCTTTGCTCCACAAACAACTTTTCTAGGCACTTATTCGGTATTGTCAAAGTGGCCTTACAGAGATGGAGTAATCTTCCTTTGACTCTTGCAGGCAGAATCCAAACTATCAAGATGAATGTGCTCCTAAGGTTTCTATTTTTATTTCAATGTATTCCCATTTTCTTGTCCAAATCATTTTTATTACAGTTAACAAATTAATTTCAGCTTTTATCTGGGCAGGCAATGCTCTGCTTGAGAGAGACATGGGGCGGGATTCTCCCTTACCCGGCGGGGCGGGGGGTCCCGGCGTGATGGAATGGTGGGAACCACTCCGGCGTCGGGCCGCCCCAAGGGTGCGGAAGGGGGCTAGGCCCGCGCCGGAGCGGTTTCCGCTCCACCGGCTGGCGGGAAAGGCCTTGGCGCCACGCCAGCCAGGGCCGAAAGGTCTTTGCTGGGCAACGCGGTTCCAAGCATGCGCAGGAGCGTCAGCAGCTGCTGACGTCATCCCCGCGCAGGGGAGGGGGTCTCTTCCGCCTCCGCCATAGTGAAGACCATGGCAAAGGCGGAAGAAAAAGAGTGCCCCCACGGCACAGGCCCGCCCGCGAATCGGTGGGCCCCGATCGCGGGCCAGGCCACCGTGGGGACACCCCCCGGGGCCAGATCGCCCCCCCCCCAGGACCCCGGAGCCCGCCTGCGCCGCCTTGTCCCGCCGTTCAAAAGATAGTTTAATCCACGCTGGTGGGACAAACATTCCAGCAGCGGGACTTCGGCCCATCGCGGGCCGGAGAATCGGCGGGGGTGGGCCCGCCGACCAGCGCAGCGCGAATCCCGCCCCCGCCGAACCTCTGGTGGCGGAGACTTCGGGACACAGCCGGGGCGGGATTCACGCCAGCCCCCGGCGATTCTCCGACCCGTCCGGGGGGGGTGGGGGGTGTCGGAGAATCCCACCCCTGGTATTGGGAGGTTCAGCCTTCCCGAATCTCCTGTTTTATTATTGGGCTGCCAACATACAGAAGATCCTGCAATGGCTTAGTGACTCTGGCTCGAATTGGGGTAGAATGGAGACTCAGCCTTGCACCACAATCTCCTCCCTACATGCCATCAACACTGCACTGCTACCCTTCTCTGCGAGTCATTCCTCAAGTCCTAGTGATCTCCTCCCTCAGGATTCAGAAGCAGTTCCGGCATCACTTCAACCTTCTCTCACTGTCTTCGCTTGTCCCAATCTGCTACAGTCACCTAAATGTGCCTTTGGGCTTGGTCCCATTATTCAGGTCTTTGTTGGGGGTGGGAAGAGGTATTGTGCACTTCAGGGACTTGTTTTTAGAAGGACGTTTTGCCAGCCTTGAGAGACTCATCGACAAAGTTCGACCAGCTCCAACCTTTTTTGTTTCTTTCAAATTTGAGATTTCTCACCTAAATTCTTTTTATTCCTTCCCCCTGACCCCACCCTCTTCCTTGTTGTTGAAGGTCCTGTTCTTGGCACAACAGAACAGACGGTCTATCTCAAACCTCTAAAGCCTTATCCTTTCTCCAGATCCTGCCCCTTTGGATAGAGTAACGGAGAAATGGGTCCAGGAGCTAGGCTCTGTACCTACTGAGGAGGCTTTGAGGGAAGCCCCTACAGGGTAAATTCCACTTCATCGTTCACCAGACTAAGTTTGATTCAGTTTGAAGTATTGCATTGAATACATTGGACTAATGTGAGGATGAGTGGATTCTTTTGCGATGTGGGGAACAAGTGTTATTGCTGCTCCCTTACACCAGCTAACCAAAGGCACGTGTTTTGGTCTTGTCCTAAGCTTGCCAGTTACTGAGTTTCCTTTTTGATACAATCTCTAAGATTTTACGGGTGGCCCTGGAACCTTGCCCTCTGGTAGCAATATTTGGAGTCTCGGACTCTCCAGCATTCCATTCAGGGGTAAGGGCGGGCGTCCTCTGCTTTGCCTCTTTAATAGCCAGGAGGCGAATATTGCTTAATTGGAGATCTCCTATCCCACCTAAGGCATTCGTATAAATGGAAGGTGCATGGTGGCGTTCCGACATCTGGAGAAGATTAAGTATACCATTAGAGGCTCGATGAGAAGGTTCTACCAGAGGTGGCGGCCATTCATTTAATTCTTTAATGAACTGGATATGGTTGAGAGGGGGGTTAGGTTATAAGGGGGTAGTGTAAATATCATAGTTGCTTAAACCAATATATTTGTTATTCACTTTGATTCTGTAACTGTATAATTATGTATACTACTTTGTTAATATTGTTACTATTCATATTTTATAACTCAATAAACATATTTTAAAAAATGATTTCTACCTGCTGCTGGGCAGGTTAAATTCATGTTACTGCTGTTACTTCATGACAACCGCTTGGGCATATTTAAATACATGAAAACTGATGGTAATCAGGTTCACACCCTCGCTGGCCGTGAACCTGATTATGCCGACGGCAGAGGTTGGTGAAGATCTCATTCTGAGATTTCCCCGGGGAAAATCCCATTATGGCCCTCTCGCAAGAGTTAGCAGCCATAGCAGGATTTGCACCCGTGGCGAATGGGTCCAGAAAATCCCACCCTTAATTTTCTGTTTGGTGCTGGCATGAGAAAAAGAGTTAGAATAGTATAGGCTAGAAACTTGAGTGTTGGCGAATGAAGGGAATAAATCATGAGCTTAATTAAAGTGGTTATCATTTTCTGTTTACCAGAATTAGTCATCACTTTAGCTAAGCCGTTCCATTGCAGCTATGACACTGCTATTGATTCGACAGGGTAGAAAATTGCCCAGGTATGTCCAATGTGCAAGAAGCAAAGCAAGTTAAACCTGGGGAATTATCTTTCTGTGTCAATCTCCCATACTCCTAATCACCAGTGCCCAGTTCAGTTTCTGCCCAAACTGCCTGGTTCCAGATGTGGATGCAAGAGGCTCTGGTTGATAAGTGGTAATTAATGTTTGTGTCATATGTGCCAAGAAAACGCCTAACCATTTTATTAACCTTCAATAGGAGGATCATCACAAATTTTGCCACTATCTACATCCTAGGATTTACTAGAAACCAGACGAATACTAGGTCAGCCACAGTGACATCCATGGTTACAAGAAGAGGCTGGGCACACTGCAGAACTGGCTCACCTCCAGACATGTCCACCATCTGCAAGGCATAATTGTGATAAAGTACTCACCACGTGCCTTGTGCCCTTAATGTTGCTAGATATTGATCCTGGGTTTTCTGGGAGAGCAGTAATTAAAGAAAATGGCCTCCAACCATCTCCTCAGGACAATAAATGTAGGCTTGGAAATGTGATCCACTTACAAATTGCACATTAAAATTGCATGGGATCTTTTACATCATGTTAAGTAGACAGAATAGGACATAATCTTGTTTAAAAGACCAATTTGCAGAGGGGTGAGGGACTGTCATACAACCAGTAGCCAAAATGCAGAGAATTTTCTTTTTAGTCCTTGGGTCCATCACATTTTATTTAAATATTTACTCGGTAAAGAAAAGGGAATAAGAGTTCTCCAACTTGAGTGGCCTGAAAACCAAGAAAAATATTTGGTGTAATAACACAATAATCCACATACTGATGCTGTTCTTTTTTAAAAAACAAAATAAAGCAACAATTGAGTGGAAATTTGACACGTCCACTTCTTAGGTGTGGGATAATTGTATTTAGTCTTGTACAGTGCTTGTGAATTTTACATCATTCTATGTTGTCAAAATTACAATAGCTTATTTACTTCTCCCCTCGCACTCGATAAAAGGCTTATTTGAAATTTATGTGACTTAGACAATACTGAAGTCATCCTAGTTAGTCTCTGAGAATACTTTCCAATGCATCCAAATACTGCTTCACAATGTAGATGGGGAAGACTTTTTGCCACTATGAATTCATCCATCCTGATCGATCCAAATTTCCCCTGATTTCAGTATTCAGTTTTTTTAATTATTTAAAGGTTTTTGCTTTCTTCACTCATATCTGGAAGTTTATTCCACACTTTGATGGTCTTGCATTTGAACCTATGACTCCTAGTTTTTCACTCTAGTTTCATTTAAAAATAATATTCCTGAATAACCTGCAATATGTCTTTCTGTCTGTACAATCTCATTATATCTATCTCAGGTGCACCCTTTCTATGATGATAAAATCAGTGGTATCTAGTCCTTCATCATAACACGGACCATTGGGGGTGGGCATCATCCTGTTGTCTCTTCTAGTCCTTCAAGTTTATTCATAATTCCTTATTTTGTGATGGGATAACTAAAACTATGTGCTATTTTTACTGCGCTGGTTTATGTGTGTCATGTTCTAACTTGTAAAATGTATTGAACTAGCGAGTTAGAAACCTGAATTACCTTATTAATAACTGCCTCATTGTGACCAATTCTTTGTTCAATAGAGATAGTCTATATGCCCCCCCCCCCTTTGTCTAATACAGAGCTTTTATTTTGTCAATCCTGTCAAAACTGCTTCAAAATATGTACAATTTCTCTCTTTGACTTAGGTAATTTACTGAAAAATCCAATTGGTCCAAAAACGTCAGTCTGCCAACATTTCATATGCAAAAGTTGTACAGGGCAGAAAATGCAAATGAAGCCTTCCTGCAGTTTGTGCAAAGATCATGGAATATTTGTGAAAAACGAGCAACTTCGTATTCTTCTAACTTGTTACAAAAAACTTTGCGACTACATAGCGAACTGTGCTATATTGGAGAATATTTCAGAAAAATACACCTCACCAGTTAACCTAAATAATTTGTTAGAAGAGGGCATGATGTTAGTGAACGGTGAAATGGAATCCAGTCTGTTGTGTTGCACTGATAAAGCTATGAAAATAATAAGTAAATTGACTCCACTCCAGGTTGTACAAGTACAGGTGATGCAAAAATCTATCATCTCCAAACAACCAACTGATCTTACTGATGCCAGTATAAAAGACAGGAAGAAAATAGTTAGTGTCTTTACTAGAAAGATTTGCAAACAAAATATGTCACAGACAAATTATGATGGTTGTAATGTGAACAGTACTGAGGATAAAAGTATCATTCAAGCATCCGATGAGCAAATTTCTACATCATACACACCACCATCTGACAAAACTTCATTTAATTTCAAGCCAATTGATAATAGACACACTAGTGTTACTGAAAGGTTGAAGAATATGGTTAAAAATTACAATGCAAAGTACAGAACTGTGAAGAGGTTAGGCAATCAAGAATGTTCTAATTCACTGAAATCTGTGTGTAAAAAGCCAAGAGGGAAACCTGGGTGTAAATGTGGCCGTGCAGCATGTGCCCCCAGTGTTCTCACTTGCAGGGGGCAGAGATGCCCTTGTTATGCAAATCGTAGGTCTTGTCTAGACTGCATCTGCTGTGGATGTAACAATTCCTACATGGAAAATGGTACAAAGAAATTAGAGTCTTTCGCTGTTCCAGAGATAGCTCATAAGCAGAGCCGATTACTGAAGAGTGTTGGTAGTTCAGCTCCAATAGGTCATACAAAACAAATATAATTTTAAAAATGGATATGGTACTATAGGTTGTAAAACAGTTATGCAGGTTTTGACCAATTTCAGTTTGGCTTCAAAAAGGACAGCCAAAAGTTTGAATATACCTAGAGAACAAGCAGTTTTATATGGCATTTTGTTAAATGATTTATTATTGTCATCTTGAAAGAATTTCTACTACCCTTTTTTAGGGTATGGCACACATCCTATCCCAGAACAGACCAATTGTTTAAAGTAATAGAGGGAATCAAAAATATTTCCCTGACAAATAGAAGTTGATCGTGTTTGCTCATCTTCTCATATGAAGCTTCATTCAATATGGAGAAGGGTAAACTAAGGAAGAACAGGAAATATGGTGAAATCAAATAGAAAGATAGTGACTGATGGGACTAATGGAATAAAAAAAACGGAAGTAACTTTTACAACAAAGGCAAAATAATTTTTAATCTATCTTAAAATGGAACATGTGCAAATCCCTGTTACTTTAGAAGTATGGACTCACTTGAGTTAACCAATTTGGGGAAATCCTTTTGACCCAGTACCAATGTTTCTACTTTTAATGTTTGAAAAATTATAAGGGAAGTTCAGAATTGTTCTATTTTTCACAAGTATTTGTTCTAACCTTCCTGAAACTATACTATTGTGTGTTATTGGTCATTTACATGTGAGTGCTCCCACTTTTGGTGTAGGCTCTACTGTTGTGAAAATTATGTTTTTCTGTTGCATCGAAGAGGAATTTTCATCTTTAGGTATCCTTTTAAAATCAACCAGCAAAGTAAATTAATTTTAGAATCACTTTTGACATTTTTTCAGGAAAATATTGCTGATGGGTAACATTTTCTCTTTATTTAGAATATATGCTTTTGACATCTGTTGAAATTTCAGGTTTTAAAGTAACCCAGTTATGTTTTGTTTGCATCGAAATTTTTTTTTCAAAAAAGTGATAAAGAGGTTGAAAGAATTTTAAGATGGATGCATTTATATTATTATTTTGATGTTAAAATGAAGCCTTTATACTGGTGTAAAGTTTAAGACCTTATGACCAAATTAGTGTGGCCCGACTACCGAAGCCAAAATATCAAACTATCTTTAATGAAACCCACAAACGTAGGTCGTCCGATGCTCAAATAGCACTTTGGCTCTGATTTAATAGGTGAAGTTGCTAAATGATCCATAATTTAATGTGTATCATGCCAGACAAATTCAAATCACTTCCAAGATATTCCAGTTTTCATGAAAACTTGCACACTGTTGCATGCCAATTCACATTTTTATACTTGTTCATTTGCAGCAATTCTGTAAGGTTGCTGCTATATACATTTATGATGCTTTCAGTGGTACACATGAAGCAGGAAAGCTCTGGTTTCCAGGATCTTTCAAAAACATTTTAAAAAGGAGTTTAAAGTTTTATTTTGCAACTTTCTTTTTAAAAATGGATGAATAATGATACAGTTCCTTTCAAAACTTTTTTTTGTTCGGGGAGGTTAATTTTTATAATTACCAACGCTGATGGAGTTACTCAATCTCATCATATGAAGGAATTGAACGAATAGGTAGGCCACATTAATTCAGTAAGTGCTTCAGCTACTATCATCTAAGATGTGTAAGTGAGTTCATCATTCTGACATACTACCATTGATGTAAGCCACACAAGTTGATCTTTGAAGACTCAAAAAATCCCTCCAAAAATGGAAGTTGGCTTATATGCCATGGATAAAAGTGAATGTGAATGGTTGGCATTTTGAAATGTCATTAGCAAAGTGAGGGTATCTTAAAACTCCCATTCACCTTCACAACACAGCTTGTAATGCCTACTTTGATCCCTTGCACCCAATTATAAGGTACTGGTAAATGAAACATGCATTTGTGGAATGAAACATTGAATCTGACTACTAATCCGAGTGTCAAGTTGCGCCTGAAAAAGTGGTTGACTTGGATGCTGAGTAGATTCAAAAACATGATTTTGGGGGCTGGAAAAATGGGTCATTTTATATGCTGGTTTGCCTTATGGTAGTTTTGATTATTCCTTCAAGTTAATTCCTTCTGATTTTTTTTCTTATTTATAAAAATCATTGAAAGGAAATGAGCTGAAAGGGGTGAAACTCTAGTGGTGCTGAATGTAGTTCTTTCCAATGTCTGAATTTGTGAATGGGTACTGATGAGATTTCCTCTACGGATTTATCCGATGCAGTGTAAGTTGTTGAATCTTATTGGACAGCAATAAAACATCTGTTCATATACATTGAAGACTTTGGCTTGCCTCTCTTTCTCACATTCCCTTCTGGGAATTATAAAGTTAAATATAGGGTTTGAATGAAAATTCAATATACTGATTAGAGACTGCTTGATAACCAGGCTTATATCGTTGAATTGTAAGTATAGAGTAGACAAATTATATTTAACTCTCTTAAGACATTAATATATTTTAATAAGCTCAATATGAGATGTTTGTTCTTCTGTCCTTGAAACATAAAATCACTAAACCTCAAATAATCTTTATTTATGGGCCAATAAACAGGTTACCTTTTGAATACTAACTCATTTGCAATCATTATAATACCTAAGAAGTAGTATAGACAAGGGGAGCTCATGTTTTTTGCCTAAATTTAAATAATTGATGGAATAGGTTCCTATTTATTTAAAAAGAAAAATATTAAAATTTTGAAGAAAACTTGTTGCATTATTTTAACAATGCTGCTCATAGTTTTCTGTGCCCTGTTGTTTTTCAGAATTTTCCGCAATGGGGAAAGGATTTTTAAAAAAGGATCAGCTTGGCAGCTGCTCATAACAAAACATGTTTCTAACTCCCCCAATGACTCACCTTCCCATTTGCTATTAATTCAGTTGGTAAAGGCAGCAAGTAAGTCAATGCTCCACCCCCTCTTAAACTGTATTAAATCCATCACATTTCTCCCTCCCTTAAGCTCTGAAGAAGAGCCATACAGACTTGAAACGTTAACTCTTGTTTCTGTCCCCGCAGATGCTGCAAAACCTGCTGAGTTTTTCCAGCATTTTCTCTTTTTACTTCAGGTTTCCAGCATCTGCAGTATTGTATTATAATTTATGTTTGATGCTATAAACACAAAGGAAATATTAAGGAGTTTAGCATCTTTGAAAGTAATAGGTTGCCAGGCCCAGATGAAATGTTACCCAGACCACTAAGAGAAACAAGGATGGAGATATTGGAGACCTTGACCAACATTTGTAAATTCTCTGACGACAGGTCAGAGACGGGCACATTTTTGGGAAAATTCTGAGGGACTCTAGAAATCATCATTTAGACAGATGTAGATTAATCAAGGACAGCCAGCATGGATTTGTTAAGGAAGGTCTGACTACAATTGATTTTTCTGAAGAGGTAACAAGGAGCTTTTCACAGTAACTTTATTGCAGTGTTAATGCAAGCCTACTTGTGACAATAAAACGATGATTATTATTAAGGTTGTGAGTTTGATGTTTTATACGTGGACATTAGCAAGGCTTATGACAGGATCCCACATGGCAGACTGGCCAGAAAAATGTGGGATCCGATGTAAAGTTGCAAGTTAGTTCCAAAATGGACTCAGTTGCAGGAAACAAAGGTTGCCGGATGCTTTTGGACAGCTGTTTCCAGTGGGATACTTCAGGGTTTAGAACGAGGTTCCTTTTTGTGGATTTAGACTTTACAAATCTAGGGGGAATAATTAAGAAGTTGCAAAATTGGTGCTGTGATTGATAGTGAGGAAGAGCCTAAAGTTCTGATCACTGCATTACAAAAAGGATGTGATCACATGAGAGAGCGTACAGAGGAGGTTTAGCAGGGTATTGCCAGAATGGAAAACTCTAGCTAGGAGGAAAGATCAGTGAGGGCATTGTTTATTCTTCGCAACAGAGGGACCGGAGGGGAAATTTAATTGAGGTGTAAAATAACGAAGGGGCCTAGATGGAACACATAGGAAGGATCTACATCTCTTGGCTCAGCAGACGGTCAATAACCAGGAGGCATAGATTGAATGAATTGGCAGAAGGAAAGTTGAGGATTTTTATTTCACCCAGAGTGTTGTGGCACAGGTACCATAGGCTGAATAGAACACAAGAACTAGGAGCAGGAGTCGGCAATTCAGCCCCTCAAACCCACTCCACAATTCAATACGATCATGGCTGATCTCACAGCCTGAACTCCACTTTCTTGCCCGTTCCCCTTAACCTATTACTAATTGAAAATCTGTCTATCTCCTTAAATTTACTCAGTCCCGGCATCCACTGCGCTCTGGGTTAGGGAATTCCACAGATTCACGACACTTTGTGAGAAGTAAGTCTCCTCATCTCCGATTTAAATCTGCTACCCCTTATTCTAAAACTATGATCTCTTGTTCTAGATTGTCCCACAAGAGAAAGCATCTGCTCTAAGTCTATTTTGTCAAGACCTTTTATCACCTTACATACCTCAATTAGATTTCCTCTCATTCTTCTAAACTTGAGAGAATATAGGCTTTAACTGCTCAATCTCCCTTCATAAGAGAGATTGAGCAGTTAAATGGTTCCCTCATAAGAGAGATTGAGCAGTTAAATGGTTCCCTCATAAGAGAGATTGAGCAGTTAAATGGTTCCCTCATCTCTGGAACCAATCTAGTGAACCTCTCTGGGATCAATCTAGTGAACCTCCACTGAACTGTCTCTAATGCAGCTACATCCTTCCTCAAATAAGGGGACAAAAACTACACCGTATTCTCGGTGCGGTCTTACCAATGCCTTGTACAGTTGCAGCAACGCTTCCCTGCTTGTACACTCTATCCCTTTAGCTATAAAGGCCAAATGAAATGGTCTCCTTTTGTGCTGTACATTTTCAGACTTCATCTTCAAGTTTAAAATAGTTGTATTCTAATTTGCACTGCTTTTAAAACCTGCTAGAATCCCAAGTGCTAATGTCATGTGTAGTCTTATTTGTTTAATGATTCTCAACTCCAGGTCTAAATTAATCATCTACTCTAGGTTAACAGGATTGCAAGCAATTAAAATTGCATGCAAGCCATACTTAAATAGATGGAAGTGATTAAAGGGATCTACAACTTAGAATCAGTACGGTGCAGAAGGAGGCCCTTTGGCCCATCGAGTCTGCACTGACCCTCTGAAAGAGCACGCAAGTAGGCACACGCCACTACCCTATCTCAGGAACGCCACCTAATCTTTTAGACAGGAGCAATTTAGCACGGCCAACCACATCTTTGGATGTGGGAGGAAACCGGAGCACCCAGAGGAAAACTACGGAAAGAACGTACAAATTATACAGACAGTGACCAAGGCCGGAATTGTACAGGTCTCTGGAGCTGTGAGGCAGCAGTGCTAACCACTGTACCACCATGCCACCTTTGGAAAATTATTAAGAGCATTAAAATTAATCTCAATCAGCAACCTTCATCAAAACTGAAGAGTCATTCAATGAAGTGGCAGAACATGAGAAAGGGAAAGGGCCCTAAAACATGTGTGACCGTGCAGCCTGGGCATGTTCAATCTTTCCTCAAGCACATTTCAATATTATCCACACAGGTGAGCAACTTTCAGAAAGATAGAGCTTGGTACAAGATGTTGACATTTGAAAAACAACTTGCTAAGCAACAACCCCCCCCCCCCCCCCCCAACAACAAATAGATAATTTCAAGAAGTAATGAATAAAATGTCCATTTGAGTGTGAAACGGTGAAAATGTGTGTCTAGCTCACACACACCTTTACCCACCATGAGAGCTCCTGCTGGTTTGAGAGGGTGAATGAGAAACTGGGAGTGAGCCAGGCACATATACTCCCTTTCCACTGACCCCACTCTCTCAGAGGCCGATATATTCCCCATCTCTCACACCTACTCACATGGTCACCCCACCTCTCATACGCACACACAAAGGCGTTCAAGCCCTCACACACACACAGGCTCTCTTCCCCCCTCTCACACAGGCACACTCCCTCACACGCACTCACCCCTCACACACAGGCACTCACCCCCTCATACACACAGGCGCTCACCCCCTCACACATACACAGGCGCTCACCCCCTCACACAGGCACTCACCCCCTCACACACAGCCACTTACGCCCTCACACACACTCACCCCCTCACACATAGGTACTCACCCCCTCTGTCACACACACATGCACTCCCCCTCACACACACAGGCACTCACCCCCTCATACACACAGGCGCTCACCCCCTCACACATACACAGGCACTCACCCCCTCACACACAGGCACTCACCCCCTCACACACAGGCACTCACCCCCTCACACACAGCCACTTACACCCTCACACACTCACCTCCTCACACATAGGTACTCACCCCCTCTGTCACACACACATGCACTCCCCCTCACACACACACAGGCACTCACCCCCTCATACACACAGGTGCTCACCCCCTCACACATACACAGGCGCTCACCCATCACACACAGGCACTCACCACCTCACACACTCACCCCCTCACACATAGGTACTCACCCCCTCTGTCACACACACACATGCACTCACCCCCTCACACATACACAGGCACTCACTCCCTCTCACACACAGGCACTCACCCCCTCTGTCACACATGTGGTGTTGGGTGCTCTGAGGTACAGACGAACCAACACGGTTGCGTTTGGTACAACACAGTTTTATTCCAACTAGTTATTTACACATCTGACTTGGTACTCAGCACGTGGTGACGTTGTGAGTGTCTTGTTAATGAGGTCCTGGCCTTGTCCTGTCTCCGGATGGACTGGCCAGCAGGTGTCGTTTTTCTTGTCTTATACTGTGTCTGCTCTTGTCTGTCGTGTTATGTGTGCTAATTGGTCTGTTGGTCTGTCTATCATGATGTGTGTGTTGTGATGTGTGTTTGAATATTATGACAACACACACACAGGCACTCACCCCCTCACACATACACAGGAACTCACCCCCTCTCACACACAGGACCTCATTACCTCACACACACACAGGCACTCACCCCCTCTCACACACAGGCACTCACCCCCTCTCACACACACAGAGGCACTCACCCCCTCTCACACACAGGCAGCACTCACCCCCTCTCACACACAGGCACTCACACCCTCTCAAACAGGCGCTCACCCCCTCAAACACACACACACACACACACACAGGCACACCTCTCACACAGGCACTCATCCCTCACACACACACAGGCCCTCACACACACACACAGGCACACACACACACAGGCTCTCACACACACACACACACAGGCACACACCCCTCTCACACACACAGGCAGTCACTCCTCACACACACACACACAGGCACTCACCCCTCACACACACAGGCACTCACCCCTCTCACATACACAGGCACTCACCCACAGGCACTCACCCCTCTCACACATATACACACACACACACACAGGCACTCACCCCTCTCACAAAGGCACTCCTCACACACACAGGCACCAACACCCTCACACACACAGGCACTCACCCCTCTCACACACAGGCACTCACCCCTCTCACATACACAGGCACTCACCCACAGGCACTCACCCCTCTCACACACACACACAGGCACTCACCCCTCTCACAAAGGCACTCCTCACATAGGCACTCCTCACACAGGCACCAACACCCTCACACATACAGGCACTCATACACACAGGCACTCACCCCCTCTCACACACACAGGTACTCACCCCTCTCACATACACAGGCACTCACCCCTCGCACATACACAGGCACTCACCCTCGCACACACACATAGGCATTCACCCCTCACACACACACACACACAGGCACTCACCCCTCTCACAAAGGCACTCTTCACACACACACAGGCACCAATACCCTCACACACACAGGCACTCATACACACAGGCACTCACCCCCTCTCTCTCACACTGATGCACTATCAATTACTACAAAGATGAGAGTAGTGAATAATGGAGGCTTTATTGAGCAAAGATGTGCGGCCTCCTGTAGCTGCTACCAGAATGGGAGCAGCTCCGGTGAGCGCACACATTTATACGCCGCCTACTGGGCGGAGCCAGCAGGCAGGGATTTACCCATGTACATCTAGTACAGGAGCCTTACGTTACTACATATAATATACAGTTAGTGGTGACTACCCCATTCAGCCCCTGTTAAAAAAAGTCTGGCGGGGCTGGTGGAAAATTTATCAGGTCAGGCAAAATTTACAAGTTCAGGCAAAATTTACAAGTTCAGTCGGTTGGGTGCCTTGATCCTCCGCTGTGATCGCCTCGGTCCCGGTGGTGATGCGGGGGGTGACTTGGTCACCTGTGACTCCGGGAGCGTGTTGCCCTCGTCTTCATCACCCCCGAGTGGAACCAATGGGAGGACCGATCCTCCTGGGGCGGGGGTTGTGGTGAGGTGCGCTGGGGGGAGAATGTGTGTTGCCGGGGCAACCGGAGGGGGGGTGTCGGGTGGTGGGACGCGGGTGGGGATCCAGTGGGTGCCAGGTCCCAGAGGGAGACTGTGTCCTGACGCCCATCGGGGTGTGCCACGTAGGCATACTGCGGGTTCGAGTGCAGTAGTTGTACTCTTTCGACCAACGGGTCCGCCTTATGGGTCCGCACGTGTTTGTGAAGGAGGACGGGTCCAGGAGCTGCCAGCCATGTTGGGAATGAAACCCCGGAGGTGGACTTCCTGGGGAAAGCAAGGAGACGTTCATGGGAGGTTTCGTTAGTTGCAGTGCAGAGGAGTGATCGGATGGAGTGGAGCGCGTCGGGGAGGACACCCTGCCGGCAGGAGTCTGGGAGATTTTTAGACCGTAGGGCCAGCAGGACGACCTTCCAGACCGTCCCATTCTCCCTCTCCACCTGCCCATTTCCCCGGGGTTTGTAGCTGGTAGTCCTGCTTGAGGCAATGCACTTGCTGAGCAGGAACAGACGCTGCTCATCGCTCATAAAGGAGGATCCCCGGTCGCTGTGGACATAAGCGGGGAAACCGAACAGGGTGAAGATGCTGTTGAGTGCTTTCATGACCGTGGCAGAAGTCATATCGGGACATGGGATGGCGAAGGGAAATCGGGTGTACTCATCGACCACGTTCAGGAAGTACGTGTTTCGGTCGGTGGAGGGGCGGCGCCCTTTGAAGTCCATGCTGAGGCGCTCAAAGGAGCGGGAGGCCTTCACCAGGTGCGCTCAATCTGGACGGTAGAAGTGCGGTTTGCACTCCGCACAGGCACTCACCCCGTTTCACACACACATAGGCACTCACCCCCTCACACACAGACACTTACGCCCTCACACACACAGTCACTCACCCCCTCTCACACATAGGCACTCACCCCCTCTCACACATAGGCACTCACTCCCTCTGTCACACACACACATAGGCACTCACCCCCTCACACATACAGACACTCACCCCTCTCACACACACACACACACAGGCACTCACCCCCTCTCTCACACACTGATGCACTATCAATTACTACAAATACGAGAGTAGTCAATAATGGAGGCTTTATTGAGCAAAGATGAGCGGCCTCCTGTAGCTGCTCGTAGAATGGGAGCAGCTCCGGTGAGCACACACATTTATACGCCGCCTACTGGGCGGAGCCAGCAGGCAGGGATTTACCCATGTACCTCTAGTACAGGAGCTTTACCGTACTACATCTAATTTACAGTTAGTGGTGACTACCCCATTCAGCCCCTGTTAAAAAAAGTCTGGCGGGGCTGGTGGAAAATTTATCAGGTCAGGCAAAATTTACAAGTTCAGGCAAAATTTACAAGTTCAGTCGGTTGGGTGCCTTGATCCTCCGCTGTGATCGCCTCGGTCCCGGTGGTGATGCGGGCGGCGACTTGGTCACCTGTGACTCCGGGAGCGTGTTGTCCTCGTCTTCATTGCCCCCGAGTGGAACCAGTGGGAGGACGGATCCTCCTGGGGCGGGGACTGTGGTGAGGTGCGCTGGGGGGAGGGTGAGTGGTGCCGGGGCAACCGGAGGGGGGGTGTCGGGTGGTGGGACACGGGTGGGGATCCAGCGGGTGCCAGGTCCTGGAGGGAGACTGTGTCCTGGCGCCCATTGGAGTGTGCCACGTAGGCGTACTGCGGGTTCGAGAGCAGTAGTCGTACTCTTTCGACCAACGGGTCCGCCTTATGGGTCCGCACGTGTTTGTGAAGGAGGACGGGTCCAGGAGCTGCCAGCCATGTTGGGAGCGAAACCCCGGAGGTGGACTTCCTGGGGAAAGCAAGGAGACGTTCATGGGGGGTTTCGTTAGTTGCAGTGCAGAGGAGTGATCGGATGGAGTGGAGCGCACGGGGAGGACAACTTGCCAGCTGGAGACTGGGAGATTTTTAGACCGTAGGGCCAGCAGGACGACCTTCCAGACCGTCCCATTCTCCCTCTCCACCTACCCGTTTCCCTGGGGGTTGTAGCTGGTAGCCCTGCTTGAGGCAATGCACTTGCTGAGCAGGAACTGACGCTGTTCATCGCTCATAAAGGAGGATCCCCGGTCGCTGTGGACGTAAGCGGGGAAACCGAACAGGGTGAAGATGCCGTTGAGGGCTTTAATGACCATGGCAGAAGTCATATCGGGGCATGGGATGGCGAAGGGAAATCGGGAGTACTCATCGAGCACGTTCAGGAAGTACGTGTCTCAGTCGGTGGAGGGGCGGGGCCCTTTGAAGTCCATGCTGAGGCGCTCAAAGGACCGGGAGGCCTTCACCAGGCGCGTTCAATCTGGCCGGCAGAAGTGTGAAGTGTCTGGTGACGGCCCTGACCTCCGCAATGGAGTAGGGCAGGTTGTGGGCCTTTATGAAGTGGAAGAACCGGGTGACCCCTGGGTGACAGAGAGCGTCGTGTAGGGCCCGGAGCCGGTCCACTTGTGCGCTGGCACATGTACCTCGGGATAGCGCATCGGGGGGCTCGTTGAGCTTCCCGGGGCGATACAAAATCTCGTAATTTTAGGTGGAGACCTCGATCCTCCACCTCAAGATCTTATCGTTTTTGATCTTGCCCCGCTGTGTATTATTGAACATGAAGGCAACCGACCGTTGGTCAGTGAGGAGAGTGAACCTCCTGCCGGCCAGGTAATGCCTCCAATGCCGCACAGCTTCCACAATGGCTTGGGCCTCCTTTTCGACAGAGGAGTGCCACATTTCGGAGGCATGGTGGGTGCGGGAAAAGAATGCCATGGGCCTGTCTGCCTGGTTGAGGGTGGCGGCCAGAGCTACGTCCAATGCATTGCTCTTGACCTGAAAAGGGAGGGACTCGTCGACCGCGTGCATCGTGGCCTTGGTGATGTCCGCCTTGATGCGGTTAAAGGCCTGGCAGGCCTCAGCCGCCAGGGGAAAAACTGTGGAGTGAATGAGTGGGCGGGCCTTGTCCGCATAGTTAGGGACACTCTGGGCATAACAGGAGAAAAACCCCAGGCATTGTTTCAGGGCCTTGGGGCAGTGGGGGAGGGGTAGTTCCATGAAGGGGCGCATGTGGTCGGGGTCGGGCCCTAGAACTCCATTTTCCACAACATAGCCAAGGACCCCGTGGAGCCGTCTATGCTGGGGTCCTTGGCTATCAGCCAAGATGGCAGCGACCATGGATCGCACGCGGTCGGGGGTGGACAAAATGGCCACCTGCATGGATCGTACGTGGCCGGGGGTCACAAGATGGCGGCGCCCATCCTCCCCGCGTGGTGTCCGGGACCCAAAATGGCGGCACCCGCAGGCCGCACATGGATCGCTGGGGGGGTTGAGTCTGCTGTCCCCGTTCTCCCCCGGAGATTGCGGCGACCCCCCAGGACTGGCACACCGCTGCGTAATGCCCCTTTTTGCCGCAGCTTTTACAAATAGCTGAGCGGGCCAGGCAGCGCTGCCGGGGGTGTTTCGCCTGCCCGCAAAAATAGCAGCGGGGCCCACCGGGATGGTCTGGTGCTCTAGCCGCGCAGGCTTGCGGGGGGTTGGGGGGTGCCGGGAAGTCGGTCGCAACGGGGGTCCACGGAGCCCAAGGGGCTGCCGCGCGGTCGGGGCTGTAGGCGTGGGCATTTTCTGAGGCCACATCGGGGGAGGCTGCAAGGGCCCGTGCCTCTGTGAGTCCTAACGAGTCGCTCTCTAACAGTCTTTGGCGAATTTGAGAAGAAGTCATACCTGCCACAAAAGCATCCCTGATTAGGAGCTCCGTGTGCTCGTTTGCGCTCACTGACGGGCAGTTGCAGTTCCTTCCCAAAATCAACAGCGCACTGTAGAACTCCGGGGATTTGCCGTCTCGTCGCGAGTTGGTGGCGTGCGTAGACCTGGTTTATGGGCCGAATGTAGACTCCGTTCAGCATGGCGAGCGCCGTCGGGAAATCCTCCGCGTCTTCGATGAGCGTGTAGATCTCTGGGCTCACCCTGGAATGCAGGACCTGCATTTTCTGATCTTCCGTGGTCCGGCCGGGGGCCGTTCGAAGGTAACCTTCGAAGCGTGCTAGCCAGTGTTTAAACACGGCCGCCGAGTTTGCTGCATGGGGGCTGATTCGCAGACACTCCGGGGCGATCCGGAGCTCCATAGTCTTTTAAGCTTGCTTAATAAATTGTAGCGCAACAATTACTCACTCTTCGAGAAGTGATGAAGTCAATCGAGGCTTTATTAAGCAAGACTTGTTCCCCAGCAGCTCAGTTACAGAATGCGGCTGCTGGGAGAACTCGAGCTCTTATACTTCGCCTTCTGGGCGGAGCCAGCAGGCGGCAGATCCAACCAGGACCCGGGACCTGTCAGCCAATAGCCTCTCGGCTTCACAGGTACCGTACTACCCCTAATACATACCACCACATTGACACCAGTGCTCTTTTAAAAGAGTTGCTCTGCTGACTATTTGACCAATTTTCTCTCTCCTCAAAACACTAATTCCCAGTGCAAGATGGACAACAGCAACTCACCAGTGATTGGTCCTTTGTGAGGTTAGGGCTACTCCCCATGGGAGATGCCACAGCTGAGCCCAATCTTGTTTTGACTGGACATTAATTAACACATGCACTTTGCACAAGAATCACTCAATAGTGATCACTGTTAAATAGCTTGACTGATTTGTGCAATTTGTTGATTTTCTCCTGATCTTCCTTGGGAGATTGGTGCCTTCTGCTTAAACAGATCATGCATCGGTTTCTCATTTCTTTAGTGCAGTTTTAGCAATTCTGGTCTATTCTACCTACTCACATTTAATTGGTCTACCATTGGTGACCATGCCTTCAGTTGTCTAGCCCCAAAGCCCTTGAACTCCCTCCCAAAACATTTCCACCTCTCTCGCTTTAAGACAATCCTTAAAAATGACCTCTTTGATCAAGTCACATGTTTAATTCCTCCTTATGTGGTTCAGTGTCAAATATTGTTTGATTACGCTCCTGTTAAGCGTCTTGGGTTGTCTTCCTATGCTAAAGGTGCTCTATAAATTCAAGTTGTTGATGAAATTACTGTAAACAAATGTAGCTCAAACCCATTTTACAACAATTTATTGTTGATGCACCACTGTCAATGAACTCTGTCGATTATTCTTTTGTCTACTATGTACGTACTGTGTATGTTCCCTTGGCCGCAGAAAAATACTTTTCACTGTACTTCGGTACATGTGACAATAAATATCAATCAAATCAAAAACAACCTAACACTGCCTAAACTTCGAAAATGACTAGTTTAAAATTCAAATGCTACCTTTGTAATTTGAGAGCTGGTAAGAGAACACAAAGTTAAAATATTTACAATTTTATACAATTTACTCTTTCTACAATCTTAAAAGATATGCACACTAAAATTGAATGAATCACAGTGTATTTGATTTCCATTTGGATTTGTAAATGCAGGCTTTGAGTTAGTTTCGCAATGAAACTCTGATCCTCAACAAATAGAATTATAGAATCCCTACAGTGCAGAAGGCCAATCGGTCCACCGAGTCTGCACCAACCCTCTGAGAGAGCACTCTGCCTAGGTCCACTCCCCCGCCCTATCCCCATAACCTAACCTGCACATCTTTGGACACTAAAGGGCAATTTAGCACGGTCAATCCACATAACCTGCACATCTTTGGACTGTGGGAGGAAACTAGAAAACCTGGAGGAAACCCACGCAGACACAGAGAGAATGTGCAAACTCCCCACAGCCACTCAAGACCAGTGTCAAACACAGGTCCCTGGCGCTGTTAAGCAGCAGTGTTAACCACTGTGCCACCATGCCATCAAATAGTTGATGGTTTTCTCATTTTTGCTTTAAAACTTAAATTACTTTAAAACACATGTAAGTTCTACTATAAACCGGATAAGTGTGAGGTGATGCATTTGGGCAGGACAAACAAGGCAAGGGAATACATGATGAACGGCAGGGCCATTGGAAGCATCGAGGATCAGAGTGACCTTGGTGTGCATGTACACTGGTCCCTTAAGGTAGCAGGGCAGGTGGATAAAATGGTTAAGAAGGCTGTGGAGTACAGGTCCACTGGTCACTGAAAGGGGCAACACAGGTGGAGAAGGTAGTCAAGAAGGCATACGGCATGCTTGCCTTCATTGGCCGGGGCATTGAGTATAAGAATTGGCAAATCATGTTGCAGCTGTATAGAACCTTAGTTAGGCCACACTTGGAGTATAGTGTTCAATTCTGGTCGCCACACTACCAGAAGGATGTGGAGGCTTTAGAGAGGGTGCAGAAGAGATTTACCAGAATGTTGCCTGGTATGGAGAGCATTAGCTATGAGGAGCGGTTGAATAAACTCGGTTTGTTCTCACTGAAACGACGGAGGTTGAAGGGCGACCTGATAGAGGTCTCCAAAATTATGAGGGACGTAGACAGAGTGGATAGTCAGAAGCTTTTCTCCAGGGTAGAGGGGTCAATTACTAGGGGGCATAGGTTTAAGGTGAGAGGGGCAAGGTTGAGTAGATGTACGAGGCAAGTTTTTTACGCAGAGGGTAGTGGGTGCCTGGAACTCGCTACCGGAGGAGGTGGTGGAAGCAAGGACGATAGTGACACTTAAGGGGCATCTTGACAAATACATGAATAGGATGGGAATAGAAGGATACGGACCCAGGAAGTGTAGAAGATTGTAGTTTAGTCGGGCAGTATGGTCGGCACGGGCTTGGAGGGCCGAAGGGCCTGTTCCTGTGCTGTACATTTCTTTGTTCTTTGTTCTTTGTTCTTTGATGGTTAAGCGGTTGGTGCGGAATACGCACTTCTCCTTATTGTACGTGAGATTTAGGTGTTTGGCGGTGTGGAGGAATTTGCGAAGGTTAGCGTCGTGGTCCTGCTGATCGTGGCCGCAGATGGTGACGTTGTTTAGGTACAGGAAGGTGGCCTGCAGTCCGTACCGGTCAACCATTCGGTCCATCTCACGTTGGAAGACGGAGATCCCATGAGTGACGCCGAAGGGAACCCAAAGCCATCTGCTTCGAACGCAGTGTATCGGCGGTCATCCTTGCGGTAGGCAGATTTCAGGTCCACTGTGGAAAAGACCCGGTACTGTGCAATCTGATTGACCATATCGAAATGCGTGGGAGGGGTTATGCGTCGAGCTGCGTGTATCGATTGATGGTCTGACTGTAGTTAATGACCATCCTGTGTTTCTCCCCAGTCTTTACTACTACCACTTGGGCTCTCCAGGGGCTGTTGCTGGCCTCAATGATGCCTTCCCGCAGAAGCAGCTGTACCTCCGACCTGATGAAGGTCCGGTCCTGGGCACTGTACCGTCTGCTCCTGGTGGCGACAGGTTTGCAATCCGGGGTAAGGTTTGCAAACAAGGAAGGTGGATTGACCTTAAGGGTCGTGATGCCGCATACAGTGAGGGGTGGTAGGGGTCTGCCGAATTTTAAAGTTAAGCTTTGGAGGTTGCATTGGAAGTCCAGACCGAGTAACAGGGCAGTGCAGAGGTTGGGGAGGACGTAGAGCCGGAAGTTGCTAAACTCTATGCCCTGGACGGTGAGGGTCGCGATGCAGTACCCCCGGATTTCCACGGAATGGGATCCGGAGGCCAGGGTGATTTTCTGGGTAATGGGGAGTACCGTGAGGGAGCAGCGCCTTACCGAAGTGGGGTGGATGAAGGTTTCCGTGCTCCCAGAGTCAAAAAGGCAGGAAGTCTTGTGCCCATTGATTTTCACCGTTGTCGTTGTGGTTGTGAGGTTGGTGGGCTGGGACTGGTCGAGGGTGATCGAGGCGAGCTGCGGCTGATGCTGGTAGGCCCCGGGCTGATCAGCGGTGGTAGCAGGCGAGGAGTGGCCAGACGAACTTCCCGACGAGCAGGGGTCCTGAGGCGCCGCCCAAAATGGCGCCGAAGATGGCGGCACATGGGGCGCACATGGGGGGTGGAGGAACGCTGGGCCTAGAAACAGTGGCGATCGACCGGGCCTGGCACACAGCAGCAAAATGTCCCTTCTTTCCGCAGCCCTTGCAGGCTATGCTCCGCGCCGGGCAGTGCTGCCGGGGGTGTTTGTTCTGCCCGCAGAAGTAGCATTTGTTCCCCCCGGGGTTGGCTGGCTGCCGCGCGGCGCAGGCTTGCGGTGGGCTGCGGTCGGTAGCTGGTGGGGCCCATGATGCCCATGAGGGTGCCGTGCGGTCGGGGGCGTACGAATGGATGTTACGGGAGGCCACTGTTAGCGAGTTTGCGAGCTGCCTGGTTCCCACAAGGTCAAGCGTACCTCCTTCCAATAGGCGCTGGCGGATGTACGCCGACCCCATGCCCGTAACAAAAGCGTCTCTGATTAAAAGTTCTGTATGTTCGACAGCTGAAACTGCCTGGCAGTCACAGTTCCTCGCCAGGATGTGCAGGGCACGCCAGAAATCGTCTAGGGACTCACCGGGGAGTTGCTGTCTCGTGGACAGGAGGTGCCTGGCGTACAGTTTGTTAACCGGCCGAACGTAATGTCCTTTCAGGAGATCCATTGCTTCAGAGTAAGTGGGCGCATTCCGGATGAGAGGAAAAATGTCAGGGCTCACCCGTGAATAAAGGACTTAGTGCTTCTGTGCATCCGAGGGTTGTTCAGCTGATGTTCGGAGGTATCTTTCGAAGCAGGCGAGCCAGTGGTCAAAGGCGGACGTGGCATTGGTTGCTTGAGGGTGCAGCTGTAGGTGATCAGGCTTCATGCAAAGTTCCATCATTTAAAAATCTTTGCTCAATAAATTGATGCACTATCAATTATTACAAAGACGAGAGTAGTGAATAATCGAGGCTTCATTGAGCAAAGATGTGTGGCCTCCTGTGGCTGCTACCAGAATTGGAGCAGCTTCGGTGAGCACACACATTTATACGTCGCCTACTGGGCAGAGCAAGCAGGCAGGGATTTACCCATGTACCTCTAGTACAGGAGCTTTACCGTACTACATCTAATTTACAGTTAGTGGTGACTATCACACACACACACACACACTCACCTCTCTCACCCACAGGCACTCACCCCTTCTCACACAAACACAGGCACTCACCCCCTCTCACACACACACGCACTCACCCCCACACACACACACAGGTACAACCCCTCTCTCACACACACGCACACACAGGCACACCCCCTCTCTCACACACAGACACACCCTCTCTCTCTCTCACACACACACACACACACAGGCACTCATCCCCTCTCTCACACACTGTGGTAAACCACTGTTGCACCTTTATTAGGTGATGTATGGTAGGACTTGTACTACAGGTACGGCAGTAGTCCCTGCCTGCTGGCTCCGCCCAGTAGGCGGAGTATAAATATGTGTGTCCTCCATGCAGCAGCCATTTCGCCAGCCGCTGTGGGAGGCCACACATCTTAGAGCAATAAAGCCTCAGTTGTATTCAACTCTCGTCTTTGTCCAATTGATCGTGCATCAATTTATTGCTCTAAGATTTTCAGAAGATGGACCTCCGTATCAAGCCGGATCGCCTGCAGCTGGATCTGCAATCAAGTGACACCAAAAAGGACTTTCAGCACTGGCTAGCTTGTTTCGAGGCGTACATCAGGTCTGCACCATACCTTGTTCCGGAGGCTCAAAATATACAGATACTGTACTCGAGGTTGAACTCCAACGTCTTTCCGCTGACCCAGGACACGCCGAACTACGCCGAAGCCATGGCACTACTGAAAGAAAATTACACCCAGCAGACGAACACGCTCTTCGCCAGGCACGTACTCGCCACTCGCTCTCAGCTCCCTGGTGAGTCCATAGAAGACTTCTGGCGGGCCCTAATCCCACTAGTCCGGGACTGTGACTGTCAGGCCGTTACGGCCACTGAACATTCTAACCTCCTTATGCGGGAAGCTTTTGTTACGGGGATTGGGTCGGACCTCATAAGCCAGCGACTTCTCGAGGGGGCCACGCTCGATCGAGCAGGGACAAAGAAGCTAGCGCTCTCTATGATGGTCGCCTCACGCAATAATCAGGCCAATGCCCCCAGCCGCGCGGCCCACCCCTCCTATGCATCGTGGACCACACAGACAGCCACCCCAGTGGGGCCTTACCCAGCCAATATGCCTGTACCACGCGCCAGCCAGCGAACCCCGGGGGTCCCCGATGTTACTTTTGCGGCCAGTAAAAACACCCCCGCCAACGCTGCCCGGCTCCCACTGCCCTTTGTAAGGCTTGCGGTAAGAAGGGGCACTTTGCTGCAGTGTGCCAGGCCCGCGCAGTCGCCGCTATCGCCCCCAACCCCCTCATTTACACACAATGGGCGCCGCCATCTTCACCCCCACCGGACCATGTGCGGCCAGTGGGCACTGCCATCTTCTCCCCTTCAGACCACGCGCGGCCAGTGGGCGCCACCATCTTCTCCCCCTCATACCATACGCGGCCAGTGGGCACCACCATCTTCCCCTACGCACAACACGTGCGGCCCATGGACGCCGCAATCTTGTTCAACCCCCGCCATGTGCGCCGCCATTTTGTCCTCCCCAAGATCTTCAGGCGCCACCATCTTGTCTCCCCCATGGCACATGGGCACCACCAGCGTTCCAGGACCCGTGCCCCCCCGGGCACCCCATCATCCGACACCAGCGACGACCAACTACAACTCACATTAGTGGCCATCGACCAGTCTCGTCTGCACAACTGGCCACCGCATTGCGTTAAAATCGACGGACACGTGACCTCTTGTCTGCTGGACTCGGGGAGCACTGAAAGCTTCATCCACCCGGATACGGTAAGGCGCTGCTCCCTCGCGGTACACCCCGCCAATCAAAGAATCTCCCTGGCCTCCGGATCCCATTCTGTGGCGATCCGGGGGTACTATACGGTCACACTCACGGTCCAGGGCGTAGAATTCAGCGGTTTCCGCCTCAACGTCCTCCCTAACCTCTGCGCTGCCTTACTACTCGGCCTGGACTTCCAGTGTAACCTCCAGAGCCTAACCCTGAAATTCGACGGACCCCTACCACCCCTTACCATGTGTGGCCTCGCGACCCGAAAGGTCGATCCACCTTCCCTCTTCGCAAATCTAACCCCGGATTGCAAACCCGTCGCCACCAGGAGCAGACGGTACAGCACCCAGGACAGGACCTTTATCAGGTCCGAGGTCTAGCAGCTGCTTCGGGAAGGCATCATCGAGGTAGTAGTAAAACTACAAACGTAGTAGTTAAAACTGGGGAGAAACACAGAATGGTGGTGGACTACAGCCAAACCATCAATCGGTACACGAAGCTCGACGCGTATCCCCTCCCACGCATATCTGATATGGTCAATCAGATTGCACAGTACCGGGTCTTCTCAACGGCAGACCTCAAATCCGCCGACCACCAGTTCCCCATCTGTAAGGCGGACCGTCCAAACACTGCTTTCGAGGCAGACGGTCGCCTCTATCACTTCCTCAGGGTTCCGTTCGGCGTCACCAACGGGGTCTTGGTCTCCCAAAGGGAGATGGACCGAATGGTCGACCGGTACGGTTTGCGGGCCCCCTTCCCATACCTAGACAATGTCACCATCTGCGGCCACAATCAGCAAGACCACAATGCCAACCTTGTCAAATTTCTCCAAACCGCCACTCTCCGAAACCTCACCTAGAACAAGGAGAAGTGCGTGTTCAGCACGAACCGCTTAGCCATCCTCGGCTATGTGGTCCAGAACGAAGTTCTGGGCCCGATCCCGACCGCATGCCCCCTCTCATGGAGCTCCCCCTCCCCCACTGCCCCAAGCCCCTCAAAAGCTGACTGGGGTTCATTTCATACTACGTCCAGTGCGTCCCAAACTATGCGGACATGGCCCGCCCACTTATACAGTCCACCCATTTTCCCCTGACGGCCGAGGCACAACAGGCCTTCGCTCGTCTCCGAGCCGATATTGCCAAGGCCGTGATGCACGCAGTAGACAAGACGCTGCCCTTTCAAGTGGAGACGTCGCCCTAGCCGCCACCCTCAATCAGGCAGGCAGGCCCATGGCATTCTTTTCCCGCACCCGTCATGCTTCAGAAATTCGGCACTCATCCGTCGAAAAAGAGGCCCAAGCTATCGTTGAAGCTGTGCGGCATTGGAGGCATTACCTGGCCGGCAGGAGATTCACTCTCCTCACTGACCAACGGTCGGTAGCCTTCATGTTCAATAGCACACAATGGGGCAAGATCAAGAATGATAAGACCTTGAGGTGGAGGATCGAGCTCTCCACCTACAATTACGAGATTTTGTATCGTCCCGGCAAGCTCAACGAGCCCCCAGATGCCCTATCCCGAGGTACATGTGCCAGCGCATAAGTAGACCGACTCCAGGCCCTGCAAGACAGCCTTTGTCACCCGGGAGTCACACGGTTGTATCATTTCATAAAGGCCCACAATCTGCCCTACTCCGTCGAGGAAGTAAGGACAGTCACCAGGGACTGCCTGGTCTGTGCGGACTGCAAGCCGCACTTCTACCGGCCAGACCATGCGCGCCTGGTGAAGGCCTCCCGCCCCTTTGAACGCCTCAGCGTGGATATCAAAGGGCCCCTCCCCTCCACCGACCGTAACACGTACATTCTCAGTGTGGTCAATGAGTACTCCAGATTCCCCTTCGCCATCCCATGCCCCGATATGACGTCTGCCACCATCATCAAGGCCCTCAGCACCATCTTCACTCTGTTCGATTTCCCCGCCTACATCCACAGTGACAGGGGATCCTCATTCATGAGCGATGAGCTGCGTCAGTAACTGCTTAGCAGGGGTATCGCCTCCAGCAGGACGACCAGCTATAATCCCCGGGGAAATGGACAGGTAGAGAGGGAGAACGGGACGGTCTGGAGGGCCGTCCAACTGGCCCTACGGTCCAGGAACCTCCTGGCCTCCCGCTGGCAGGAGGTCCTCCCTGATGCCCTTCACTCCATTCGGTCACTATTGTGCACCGCCACTAACAACACACCCCATGAGCGTCTCTTTGCCTTCCCCAGGAAGTCCACATCCGGGATGTCACTCCCGACTTGGCTCGCAGCTCCAGGACCCGTACTTCTCCGTAGGCACGTCCGACTCCACAAGGCGGACCCGTTGGTGGAGAGGGTGCAGTTGTTCCATGCGAACCCCCAGTATGCCTACGTGGTGTACCCCGACGGCCGCCAGGATAATGTCTCCCTCAGGGACCTGGCACCAGCAGGTTCCACACACACACACACCTCTGGCCCAGCTCGACACCCCCTCCCCAGGCACTCCCAGGAACAACCCCCCCAGGACCATCCGTCCTCCCCCTGCCCACGCCCGAGGATGAAGAGGATTTCGGCACGCTCCTGGAGTCACCGAAGACCAGACCAGCATCGGCATCGCTGCCACCACTGCGCCGCTCCCAGCGGCACACCAAGGCCCCGGACCGGTTAAACCTCTAACTGGTTCACTAGACTTCAAAATAATTTTTTTTTGCAAATATTGTAAATGTTAATTCAATTGCTGTATATAGTTCTCCACCACCCCCGCCGGACTCAATTTTAACAGGGGGCGAATGTGCTAAACCACTGTTGCACCTATATTAGGTGATGGACGGTAGGACCTGTACTACAGGTTCGCCGGTAGTCCCTGCCTGCTGGCTCCGCCCAGTAGGCGGAGTATAAATATGTGTGTCCTCCGTGCAGCAGTCATTTTGCCAGCTGCTGTGGGAGGCCACACATCTTAGAGCAATAAAGCTTCAGTTGTATTCAACTCTCATCTTTGTCCAATTGATCGTGCATCACACACAGGCAATCACCCCCTGTCAGTCACACACTCATACATAGGCACTCCCACCAACTCATACACACACCACTCACCACACACACACATCCCCTCTCACACACACACAGGTACTCACCCCCTCTGATATGCACACAGGCACACACACCCTAAACACACAGGCACTCACCCTAAACACACAGGCACTCACCCTGTCTTACACACACACAGGCACTCACCCCCTCTCACACACACACACACACACTCATCCCCTCTCACACACACAGGCACTCACCCTCTCTCAGTCACACACTCATACATAGGCACTCACGCCGACTCATACGCACAGCACTCACCACACACACAGACATCCCCTCTCACACACACACAGGTACTCGCCCCTGTGGTGAACCACTGTACACCTGTATTGGGGGATGTAAGGTAGGACCTGTACTACTGGTTCGCCGGAAGCCCCTGCCGACTGGCTGCGCCCAGTAGGAGGAGTATAGATATGCGTGTCCTCCATTCAGCTGCCATTTCGCCAGCTGCAGCAGGAGGCCACACATCTGACTGCAATAAAGCCACAGTTGTACCCAACCGTAGTCTTTGTGCAATTGTTCGTGCATCAATTCATTGCAGACAGATTTTCTACAGGATGGACATCCGTATCAAACTAGATCGCCTGCAGCTGGATCCGCAATCGACCGACGCCAGAAAAGACTTTAATCACTGGCTAGCTTGCTTTGAGACTTACATAAACTCAGCGAACACCCCACCGACGGAGGCTCAGAAGATACAGGTCCTCTATTCCTCTGAGCTCAAGCGTGTTCCCGATGATCCAGGACGCCTGACTTACGCGGAAACCATGGTACTCCTCAAAGAGAACTACGCACAGAAAGCAAACACACTCTTCACCAGGCACGTACTCGCCACTCGCTCTCAACTCCCTGGTGAGTCCATCGAAGACTTCTGGCGGGCCCTAATCCCACTCATCCGGGACTATGACTGTCAGGCTGTTACGGCCGCCGAACATTCTAATCTCCTCGTGCGCGCTGCTTTCGTAACGGAGATTGGGTCGGACCTCATCCGACAACAATTGCTGGAAGGGGCCACACTCGACCTAGCAGAGACAAAAAAATTAGCGCTCTCCATGATGGTCGCATCCCGTAATAATCAGGCCAGCCCCTTCAGCCGCGCGGCCCACTTCTCCTATCCCTCCTGGACCCCGCAAATGACCGCCTCAGCTGGGGCCCTGCCTAGCCAATACGCCTACGCCACACGCAAAACCACGCACCCCGGGGGTCCCCGATGCTATTTCTGCGGTCAGCAGAAGCACCCTCACCAACGCTGCCTGGCCTGCGCCGCCATTTGCAAGGCTTGCGGCAAAAAGGGGCACTTCGCTGCAGTGTGCCAGGCCTGCGCAGTGGCCACTATCGCCCCCACCCCTCTGCCAAATGGGCGCCGCTCTCTTCACCCCCACGAACCACGCACGGCCCTACCGTCAACAAGTCCCTCAACACAATCTTCGCTCTGTGGGGTTTCCCAGCCTACATCCACAGTGACAGGGGATCCTCATTCATGAATGATGAGCTGCGTCATTTCCTGCTCAGCAGAGGTATCGCCTCCAGCAGAACGACCAGCTACAACGCCCGGGGAAACGGGCAGTTAGAAAGGGAGAACGGGACGGTTTGGAGGGCCGTCCAGCTGGCCCTATGGTCCAGGAATCTTCCAGCATCTCGCTGGCAGGAGGTCCTCCCTGATGCATTGCACTCCATCCGGCCACTACTGTGCACCTCCACGAATAACACACCCCATGAACATCTTTTTACCTTCCCCAGGAAGTCCACATCTGGGATGTCGCTCCCGACCTGGCTCGCAGCTCCAGGACCGGTCCTGCTCCGTAGGCACGTCCGACTCCATAAGGCGGACCCGTTGGTGAACAAAGAACAAAGAACAAAGAAAATTACAGCGCAAGAACAGGCCCTTCGGCCATCCCAGCCTGCGCCGATCCAGATCCCTTATCTAAACCTGTCGCCTATTTTCCAAGGATCTACTTCCGCCTGTTCCCCGCCCGTTCATATATCTATCTAGATGCATCTTAAATGATGCTATCGTGCCCACCTCTACCACCTCCGCTGGCAAAGCGTTCCAGGCACCCACCACCCTCTGCGTAAAAAGCTTTCCACACACATCTCCCTTAAACTTTCCCCCTCTCACCTTAAAATCGTGACCCCTTGTAATAGGTACGATCAATTTGACTGGAGACGAAGTTGAATCCAAACTGAGGCTTTATTCGTATCAGATGTGTGGCCTCCCACAGCAGCTGACGAAATGGCTGCGAGCTGGAGGCCACGCATATTTATAACCCAGCTCCTGGGCGGAGCTAGCATGCAGGGGCCACAGGTGAACCTATAGTGCAGATTCTACACCGTACAACCTCTAATATCAGAACACCGTGGTTTACCACATTCACCCCCTGTTAAAATTGAGTCCGGCAGGGGTGGTGGATAACTATATACAATTAGCAATCTTTAATATTTACAGAGCAGTAAAAACAATGTCTCTGTTCATCCGGCGGGCCGGTCAGAGGTTCAGCCGGTCCGGCGCCTTGATGGTCCTTTGAGATCGACAAAGTGGAGACGGCGATGTTGGTGCTGTCGTGGTCGAAGCTGACTCTAGGAGCGTGCTGAAATCCTCTTCATCAATGGGGGTGGGCAGGGGGAGGACGGATGGTCCAAGGGGGGGTGATGGGGGTGGCGGGGGTAGGGGTGGGTGGCGGCGGGGGTGGTGTGGGGGTGGAACCTGCTGGTGCTAGGTCCCTGAGGGAACGCCGCGTAGGTGTACTGTGGGTTTAGAACATAGAACATAGAACGATACAGCGCAGTACAGGCCCTTCGGCCCAAGATGTTGCACCGAACCAAAAGCCATCTAACCTACACTATGCCATTATCATCCATATGTTTATCCAATAAACTTTTAAATGCCCTCAATGTTGGCGAGTTCACTACTGTAGCAGGTAGGGCATTCCACGGCCTCACTACTCTTTGCGTAAAGAACCTACCTCTGACCTCTGTCCTATATCTATTACCCCTCAGTTTAAAGCTATGTCCCCTCGTGCCAGCCATTTCCATCCGCGGGAGAAGGCTCTCACTGTCCACCCTATCTAACCCCCTGATCATTTTGTATGCCTCTATTAAGTCTCCTCTTAACCTTCTTCTCCCCAACGAAAACAACCTTAAGTCCATCAGCCTTTCCTCATAAGATTTTCCCTCCATACCAGGCAACATCCTGGTAAATCTCCTCTGCACCCGCTCCAAAGCCTCCACGTCCTTCCTATAATGCGGTGACCAGAACTGTACGCAATACTCCAAATGCGGCCGTACCAGAGTTCTGTACAGCTGCAACATGACCTCCTGACTCCGGAACTCAATCCCTCTACCAATAAAGGCCAACACTCCATAGGCCTTCTTCACAACCCTATCAACCTGGGTGGCAACTTTCAGGGATCTATGTACATGGACACCTAGATCCCTCTGCTCATCCACACTTCCAAGAACTTTACCATTAGCCAAATATTCTGCATTCCTGTTATTCCTTCCAAAGTGAATCACCTCACACTTCTCTACATTAAACTCCATTTGCCACCTCTCAGCCTAGCTCTGCAGCTTATCTATATCCCTCTGTAACCTGCTACATCCTTCCACACTATCGACAACACCACCGACTTTAGTATCGTCTGCAAATTTACTCACCCACCCTTCTGCGCCTTCCTCTAGGTCATTGATAAAAATGACAAACAGCAACGGCCCCAGAACAGATCCTTGTGGTACTCCACTTGTAACTGAACTCCATTCTGAACATTTCCCATCAACCACCACCCTCTGTCTTCTTTCAGCTAGCCAATTTCTGATCCACATCTCTAAATCACCCTCAATCCCCAGCCTCCGTATTTTCTGCAATAGCCTACCATGGGGAACCTTATCAAACGCTTTGCTGAAATCCATATACACCACATCAACTGCTCTACCCTCGTCTACCTGTTCAGTCACCTTCTCAAAGAAGGTTTGCGCGGAGAAGGTGCACCCTTTCCACCAACGGATCCGCCTTGTGGAGCCGCACATGTTTACGGAGAAGCATGGTTCCCGGAGCTGTGAGCCAAGTTGGGAGCGATACCCCGGATGTGGACTTCCTGGGGAAGGCAAAAAGACGTTCATGCGATGTACTGTTAATAGCAGCGCAGAGTAATGAGCGAATGGAATGTAGTGCATCAGAGAGGACCTCTTGCCAGCGGGAGGCTGGGAGATTTCTGGACCGTAGGGCCAGCTGGACGGCCCTCCATACCATCCCATTCTCCCTTTCTACCTGTCCGTTTCCCCGGGGATTGTAGCTCGTCGTTCTGCTGGAGGCGATACCCCTGCTGAGCAGGAACTGATGTAGTTCATCACTCATGAATGAGGATCCCCTGTCACTGTGGATGTAGGCGGGGAAGCCGAACACAGTGAAGATAGAATTAAGGACTTTAATGACGGTGGCAGACGTCATGTCGGGGCATGGGATGGCGAAGGGAAACCGGGAGTATTCATCGATCACACTGAGGAAATATGTGTCGATCGGAAGAGGGGAGGGGGCCTTTGAAATCCACGCTGAGGCGTTCAAAGGGGCGGGAGGCCTTCACCAGGTGCGCGCGGTCTGGCCGGAAGAAGTGCGGCTTGCACTCTGCACAGACCTGGCAGTCCTTGGTGATCGTCCTTACGTCCTCGACGGAGTAGGGCAAATTTTGTGCCTTAATGAAGTGGTACAACCGAGTGACCCCTGGGTGACAAAGGCTCTCGTGCAGGGCCCGAAGTCGGTCTACCTATGTGTTGGCACATGTACCTCAGGATAGTGCGTCTGGGGGCTCATTGAGTTTGCCAGGGCGATACTTAATCTCGTAATTATAGGTGGAGAGCTCGATTCTCCACCACAAGATTTTATCATTTTTGATCTTGCCCCGCTGTGTGTTGTTGAACATGAAGGCTACCGTGAATCTCCTGCTGGTAAGGTAATGCTTCCAATGTCTCACAACCTCAACGATAGCCTGGGCCTCCTTTTCGACAGATGAGTGCCGAATTTCGGAGGCATGGAGGGTGCGGGAAAAGAATGCCACGGGCCTGTCTACCTGGTTGAGGGTGGTGGCAAGGGCGATGTCCGATGCGTCGCTTTCTACTTGGAACGGAAGTATTTTGTCTACAGCGTGCATTCCAGCTTTGGCAATATCAGCTCTGATCCATGCGAAAGCCTGTTGGGCCTTGGCCGTCAGGGGGAAATGAGTGGACTGTATGAGTGGGCGGGCCTTGTCCGCATAGTTTGGGACCCACTGTGCGTAATATGAGAAGAACCCCAGGCAGCGTTTGAGGGCCTTGGGGCAGTGGGGAAGGGGAAGCTCCATGAGGGGGCGCATGCGGTTGGAATCTGGACTACGTAGCCGAGGATGGCTAAACTGTTTGTATGGAACACACACTTCACCTTGTTATACGTGAGGTTGAGGAGAGTGGCGGTGCAGAGAAATTTAGCGAGGTTGGCGTCGTGGTCCTGCTGATCATGGCCGCAGATGGTCACATTGTCTAGATACGGAAACGTGGCCCGCAAGCCATACCGGTCGACCATTCGATCCATCTCCCTTTGGAAGACCGAAACCCCATTGGTGACGCCGAAGGGGACCCTAAGGAAGTATAGCCTGCCGTCTGCCTCGAAGGTGGTGTATGGCCGGTCCGATTTACGGATGGGGGGGCTGGTGGTAAATTGATTTCAGGTCCACTGTTGAGAAGACCCGGTACTGTGCAACCTGGTTAACCATGTCAGATATGCATGGGAGGGGGTACGCGTCGAGCTGCGTGTACCTGTTGATGGTCTGGCTGTAGTCCACGACCATCCGGTTTTTCTCCCCAGGCTTGATCACTACCACTTGAGCTCTCCAGGGGCTGTTGCTGACCTCGATGACTCCCTCCCGAAGCAACTGCTGGACCTCGGACCTGATGAAGGCCTTATCCTGGGTGCTGTACCGTCTGCTCCTGGTGGCGACGGGTTTGCAATCTGGAATTGATTGGCAAAGGGGGAAGGGGGATCGACCTTTAGGGTCACGAGGCCGCACACAGTGAGGGGTGGTAAGGGTCCACCAAATTTAAGGGTCAGGCTCTGGAGATTGCACTGGAAGTCCAGGCCGAGGATAAGTGCAGTGCAGAGGTTAGGGAGGACGTAGAGGCAAAAACCGCGGAACTCTACGCCTTAGACTGTGAGCGTGACCGTGCAGTACCCCCGGATTGCTATGCAATGGGATCCGGAGGCCAGGGAGATACTTTGATTGGTAGGGTGTACCTTAAGGGAGCAGCGCCTTATCGTATTCGGGTGTACAAAGCTCTCGGTGCTCCCGGAGTCCAGTAGGCAGGAGGTCACATGGCCGTTGACTTTCACGCTGGTGGATGCGTTGGTCAGAATATGTGGTCGGGACTGGTCAATTGCCATGGATGCGAGCCGTGGTTGCTCGTCGGGTAGTGAGGCGGACGTTGAGTTGGGGTCCTGAAACGCCGTTGGTATCCATGTGCTGCGGGGTGGACAAGATGGCGGCGCCCGGAGGTCCTGGGGATTACAAAATGGATTGAATTGCCCATGGGACGCACGATGCGGGGGTGGAGCAAGATGGCGGCGCCCATGAAATGCACGTGTTGTGCGGGGAGAAATGGCGGCGCCCATTGCTCGCACATGGCCTGGGGGGGAGAGGAGGATAGCGGCGCCCATTGACCGTGACCAGGGGGGGTGAGGGCGACCGCGGCCGCGGCCGCTGAGCGGGCCTGGCACACACACACACATGGCCCTTCTTCCCGCAGTCCTTACAAAGGGCAGCGCGGGCCGGGCAGCGATGGTGGGGGTGTTTTTGCTGCCCGCAAAAGTAGCTTCGGGGCCCCACGCAGATCACTGGCTGGCGCGTAGCGCAGGCGTATTGGGTGGGCAGCGCCCCCGCTGGGGCGGCTGCCTGTGGGGCCCATGAAGCGTAGGAGAAGTAGGCCGCCCGGTTGAGGGTGTAGGGTTGGACATTGCACAGGGCGACCGTCATGGAGAGCGCTAGTGTTTTAGTCTCTGCGAGGTCGCGCGTGGCCCCTTCTAGGAGCCGCTGCCTGATAACATCAGACCCAATCCCAGTTACAAAAGTGTCCCGTATAAGGAGATCTGAGTGCTCCTTAGCTGTAACATCCTGGCAGTCACTGTCCCGAACTAGTGGGATCAGGGCCCTCCAGAAGTCCTCGATTGACTCACCAGGTAGTTGAGTACGCGTTGCGAGCGCGTGTCTGGCAAAAAGCGTGTTCGTCTTCTGCTCATAATTATCTTTGAGTCGAGTCATGGCATCAGCATAATTGGGCGCATCCTGGATCAGCGGGAAGACTTTGGAGCTGAGTCTGGAGTACAATATTTGGATCTTCTGAGCCTCTGGAACAGGGGTCGGCGCTGCGTTGATATACGCTTCAAAACAAGCTAGCCAGTCCTGGAAGCCCTTTCTGGTGTCGCTTGCGTGTGGATCCAGCTGCAGGCGATCTGGTTTTATCCGGAGGTCCATCTTCCGAATCTGATACTAAATAATTGAGGCAAGATCAATTTGACTGGAGACAAAGTTGAATCCAAACTGAGGCTTTATTAGTGTCAGATGTGTGGCCTCCCACAGCAGCTGATGAAATGGCTGCGAGGTGGAGGCCATGCATATTTATAACCCAGCTCCTGGGCGGAGTTAGCATGCAGGGGCCCTAGGTGAACCTGTAGTGCAGGTTCTACCGTACAACCCTAATATCAGAACACAGTGGTTTACCACAGTAATTGACACCCCCACTCTTGGAAAAAGCTTGTTGCTGTACACCCTGTCCATACCTCTCATAATTTTGTGGACCTCAATCAGGTCCCCCCTCAACCTCCGTCTTTCCAACGAAAACAATCCTAATCTACTCAACCTTTCTTCATAGCTCACACCCTCCATACCAGGCAGCATCCTGGTGAACCTCCTCTGCACCCTCTCTAAAGCTTCCACATCCTTCTGGTCATGTGTTACCTGTGTTGCCACCTTCAGGGTACAATGGACCTGAACTCCCAGATGTCTCTGTGCATCAATTTTCCCCAGGACTCTTCCATTGACCATATAGTCCGCTCTTGAATTAGATCTTCCAAAATGCATCACCTCGCATTTGCCTGGATTGAACTCCATCTGCCATTTCTCTGCTCAACTCTCCAATCTATCTATATTTTACTGTATTCTCTGACAGTCCTCCTCGCTATCTGCAACTCCACCAATCTTAGTATCATCTGCAAACTTGCTAATCAGACCACCTATACCTTCCTCCAGATCATTTATGTATATCACAAACAACAGTGGTCCGAGCACGGATCCCTGTGGAACACCACTGGTCACAGTTCTCCATTTTGAGACACTCTCTTCCACCACTACTCTCTGTCTCCTGTTGCCCAGCCAGTTCTTTATCCATCTAGCTTGTACACCCTGAACCACATAGGACTTCACTTTTTCCATCAACCTGCCATGGGAAACTTTATCAAACACCTTACTGAAGTCCATGTATATGACATCTACAGCCCTGCCCTCATCAATTAACTTTGTCACTTCCTCAAAGAATTCTATTAGGTTTGTAAGACATGACCTTCCCTGCACAAAACCATGCTGCCCATCACTGATAAGTCTATTTTCTTCCAAATGTGAATAGATCCTATCCCTCAGTATCTTTTCCAACAGTTTGCCTACCACTGACGTCAAGCTCACAGGCCTATAATTCCCAGGATTATCCCTGTTACCCTTCTTAAACAGAGGGACAACATTAGCAATTTTCCAGTCCTCCGGGACCTCACCCATGCTCACGGATGTTGCAAACATATCTGTTAAGGCCCCAGCTATTTCGTCCCTCGCTTTCCTCAGTAACCTGGGATAGATCCCATCCGGACCTGGGGACTTGTCCACCTTAATGCCTTTTAGAATACCCCAAACTTCCCCCTTCCTTATGCCGACTTCACCTAGAGTGGATAGGGTACTCTTGCTCCATGCCAACCCCCAGTATGCCTACGTTGCGTACCCCAATGACCGCCAAGATACTGTCTCCCTCAGGAACCTGGCACCATCAGGTTCCAACGGAACACACTCCCCTGCCCCGGCGACATCCTCCCCTTCCCCGGCACGTCCATCATTGTCCCCAACAGGCCCATCCCTCCTTCCCCTGCCCACGCAAAAGGACAACGAGGATTTTGGCACGCTCCCGGAGTCATCTAACAGCAGGCCAGCACTGCCATCGCCGCCACCGTTACGCCGCTCCCAGTCAAGGCTCCAGACAGATTGAACCTTTAACTGGACCTTCAAAATGGACGTGCCTTGTCCGCATAGTTGGGGACCCACTAGGCGTAGTAACTGAAAAACCCGAGGCAGCGCTTCAGGGCCTTGGAGCAGTGAGGGAGGGGGAACTCCATAAGGGGGCACATGCGTTCAGGGTCGGGGCCTATAACTCCATTTCGCACTACGTAGCCGAGGATGGCTAGGCGGTCGGTGCTAAACATGCATTTATCCTTGTTGTATGTTAGGTTAAGGATTTTTGCGGTCTGGAGAAATTTTCAGAGGTTGGTTTTGTGGTCCTGCTGGTCGTGGCCGCAGATGGTGACATTATCCAGATACGGGAATGTTGCCCGTAAACCGTACCGGTCAACCATTCGGTCCATCTCGCGCTGGAAGACCGAGACCCCGTTGATGACACCGAAGGGAACCCTTAAGAAGTGGTAGAGCCGCCCATCTGCCTCGAAGGCAGTGTATTTGCGGTCACTAGTATGGATGGGGAGCTGGTGGTAGGCGGACTTGAGATCCACCGTGGAGAAGACATTATAATGCGTGATCCTGATTACCAGGTCGGATATGCGGGGGAGAGGGTACGCGTCCAGCTGCGTAAACCTGTTGATGGTCTGACTGTAGTCGATGACCATCCTATGCTTCTCCCCGGTCTTTACCAACACTCCTTGAGCTCTCCAGGGGCTGTTACTGGCTTCAATGACCCCTTCCCTCAGTAGCCTTTGGACCTCTGAGCTAATAAAGATCCGATCCTGGGCACTGTAGCGTATGCTCCTGGTGGCGACGGGTTTGCAATCCGGGGTGAGGTTCGCAAACAGGGAAGGCGGGTCACCCTTGAGGGTCGCGAGGCCGCAGACAGTAAGGGGGGTATAGGGCCGCCGAATTTGAAGGTCAGACTTTGAAGGTTACACTGGAAGTCTAAACCCAGGAGTGTAGCCGCGCAGAGGTGGGGAAGGACGTAGAGACGGAAATTTTTGAACTCCCTTTCCTGGACTGTGAGGCTTGCTACACAAAACCCCTTTATCTCCACTGAGTGGGAACCAGAAGCCAGGGAGATTTTTTGATTAATGGGCTGGATGAGGAGAGAACAGCACCTTACCATGTCGGGGTGTAGGAAGCGCTCCGTGCTCCCAGAGTCGATTAGGCAGGACGTCTCATGCCCGTTGATGAATACAGTCGTCGTAGCAGTTGAGAGTGTTTGAGGCCGAGACTGATCCAGAGTCACCGAGGCTAATCGCAGCAGTTGAGTGTTCTCTTCGGGCAGTGCATGGTTAGCCGAGCTGGGGTCCTTGGGGTTCATCCAAGATGGTGTTTCCCATTGGTCGCACATGGTTGGGGGTGCACAAAATGGCGGTGCCCATCCCTCCAACGTAGCGTCCGCGGAATAAGACGGCGGCGCCCGGGGTCCGCACGTGGCCCTGGAATATGAAGATGGCGGCGACCGCTGGCCGCACGGGGCCCATGGAGAAGTTTGTGGTTGCGGTCCGCATTCTCCGCTGGAGACCGTGGCAAATGCACGGGCCTGGCATACGCCCATGAAATGGCCCTTTTTGCCGCATCCCTTTCAGGTGGATGGGCGGGCCGGGCAGCGCTGGCGGGGGTGCTTGGCCTGCCCGCAAAAGTAGCAGCGGGGCCCCTCGTGGTTGCCAGGCCGCCTTGCAGCGCAGGCCTGTGGGGGAATGGGGGAAGTCTCGGGGTCGGCCGTGGAGGGGTTCCATGCTGCCCAGGGGGCTGCCGCACGGTTGGGAACGTAAGCACGGGCGTTCCTGGAGGCCACGTCCAGGGAGCCTGCAAGGGCCCGTGCCTCTCCGAGACCCAGGGTGTCCTTTTCTCACTGACGCTGGCGGATTTGTGAAGATAGCATACCTGCCACGAAAGCATCCCAGACTAAGAGTTCCGTGTGTTCGCTCGCCGAAACCTGCGGGCAGCTGCAGCTTCTTCCCAACACCAGGAGTGCATGGTAAAATTCCTCCAGCGATTCCCCAGGGGTTTGTCCCCTTGTTGCAAGCAGGTGCCGGGCATAGACCTGATTTACCGGGCGAATATAGTGTCCTTTTAGCAACTCTATTGCTGCATCGAAGTCTTCCGCTTCCTCAATGAGGGTGTAAATCTCCGGGCTCACTCTTGAGTGCAGGACGTGCAGTTTCTGCTCTCCCGTGTGTGCGTTTTTGGCCGTCCCGAGATACCCTTTAAAGCACGCCAGCCAGTGCTTAAAGATTGCCGCTGAGTTTGCCGCGTGGGAGCTAAGTTGCAGACACTCCGGCTTGATTTGGAGCTCCATCCTTTCTTAAAAACTAGCTTATTAAATTGATGCACGATCAGTGACCACTAAAGTGAGGTTGTAGTCCAACTGAAGGCTTTAAAAGCTCGATGTTTCCCCCAGCAGCTCAGGTACAGAATGAAGGCTGCTGGGGCGGCACGCGTTCTTATACCCCGCCTAGCAGTGTGGAGCTATCATACATTCTAACCAATAGAAAGCATACAGTTTCCACCAATGGTGCTTTAGCCTATCAGGTACCGTAATACCTATTATACCACACCCGGTCTGCTCCCGATGACGAGTTCCGGATTTTGCCCCAGAATGGTGAGCATATCAAGAACCCTCAGTGCCACTTCAATCTCATTAGCGCGATTGATGTTGAATACAGCGGCCTCCTGGGAATTACCTGACTCGCCAGCGAGAAATCATGCCGGCGTCATTTGGTACTCTTTTTTACAAATGCAAATCTGGTGCAATGACTGCTGAGGGGAAGTGAGGAGGTAAGTGGCCATTTCCATTTTATGACTTGCAGCTCAAGGGCACTGGAGCTGCTATCTCAGTGCTCGGGGGTGGGGGACGGGGGTGGTGGTGGTGGGAGACCTCGTGGTAGGACTTGGTCGGGGAGCTGAAACCTCCCAGGCCAGTGGTCACCCCTGGGCGGAGGAGGGGGGGGGGGGCATGGAGCGGAGTGGGCTGTGAGGAGCTATGCTGTGAGGCCTTCATGCCAGTTTTAAATATTGTGGAGACCCATAACTGGCAAGCTGCAGCCTGCCTGTCCTACCAAACACATCCAGGACAGAGTCTTGCTGTGTCTTCAATTCTGAAAGTCAATCTCACTCTCTTTGACTGTGAGCAACCTCTACCTGCACAGCTGAAGGCTATTGCAAATGACGAATTAGCCTTGTCAGTTGTGAGAGCACTTCCCAGCTGCAGGTTGTGTTTGCTGCTTGCTCCTGCTTAGCTGAAAGTTCCTGGAGTCTGTAGCTGAGAGTTTGTTTGCTGCTGCCTTGTTCTGCATGCCTGCTGCCTCTTCCCCTTGGACTTATGTGGTGAACCACTGTAGTAGGAGATGTAATGTAGGACCTGCACTACAGGTTCGCCGGTAGCTCCTGCCGGCTGTCTCCGCTCACGGAGAACTGTATAGATATGTATGACCTTCAGTGCCCTGCCATTTCGCCAGCTGCAGCAGGAGGCCACACATCTAACTGTAATAAAGCCACAGTTGTACCCAACTTTAGTCTTTGTGCAATTGATCGTGCATCAACTTATTGCTGTTTTCTGGATGAAGGGAAGGAAGAAAGAAGATACTGCCTTTTAGTCTCTTTTACCTGGAGTGAGGCGAGGGGAAGACTTTGGGGCTTATTATGGGGTTGAGGATACAGGAGGACTTGCTCGAGCAGTCTGTAGATGTTTTCAAAGGTCTATCTTGCGCGTTGACTGTGCATTTGTTCTGGACCTGCGGATCACCTGTTAATGCCCCCTGTGTCTCTCTCTCCCCATCTTTAAATACTTGCAGTTGCCGGCGTTCGCAGCTGCTCCAATCACAGCCCGTTTCTCTCAGTTGTTAGTTTATCAGTAGCAAACACAGGAGAGAAACAGGCTGTGATTGGAGTAACAGTCCTCTGAAGAAGTCCTCAAACTCACTGAGCCGTTTTATTGGCTAAGGTTTCGCTTCTCAAATGGTTACCGAGGTTGAGGTGGTGTTTGTGCAGCAGATAGCTTGCAAAGGCGCAGGTAGAGTTTGTCCTGTTCCACTGTACAACAATATCCAACTGATGTGCAATGTAGTATGCCTGCAATGAGGTGCACCCAAATGTCTGGCTGAAGCAGACCATCGCAGTGCCACAGTCTGCGCATGCGTATTCATGCTGGTAGTATCACTAGGTGGCAGAACGCAAAGTTTCCCCTTTGCTGATGCAGCTTGTAAGAAAGTAAGTTTCCACAGCCATTTGCAGGTGAGTTTGCCAGGATCTACATAAACCGTTGTATTTGATAGGTGTGATCAAACCAGCGCTGATGACCCAACATGCCTTCCTTCTGTAAAATACCACAGAAGGTCTGACCCTCCACGATCTAGTTACCCCATCATATTTGACTGGCTCCAGAGACTTTGCCACCAGCAAACTGAGGAGCACACCGAACTTTCAATACGTTCTGCGGCTGTCAGCAGCTGTCTGATCTACTTTCTGGTTCTTCACCTAGCTGTAGGTCTCACACTACATGCACACCTAATCCTCTCTCCCACTTCAGGCAGCGGACTAAATTTCAAAGGTGATTGGCCACCTTGTCTACTTATATTAGGGATTGGTATTACACCCAAAGCATGCAACTAATTTGTGATTATTGATTTGTTCAAAACAAAAATGCCTAATTCAGATGAATAAATGCTCTGAACAAAAATTGTCACACTTCTGTTTTGTTTTTCTTCATAAATTTAGAGTGCCCAATTCATTTTTTCCATTTAAGGGGCAATTTAGCGTGGCCAATCCATCTACCCTGCACATCTTTTGGGTTGTGGGAGCGAAACCCACGCAAACACGGGGAGAATGTGCAAACTCCATACGGACAGTGGCCCAGAGTTGGGATCGAACCGGGGTCCTCGGCACCATGAGGCAGCAGTGCTAACCGCTGCGCCACCGTGCTGCCCCTCTATTTTCTTTTTCAAGTAATATTTTATTTTCTAGAAAAGCAGGCAGTAAGCTTGCAATGCTTATGCTCCAGTTATCTTGCCCACAGCTTTCAAGTACAATTTAAAAAAAAATGTTCATGCTGATCTGTCTTGAATGTCCTGCCTCCCAGCTCCAACATAACAATTAGTGGTAAAAAGACTGTTGGTGGTCAAGACTCAGGCGTCAAGTTTGTCAAAGTTGTCAGGATGGAAATATTAAAGCTTTCTACTTTTATGTAAGTATCACAACTGCCCTCTCATTCATTCACTTGATCATTAGATTCTCATTTCACTTCACTGTGATTTATGAGATGATAGCTAGTCAAATATCAATATGCAATAATTTGACTCAAAAATAGAGAAATGGGTGTTTTGTAAAAAAGAAAATCAGCAATACTATTCCAAAGTGCATCAGGGGTCTGTAATTCACTGTCTAGGAAATTTCAGCCTTCAAAAAGAATGTTTTTTGCAGTGTCCTCCCTTCACCCCCACCCCTAATTTTATTCCAAAGAAACTCAGCAGGATTCTCCATTTCAGAGACTAAGTGCGGACGCCGGGACTGAACCGCGGGTGTTCTAGGGTCCAGATGGTGGACTTCTTTCCTGGAGCCATTCAGGACGCTGGCATTGGATTCGGTGGCATCAGGATTGGCACTCGAGAGTCTGACAAGCTGAAGCGGCATCTCAGCACTCCACTCCCCACACACTCTCATTCCAGCCAAGAAGATGCCATCCCGGAGAGCGGGCCCGAGATTCGTGGATGCAGAGCTCAAGATACTCCTGGATGCCGTGGAGGCGAGGCAGGACACCCTGTTCCCCAGGGTGGGATGGCGGCTGCTATCCACAGATGTCATCTGTGTCATGATATGCAGGCACACACATAATGATATACAGACAAGCAGCTAATGGCCACAGAGAACAGGACATGACCAATAAGCAGACAGGACATTCAGTGGTGGGATCTGACTATAAAAGACACGAGGCACTCACACTCTGCCTCTTTCCACTGATGAACATCTAGAGAGTCAGTCAAGGGTGTTGTTACAATCTCACACCTCCACCACGTGGCTAAGAGCTAATCTGGTTCAGTCAGACAGAGTAACCAGACTTAAGTTAGCAGAGAGTCGAACTCACAGAGAACTGTGCTATTAGTTCAATAAACCTGATTGAACTAACTTCAAGGTCTGGAGTATCTTTCTGATCTAAACTGCATTCAGTTGCAGCCAGTGTTAGACCAGTGTACCTAACACAACATGATACTAGGAGATTACTAATTTAAGGTGGCTAACCTCAGCCCATTCCGTGACGACCAGCAAATGTATCCCGGCACCATGGAGAAGATTCCTCACCAGCTCAGGACCTCCGTCAATCTCAGTGCCAATTGGCGGACATTCAAGCAAAAGTATCTGCTGCACATCGCAGCCTCAGACCTCGAGGGTGCGTCTGATGCAAGTAAGATTGTGCTTCTCCTCTCAACAGCGGGTGATCAAGCCATCAAACTTTTCAACTCGTTTAACTTCACTGAAGGCCAGGACAAGACAAAGTTTCAGACCATCCTGGACAAGTTCGATAGTCACTGTGAAGTGGACACCAATGAAATCTTCGAGTGCTACATATTCAAACAACGTCTTCAAAGTAAAGATGAATCTTTCAATGCCTTCTTAACTAGCCTCCGCCTGCTGTCCTGCAACTCTGGTGATATTGCTGACTCCATGATCAGAGACCAAATCGTGTTTGGAGTTCACTCTGATCGTATGAGAGAGCAGCTCTTAAAAATCAAGCATATGACCCTGCCAGTCGAGATTGAAACATGTACAGTGCATGAGCACGCAAAAAATTGGTATTCCCAGTGCAGATTGACTGAAAATGAGAAACTTGCCTCCCATGAGGCAATGAGTCTGCAGGCCATCTCCCGGATGCAGCGCCTCAGCATTGAAGACAGCGGCCATCTCGCGCGCTTTTCCCGGAGCCCCACGCATGCGCGATGCGAACGGGATAATGAAGCAGCCGACACCCACACTGCGCAGGTGCAGACGTCTGCCGACCGCACTGTGCATGTGTGACGACGTACACCGTGTCACGATGCTGACGTCATGACATGCCCAAACTGTGACAACGCCCATTTAAAGGGACACTGCCCTGCAAGAGGCAGGCGATGTTTTAACTGCGGGAAGCCTGGACACTACGCAGCCTTGTTCAGGCCTGCACCACCAGTCAGAGGCCAACGCTCCCAATTCCGACAACAGCGCGCCCAGAATGTGCAACGACGATTACAGGATTCTGATCCTGGCAGTACAACGGATCCAGAGGACGCGTGCCTGGAGTCCGCCTACCGAGTGGGCATCATTACCACACGTGAACATGCCACATCTAACTCATCTCGCATTCAGTCCATCCTCGTGGTGATGCAGGTCAACCACTGCTCCATCCAGTTTAAGCTGGACACAGGTGCTTCTGCCAACCTCCTCTCACAGGCAGATTTCAAACGCATCAAGAAGCCCTCAATGTCTTTCGAGCAGCCTGCCAGCCCCTGGACTATAACGGTAATGCCATCATGGTACTGGGGTCCTGCCATTTACTCATCTCCAACCGGAGTACCCATGCATGGCTAAGGTTTGAAATTGTCAAGCCGGACAGGGCGCGCATGCCTGCAAAAAGCTAAATCTGGTGCAGCGGGTTTGTTCATAGACACCCTCCAACGTGGATCTTCAAGCTGGCATTGACGACATCCTTGCTCAGTATCCAGATGTTTTTGACGGGATTCGCACTTTGCCATATCGGTACAAGATCCTACTGCAACCAGATTCCAAGCCAGTGGTCCATGCACCATGCTGGGTCCCGGCTCCGCTGAAGGAGCGCCTGAAGGAACAGCTCAAGGAGCTGCAGCAGCAGGGGATCATTTCCAGGGTAACCGAACCGACTGATTGGGTCAGCTCGATGGTGGTGGTTAAAAACCCCTCTGGAGACCTGCGCATCTGCATTGATCCCAAGGATTTCAACCAGAATATAATGCGTGAGCACTACTCCATCCCGAAGCGGGAGGAACTCACCAGTGAGATGGCACATGCACGGTTTTTCACGAAGTTAGATGCGTCACACGGATTCTGGCAAATCCAGCTGGATGAGTCCAGCTGAAGGCTCTGCACCTTCAACACACCGTTTGGCAGGTACTGCTATAACCGTATGCCGTTCGGCATCGTCTCGGCATCGGAGATATTTCATCGCATCATGGAGCAGATGATGGAGGGAATCGAAGGGGTTCGTGTGTACGTGGAGGACTTCATCATATGGTCCACGACCCCTGAGGAGCATGTTTCCCGTCTCCAGCAGGTATTCCGCCATGTCCACGCCAATGGCCTGAAGCTGAACAGGGCCAAATGTTGCTTTGGCATGTCGACACTCACGTTCCTAGGAGACCAGATCTCTCAGCAGGGCGTGTGCCCCGACACAAACTAGGTCATGGCCATCGCAGCCATGAAGGTTCCAGAAGACAAGAAGGTGGTATTGCGCTTCCTGGGCATGGTCAATTTTCTGGGCAAGTTCATCCCAAACATATCCTCACACACCACTGCCCTACGAAACCTAGTGAAGAAGTCCACTGCCTTCGAGTGGAAGGCGGCCCATCAGGCAGAGTGGTTGGAGCTGAATGCCAAGCTCACCACTGCACCCGTATTGGCATTTTTCGACCCAGACAGGAAAACGAAAATCTTGACAGATGCGAGCCAAGGTGGCATCGGTGCGGTCCTGCTGCAGCACGATGACACTTCATCCTGGGCACCGGTTGCCTACACATCAAGGGCAATGACGCCCACCGAACAAAGGTATGCACAAATCGAGAAGGAATGCCTGGGTCTTCTCACTGGCATTCTCAAGTGTCACGACTATGTCTACGGCCTGCCGACATTCACAGTCGAGACGGATCACAGGCCCCTGGTCCACATTATCCACAAGGACCTTAATGACGTGACGCCTCGGTTGCAGCGCACCCTCCTCAAACTCAGAAGATACGACTTTGACCTGGCCTATACGCCTGGCAAGGAGCTCATCATTGCCGATACACTGTCCCGCTCCATCACCGTGCCTAGTGAACCACTGAACGTCATCCGGCAAATTAAGTCACAGGTTGAGTCACAGGTGTAGCAGTGTGCTAGCACCCTCCCGGCATCTGATGTGAAGGTGATTCATATCCATGAGGAGACAGCCAAAGACCCCGTCTTGCAGCGTGTTATGCAACACCTCGCCAATGGCTGGCAAAAAGGGCAGTGCCCTCAATTTTTCAATGTGAAGGACGACTTGACGGTGGTTGATGGCATCCTTCTCAAACTGGACCGGATTGTAATTCCACACAGTCTCCAGAGCTTGGTGTTCCATCAAACCCATGAGGGCCACCTGGGTGTGGAAAAGTGCAGACGCAGAGCCAGGCAGGCTGTCTACTGGTTTGGGATCAGCCAGGACATCGCAAACATGGTCCTTAACTGTGTGACCTGTCAACGCTTCCAGCCAGCGCAGAGTAAGGAGACACTTCAGCAGCATGAAATTGAAATGTCTCTGTGGTCCTAGGTTGGCATCGACCTCTTTCATGCAAATGGTCGTGATTACGTGTTAATCATTGATTACTTTTCCAATTATCCTGAAGCTCTCAGACCTCACATCTCGGACCGTCATCAAGGCCTGTAAGGAGACGTTCTCCAGCCATGGTATCCCACTCACTGTCATGAGTGACAATGGCCTGTGTTTCAGCAGCAATGAATGGTCTCTGTTAACCGAGTTGTATCAGTTCAAACACGTCACTTCCAGCCCACATTATCCGCAGTCCAACGGGAAGGTTGAAAAAGGGGTGCACATAGTGAAGCAGCTCATCTGCAATGCCGCGGATTCTGCGTCTGACATTCACCTTGCGCTGCTTGTGTACAGGGCGACCCCTCTGTCCACTGGCATGTCGCCGGCTCAACTACTAAGAACAAAGAACAAAGAAAAGTACAGCACAGGAACAGGCCCTTCGGCCCTCCAAGCCCGTGCCGACCATGCTGCCCGCCTAAACTAAAATCTTCTACACTTCCTGGGTCCGTATCCCTCTATTCCCATCCTAATCATGTATTTGTCAAGATGCCCCTTAAATGTCACTATCGTCCCTGCTTCCACCACCTTCTCCGGCAGCGAGTTCCAGGCACCCACTACCCTCTGTGTAAAAGACTTGCCTCGTACATCTCCTCTAAACCTCGCCCCTCGCACCTTAAACCTATGCCCCCTAGTAATTGATCCCTCTACCCTGGGGAAAAGCCTCTGACTATCCACTCTGTCTATGCCCCTCATAATTTTGTAGACCTCTATCAGGTCGCCCCTCAACCTACGTCGTTCCAGTGAGAACAAACCGAGTTTATTCAACCGCACCTCATAGTTAATGCCCTCCATACCAGGCAACATCCTGGTAAATCTCTTCTGCACCCTCTCTAAAGCCCCCACATCCTTCTGGTAGTGTGGCGACCAGAATTGAACACTATACTCCAAGTGTGGCCTAACTAAGGTTCTATACAGCTGCAACATGACTTGCCAATTCTTATACTCAATGCCCCGGCCAATGAAGGCAAGCATGCCGTGTGCCTTCTTGACTACCTTCTCCACCTGTGTTGCCCCTTTCAGTGACTGTGGACCTGTACATCTAGATCTCTCTGACTTTCAATACTCTTGAGGGTTCTACCATTCACTGTATATTCCCTACCTGCATTAGACCTTCCAAAATGCATTACCTCACATTTGTCCAGATTAAACTCCATCTGCCATCTCTCCGCCCAAGTCTCCAAACAATCTAAATCCTGCTGTATCCTCTGACAGTCCTCATTGCTATCCGCAATTCTACCAACCTTTGTGTCGTCTGCAAACTTACTAATCAGGCCAGTTACATTTTCCTCCAAATCATTTATATATACGACGAACAGCAAAGGACCCAGCACTGATTCCTGCAGAACACCACTAGTCACAGCCCTCTGTGGTATTAGAGGTATGACAGTACCTGATAGGCTGGAGCACCATTGGTGGAAACTGTCTGCCTTCTATTGGTTAGGATGTATGGTAGCTCCACCCTGCTTGGCGGGGTATAAGAGCCCGTGCCGCCCCAACAGCCTTCATTTCTGCACCTGAGCTGCTGGGGGAAACATCTAGCTTATTAAAGCCTTCAGTTGGACTACAACCTCGCTTTAGTGGTCATTGATAGTCCATCAATTTAGTAAGCTAGTTTAAAAAAAAAAAGGATGCAACTCAGCCCCCACGCGGCGAACTCAGCGGCAATCTTCAAGCACTGGCTGGCGTGCATTAAAGGGTATCTCGGGACGGCCGAAAACACACCCACTGGAGAGCAGTAAATGCAAGTCCTGCACTTAAGGGTGAGCCTGGAGATTTACACCCTCATCGAGGAAGCGGAAGACTTCGATGCAGCAATAGAGCTGCTAAAAGGACATTCGCCCGGTAAACCAGGTCTATGCCCGGCACCTGCTTGCAACGAGGCGACAAACCCCTGGGGAATCGCTGGAAGAATTCTACCGTGCACTCCTGGTGTTGGGGAGAAGCTGCAGCTGCCCACGGGTTTCGGTGAGCAAACACACGGAACACTTAGTCCGGGATGCTTTCGTGGCAGGTATGCTATCTTCACAAATCCGCCAGCGTCAGTGAGAAAAGAACACCCTGGGTCTCAGTGAGGCACGGGCCCTTGCAGGCTCCCTGGACGTGGCCTCCAGGAACGCCCCGCTTATGTTCCCGACCGCGCGGCAGCCCCCTGGGCAGCGTGGAACCCCTCCGCCGCCGACCCCGAGACATCCCTCATCCCCCCACAAGCCTGCGCTGCAAGGCGGCCTGGCAACCCCGGGGGCCCCGCTGCTACTTTTGCAGGCAGGCCAAGCACCCCCGCCAGCGCTGCCCGGCCCGCGCATCCACCTGCAAGGGATGCGGCAAAAAGGGCCATTTTGTGGGGGTATGCCAGGCCCGTGCGGTTGCCGCGGTCTCCGCCGGCGAATGCGGACCGCCACCACAAACTTCTCCACGCTCCCCGTGTGGCTTGCGGTCGCCGCCACTTTCCTATTCCAGGTCCATGTGCGGACCCCGGGTGCCGCCATCTTGGATGAACCCCCAGGACCCCAGCTCGGCTGTCCACGCACTGCCCGAAGAGAACTCTCAACTGCTACAATTAGCCTCGGTGACCCTGGAACAGTCCCGGCCTCGAACACTCTCAACTGCTACAACAACTGTATTCATCAACGGGCACGAGACGTCCTGCCTAATCGACTCTGGGAGCATGGAGAGCTTCATACACCCCGACACGGTAAGGCGCTGTTCTCTCCTCATCCACCCCATTAATCAAAAAATCTCCCTGGTCTCCGGTTCACACTCGGTGGAGATAAAGGGGTTTTGTGTAGCGAACCTCACAGTCCAGGGAAGAGAGTTCAAAAATTTCCGTCTCTACGTCCTTCCCCACCTCTGCGCGGCTACACTCCTGGGTTTAGACTTCCAGTGTAACCTCCAAAGTCTAACCTTCAAATTCGGCGGCCCTCTCCCCCCCTTACTGTCTGTGGCCTCGCGACCCTTAAGGTCGACCCGCCTTCCCTGTTTGCGAACCTCACCCCGGATTGCAAACCCGTCGTCACCAGGACGGTACAGTGCCCAGGACCGGATCTTTATTAGGTGAGAGGTCCAATGGCTACTGAGGGAAGTGGTCATTGAAGCCAGTAACAGTCTCTGGAGAGCTCAAGTAGTGGTGGTAAAAACCGGGGAGAAACATAGGATGGTCATCGACTACAGTCAGACCATCAACAGATTTACGCAGCTGGACGCGTACCCTCTCCCCGCATATCCGACCTGGTAAACAGGATCGCGCGTTATAAGGTCTTCTCCACGGTCGATCTCAAGTCCGCCTACCACCAGCTCCCCATCCGCACTAGTGACCGCAAATAAACTGCCTTCGAGGCAGATGGGTGGCTCTACCACTTCTTAAGGGTTCCCTTCGGTGTCACCAGCATGAGTCTTCCAGCGTGAGATGGACCGAATGGTTGACCGGTAATGTTTACGGGCAACATTCCCGTATCTCGATAATGTCACCATCTGCGGCCACGACCAGCAGGACCATGACACCAACCTTCGAAAATTCCTCCAGACCGCAAAAATCCTTAACCTTACAAACAACAAGGATAAATGCGTGTTTAGCACTGACCGCCTAGCCATCCCCGGCTACGTAGTGCGAAATGGAGTTATAGGCCCCGACGCTGAACGCATGCGCCCCCTAATGGAGTTTCCCCTCCCTCACTGCTCCAAGGCCCTGAAGCGCTGCCTCGGGTTTTTCAGTTACTAAGCCTAGTGGGTCCCCAACTATGCGGACAAGGCACGTCCCCTGTCGATAGAGGCCCGCCAGGCCTTCAGCCACATCAAAGCAGACATTGCAAAGGCCAGGATGCACGCCGTCAACGAGTCCTTCCCCGTCCAGGTCGAGAGCGATGCGTCTGACGTAGCTCTGGCGGCCACCCTCAACGAAGCGGGCAGACCCGTGGCCTTCTTCTCACGTACCCTCCATGCTTCCGAAATCCGCCACTCCTCAGTAGAAAAGGAGGCCCAGGCCATAGTAGATGCTGTGCGACATTGGAGGCATTACCTGACCGGCAGGAGATTCACTCTCCTCACTGACCAACGGTCGGTTGCTTTCATGTTTGATACTGCACAGCGGGGCAAGATAAAAAAAAATGACAAGATCTTACGGTGGAGGATCGAACTCTCCACCTACAACTACGAGATCTTGTACCATCCCGGGAAGCTAAATGAGCCTCCTGACGCCTTGTCCCGTGGCACATGTGCCACCACACAAGTGGACCGCCTCCGAGCCCTCCACGAGGACCTCTGCCACCCGGGGATCACTCGCTTTTTCCATTTTGTCAAGACCCGCAACCTGCCCTACTCCATCGAGGAGATCAGGACAGCCACCAGGGACTGCCAAATCTGCGCAGAGTGCAAACCGCACTTCTACCGGCCAGAGAAGGCGCACCTGGTAAAGGCTTCCCGTCCCTTTGAACGCCTCAGCATGGACTTCAAAGGCCCCCTCCCCTCCACCGACCGCAACACGTACTTCCTGAACGTGATTGATGAGTACTCCCGGTTCCCATTCGCCATCCCCTGCCCCAACATGACCGCAACCACCGTCACCAAGGCCCTCCATAGCATCTTTGCACTGTTCGGGTTCCCCGCTTACATACATAGTGATAGGGGGTCCTCCTTTATGAACGACGAACTGCGTCAATTCCTGCTCAGCAAGGGCATCGCCTCGAGCAAGACGACCAGTTACAACCCCCGGGGTAACGGACAGGTAGAGAGGGAGAACGGAATGGTCTGGAAGACCGTCCTACTGACCCTCCGGTCAAGGAACCTCCCAGTCTCCCGCTGGCAGGAAGTCCTCCCGGATGCCCCGCACTCCATCCGATCACTGCTTTGTACCACCACCAACCAGGCACCTCACGAACGTCTCCTTGTCTTCCCCAGGAAGTCTTCCTCTGGGACCTCGCTCCCGACCTGGCTGGCAGCACCCGGACCCATCCTGCTCTGAAAACACTTGCGGGCGCACGAGTTGGACCCGTTGGTCGAGAGGGTCCATCTGCTCCATGCTAACCCCCAGTACGCCTACGTGGCGTACCCCGACGGCCCACAAGATACGGTCTCCCTACGAGACCTGGTGCCCGCCGGAGCCCCACGCACACCCCAGCCACCAGTCCCACCCTCCCCTCCACTGGGGCACCTTACAGGAGGATCGGTCCTTCCGCCGGCCCCGTCTAGGCCTCCCAACCAACGACGCTCCCCGCAGGCGCTCCCTCCTCAGGTCAACTGTTTTCCCCACCAGCGTGTTATTGAAAATATGGAAAGATATGTAATTTGAACCATGGAAGTCTGGCAATATCTGGTCTGAGAGAAACATGAGAGGATACAGGGAAAGATCCCACAAAGGCTTAACAGCAGCTGCCAGGGAAGGATTGTAAAATGCAGATATCCTTGGTCAAGCAGGCTCAGCAAACAAGACAAACAGGATTTTGAATGAAGCCAAAAACAATGGCTCACACTTTCATTGTAATGAACTATCTTAGTTAGCAGCTGGGAAAGAAAGGATGAGGTTCCAGGTGTGAAAATTTGCTAATACCAGGTAAATGAAAGAAAACTGGAGTCTATCAGTCTGCGAGAAACTTAATTCAAAGCCAAAATCAAAGTCAAAATTATGAGCTGAGGACACAATTGGAAAATAAAACTATAGATATGACAGGAATTAAAAGTAACACCTCTTGAAACCAAAGCATTTTTAACATCACAAAGGAAACAATGTAATCAGATCTATGAGATGAAGTCATGTCAAAATGAATACTTAGTTGGATTAAAAGGTTTAGATCAAAGATACTTTTTACAATCAAAGAAAATAAGAGTTACTTTACAATAACGTCATAAAAACTTAATAACTGTTAGAAAGAGAATATAAACCTAGAAACCAGAACCAGAACCAGAACTCAGAGAGAGGGGAGAAGCAGTTTAGAGTCAGATTACAGTCAGCTCGGCCATGGGAAAGTGACAGGGCAAAGCAGCCGAGCTAAAATAGTTAATACATCTAAGGAAGACTAGAATTTAAAGAGTCAGCTCAGAGACAGCTCAGAGACAGCCAGCAGAGTCAGCTCTCATAGCTACCGGTACATGGGAAAGATAGGACACAGCAACCAAGCTCATCAGCGAATACATATAAAGAAGACCAGACTTTAAAGAAGATTGATTGTCAAGTTGGGCCTGAAGGTCCCTTCAACCAACCAGAAGGATCCAGAAGCAAGATCTTTTACTTTTCTGTAAAGAAAGTAATTGCAGCTTTTAAAAGAAAAAATTATAATAAAATAACTTAATTTACCCTGAACTAGTGGTTATTCCAAAGTCTACTTTACTTACTTAGCAATGCGGGACCCAGGATGGATGCTACTAAGTGGTAAGTAGATGAAATCTTCGGTGAAGGTATGGGTTATACCGGGGGATAATTGAAAACATAGTTTGACCTGAATAGCACCCACTGAAGCCTGTATCGGAGTCGGGGAGTGAGAATCCCTGATCACCATTTCGAACGTCGGCCCTTTTTGGTATAGGGGGACTTCTAAGAATAGTGGTGAGTTTTCAAAAACATGGCGCCCAACGTTTTATTAAAACCGTGTTAATTACGCCTAGCAGGTTGCTTTATTTTCTACATGGCACCCGTCGTGTTAACACAGTGTTAATTACGCCCAGCCGGTTGTTTTGCTTTCTCCATGGCATCCAGCGTGGAGCCTAGAATATTAGAAGTTTCTAGTTAAAGCGAGGCTAGAATATTGGAAGTTTCTAGTTAAAGCGAGGCTAGAATATTGGAAGTTTCTAGTTGAGCAGAATGGGGGCTAGAGTGGGGGCTAGAATATTAGAAGTTTCTAGTTCCCAAGAAACGGTTGGAATATGAGAAGTTTCTAATCGGCACAAAGGCTAGAATATTAGAAGTTTCTGGTCTATGTGTGAGTCAGACTTTACCTGCCGAGTTTAGTCTGGAAAGTCATGTGTGATTGACTTTTATAAGGATATTCTGTGGATCGAGGGGACTGAAGCTCAGGTTGGGTGTGTAAAATCAGCAGACTAGAAGATGCTGACCCTGAGAAAAAGTCTGCAAGGTATCTTGGTGACAGCACTAAAAATCTTGCATCCATTACTGGTAAAAGGAGGCCAAAAAATAAATCATCCTTAGAGTAAGACAGATTGTGAGGTTAAAGCCTAGAGAAATGGGACGCCTAGAATCTTTAGAGACCAATAACCAATCGACCCTTAACTAAAACAGGAAGATAGTGCCTTAGTTACCCTTGGATAGGGCCAGAAAGGGTACTTATCCTTAATTTCAGAGTGCAACTGAAAGGAACAACCAGGAACAGAATTTAGAATTCCGAAAAATGGCAATTAGAATAATCCCCTTGCTCTGAAACACGGTCAAGAGAGTTGAAGCAATGAAACAAGAGTGGAAGAAATTAACAGAGGCAAAAAAACCCTGCATGAGTGAAACTTTATCAGCATGGAGGGGTCTCAATTTTTGTTATGACTAATTAAAACCCTACAGAATAGAGGTCCAAGATCTCAGTGGATAAAAGTGAGTGTGTGTTTAATAAGGGTTTGTGAAACCCTACAAAGTAGAGATCCAAGATCTGAGTGGATGAATGAGTGTGTGTATGTTTAATAAGGAATTGTGAATTTCCTTTGGTGTTTGTATTTTTAAAAATGTTGTATTTTGCAAAACCGAGTTTCACATCAATTAGAAGTTATAAATGGCAGGTAGAAATGTGATCAGTATTATGAGATGATAAATCAATATGTTCAGAATTAAATTAGTCTCAGAATAAACAGATAAAGAAGTTTTTACTGGGCAGCAGTCAGAGCTGTGTGCTGGAAATCACTTTGAAACCAATGTGTTGAAATTGACACTGCATAGTTCCGCAGGGTCCTAGTGCCCGATGATCACAAGGATCACCAGCAAAAATAATGATGTTTAGAATGTTAAATACATTGAAGAAGGAGCTTTAGAGAATAAAGATTTTGGATCAAAAGTTAGATAAGAGAATTACTTGCAGTATAAGGAAAAGAGAATCTGATGGCAGGGAAAGATTTGATAAAAAATTGATGCAGGTAAAATTAAGATATTAAAACAATTGATGACACAGAGGAAATTTGGATGAAGCTACCAACTAAAACTGCAGGAAAAATAATCAGTGAAGCTGTAAAATGTAAAGATAAGGTTGTTCAGAATTTGGGTAAACATACAGTTGACTTAGAGAAGCATGGTGTCTGGAGCAAAAGAAATTATATCACAATTAAAACACATGACCTAATTGGTGGGAAGACAGTGAATTAAAACCCGTTAGCAGCATTGATTGGACAGGTGATGAAGTTAAAATGTCATGTTTAGAACTTACCTTCATAAAAATCCATCTGTAATTAAAATAAAGTAATTAAAGTAAATGCAGTAGCAATATCAGGAATGTATCAGGGTAAGGTTTCAATGTTTGGATCACTGAGTGTGCAAAAGAGGAGGAGTTTGAGATGCTTCAAATCTCACTCAGGGGCGCAATGACAGAAGGAGGAGGCTTGACAGGTCTTAATTATATAAAGGATAAGGAAAATAAACCAGTTTTTAAAAAAAAGGAAAGTAATGGTAGCAAAAGAAATCCGGAAGTCCTGGAGAGGGCACTTCTGGAATCCAAACGAAGATAGAAAGTACAAATTAAAGAATAGGGCCCTCTCCACCCTTGACCTGTTCATTTGATTTTTCAGATGAAAAAATAAATAACAGACAAACCAGTTCGCAAGAAGGAAGAGAACTGCACGCCAGAGAAGAATGTTTTAGACAGGATTGGGAGGAAAACTAATGACACAATTGGCTACATATTTGAGGGAATTAAATGACATAGCCCGGAGGAAAACTTTACGGGTTAGAAACAAATCAAAGTATCAAATTATTACTGAACAGTGAAACCTCCGGTCAGACATCTCTAATTGGACATCAGCTGATGGATGATCTGTGGTCTCCACGGGGTATGTACTACGTGGTGAGTTATTAAGGGTCTCGGCAGACAGCAGCGACTGACGAGGAACCCCAACATGATAAATGACAGTAGTTTAAGAATTTTTGTAGCTTGATGCCACGGTGGGAAAACTATTACCAATGCAGCAAACAATATTGCAATGAAGAGCTGTAATAGTTATTAAGGAAGAAATGTCATGTAAATTGGTAGGGACTGTTATGTATGATAATGGGGGCATGTGTGCCGCTCAAGAACTTGATCAGCATTTCTAAACTGTGTGAATGTTTTAATAGAGGGGGAATAGTGGTAGTTTAGAGTGTTTTCTTGATTTAACTGCATAGAACATCACAAATAATATTGATGTTGTTTACACGCCGTATTTACTATATAATGACTATTGGTCCCAAAGCCATGAAGGGATGTGTCGATATTGTACTTATTTTTAGTATTGAAATTGTGATAACAGTTGCAATTATGTAAAGTTGTAACACGCAGTCTATTTGTGTGCTTAGGTAATGAGTAATGTGTTAAGATAAGACTTAATTTTTTTTACTGTGTATTTAACAATAAGGAGAATTTATTTGGGTTCAGGTGCCAGAGGCTGAGCCCCATCGCCAGGACTGGGCAGCAGTGCAGAAAGAAACTGTACAACCTCAGGGCGGCCTGGTTGTGTCACCACCACCACCACCACCGTGCCCCTGATAGCAACTCCCATCCCACACTCCCCGCACCCATCATTCCCCTCATGTGGCCCCCACCAGGCGGAGCGGTAGGCAGCGCTGGGTGAAAATGGGCATTCCCCCAGACCAACCAGCTTGAGTCCCCACCTTGCCCCTGGCACCATCCCATCCCACACACTTGCAGCCCCCGCTCCTGCTATCCCCACTCCACT